>NW_026534333.1:7104802-7526724 GCF_026225885.1 Hylaeus anthracinus | reverse complement strand
GAAGAAGAAGAAGAAGAAGAAGAAGAAGAAGAAGAAGAAGAAGAAGAGAAGCAAGAAAGCATTGAAATCTCCGGTCGGTGGTACGCTAGCCGAACCCAGTATTCGCCGAGAGATGGGCAAACTTATCCAGATAAAAATCTCGCGTACCCGAGTAACAGATAAACAACTTTTTATTTCCCGCTAATTTGAATTGTAGAATGTCATCCAACGTGTAGCTAACAAAAACGCTCTTTAACCGATCCATCAAACGTGGCAAACGATTCGTTTTACGCAGTATTTCCAATCGTTCGTCGTCCGAATCAAACTTTGCCCATCTCCCTTCGATCTCCTCGACTCCTAATATTTGGCACCAATTTTAACGTATTCTGTTCGGTGTGTGGTCGACAGTACTCGGCTCTATGTATATCAGGTAAACGAAACTCGATGATACTCCTCCGTTAAAAACTACCGAAAGATTCGCCAGTGTCCGACGTTTCGCGATTCGTTCGATCGAGTGAATCGTGGAACCGTCGAACACGAAGGGGCTCTTCCGCTCGAGCCAGGCTACGAAATGCCCGCCCGCACATATTCCCCCTCGGTGGATCGCCTGAAGACCTCTTCGATGGTCTCGCAAGGGCAACGAAATCTCCACAAACGTTGAGCAGAGAGATTGCTGCCGATCCACTTTCAATTAGACTCAAGCGTATGGCGCGGGGGTTAGCCGGCTGGCCGAATCTGATACGATTCCCTGAGTCTCCCCTCAACGCGTCATGGCGAGACTCGTCCGCAGCTGACGGAGTCTTGCTCTGAGCTTCTCCTGTCGCCTTCTGAGATCCGTCACCTTGGCCACGGTGATCTGGCCGATCTCTGTCAGCATATCACAGTACACGGATGCCTGCCTCAATATGGCGACTTTCGGCGCCTTCTCTTTCGACTCGACCGCTGGAACGAGAACCCGCAGCTCCTCGAACGCGTTTCGAAGCTCTATCCGCCTCTGGCGTTCCATGTTGTTGTGCAAACTCCTCTTCTCTGTGTCCAGCTCGTCGTCTGAGGAACTTCTCGAGACTGTCTGCACGGTCATCTTCATCGGTGGCGACGGCACGGTCATACATCGTCCTACCTTGTTTCTCCTCTGGTATTGCCTGTGACGCGCCCGTTTTGCCGGCTTGTGGTCAGGCTGCGCGGTCCTTTTTCGCGCTGGGTTCGACGGAGGCCTGCCACGAGGTCTCGGGCCCGGGTTCTTGTCTTTGAACGCGGTGTTCACCGTCAACTGGAAGTGCTGTTGGTCCGCCGGACTCGGGTACGTCGGCAGGGCCGCTGGTCTGCAGGGTTTCTCGAAGGTCACTACGTCTATCTCTTCCTCCTCTGCAACAAAAAGAAACAGGAAGAAAGGTTAGGGTTGTCCGCATCTGTAGCAACGTGGAGCGATAACGTTGAAAAATTCTCGGTTTCTCATATATAATGAGTTTCTTGTAAAATACAAAATATGGTGTAGTATTTTTCAAACTATTCCGTTTTAAGCACACCTTAAAATAGATAAATTAGCGACCACGGTTCGTTGGAAAGTAACGTCGCAAATTTCGAAAAATAAATACGAAGACCGATGCTGCCGCCCACGTCTTTCAGAGACACAAACGTCTCGAGTGGCTCATCTTCTTTGAGAAGCCATCAGCGACCACGGACAGCCGTAAAACGTTGCTAATTGGCTGGAACGGAACAAGCACGCCTCTGTCCTAACCTCGACAATTCTATATTCAGGGTGAAGGCTGACTGCAAACAGCGGAAAGATCGTGACACGGCTTTTCGAGAAATAAGAGAACAAGACTCGAAAAGAAGAGATTATGCCGGATGTTTGCCCCTTGATATTCTTAAAACACTCTCGTGGTACCACTGAAGAAGCTTTCTTGAAAACTCTGAAGGCCACGCTACTATTAGAAAAATGTTCTCCATCTTCTCTGTTTCAGAATTATAAGCAATTGTTCCCAAGAAATCATAAATTTCATTAAGCAACCTCCACACGAGAATTGTTCACAAGTAAAACCATGAAACAAGAATATCGTGTCGTCCACGTGTTAGACTTTTCCCAGGCTTTCGCGATGGGAGGACATTTCCATGAAAGTTTTATCGAGCGCAAAGAATTTATATCGTTTATCTCAAGATTCTCGTCGTTGCAGGCGCTGTTCCACATGGCGGAGGAAGATTGCGCGACGTTGTGACAGAATCCTTCGGGAACACGTGGCTGCAGAGGCGTTCGAAGGGACATACGACACCGTGGGCGTTTCTGCAAACTGTGTCATCCATGGCGTCTGGCACAATCAGTGGAAATCCGGTTGGTCCAGATTCCTCTCTCGTGCGGATACGGGTCATAACTCTTTCCTCAAGGACAGCTTCGAAATACAATCGCTCAATGTCGATGTAACGCGTTTCACAACGAGCCACCTCGGTCCAATTATGTCTGACCCCCGTCGATCTACACGATTCGCTCATTTTCTGACCTCTCAACAAGCTTAATCGATCATTTAACATACTTTTAAAGCAATATTTCTATTCACTCCCAGCGAAGTTTTATGTTTAAATAATATTTCGTTTACATTAGCAGAAACTTTCAAGAATATTTATCTGGCAGTCAACGTGTTAAAGTTCTATAAAATCCTCAACTCGTCAAATTTCACCGTGATGCTCTTCGAGATAATATTATCAATTGTCGAAACCTCGAGAAAACGTAAACAGAAAAGACTGTTAATTTAAAATTGCCCGAGTGATCCCTTGAACGACGACGCAAACGGGGCCAAGCGGAAAGGAGTCGAGGAACGAGGAAGCGACCGAACGAGATGCCGCCATGCGTTGCACATACGTGTGAAGCAACGTATGCAATCTTCCCGGTCGTAACACCAGCTTCCACGTGTTTCATCGCGCCGGCGGCCAGACACACGAAATCTTCGCCGAAATTGGCGCGTGGCCAGGTCGCGGTGAGCAATTGCTAAAAGGCGCGAAACTTCTAAAAATAACCAGAAGGCACCTAACCGACCGCTAGGAATCAGCGACGGACTCGAACCTACTTCACCCCTCTCTATCTTTTCTTTTCCCGCCCCTGGAATAGCGTCGTTTCTAATTCGACCACGCACGTGCCGTCTCTATCTTCGCCACTCAATTTCCCTCTTTTTCTTCCTTTCTTTTCGTCGTTTTCGAAATCGTATCATACGCAGACGGATGGAAGGAGGATGAGCACTCGCCGAGGAAGGAAGTGTCTCGTATTTCATTTCACTGTCATCGGTCGGGCCAGTTAACGCGTGTAAGTCGATACCATCGAATGTTTAATTGGACGCGGTTCACCGATGTATTTGAAGAAAGAAGCCCGCGAATCGTGAACGCGGAAGTCGACTCTAAAGACGCAGTTGACCTCATTTATGCGTACTTACTTCTGACTTTCACTGAACGCCGTAAGAATTCGTTTCGTACTGGTTCTGAGTTGTGCAAGACCCTACGAGTTAATCTAATTTTACTGTAATCCGTCAATTCCGAATCCTAAGAATCGGAGCAACCGGATCGCTATTGCCGTGCCTGTCTCACTTCGCGAACAACGAACGTCGAATTCGACGCGAACGGACAGCTCGATCGTTCGATAAAGATCGACGACACGAGGCGCCGAGGAAAGCAATCATCGAGTGCGTGTGTCACGCGGAACTCCGTCGCGATTGGATCAAGGTGGCCGCGGACGAGGTCGCCGCCGCGAACCGATACGTCTCGGCGATCGCGACGCTCGCGCGGTAGGAGGAAAGTTAGAAACGGTTACCGCGAGAAAAAGAGAGTCGACGTAGTGGTACCACGCAAACTGCGAGCCCAGTCGCGTTCGCGATGGCCGTGCGCGGTGGTGGAGATTGCAGAGATGGTGGAGGTGGTGGACGAGGGGAGGGAGGTGTTGGTCACGAGAGGGGAAGGGGGAGGGTTAGCGTCAATTTGCCGCAGCACGTGCAACCGCGTAAGAGCGACCTTGGGGGTCAGTGCTCTCCGTGTAAGCAGGCCATAGTACTACGTCGACGCGAATCGATCGACTCTCCTCTCTCGTTGGGATAGGCGACCGCGAGACGGTGAACCGCGGGAGGTGCCGAGGGGAAAATGGGGAAGGGAAGAGTTTTCGCGATATCGAACGGTCGCTTCGCCGGCAGACATGCTCCGAAAAACAGGGTGGAGACCCGCTTCGAACTTCTATCGCTACCAAGTCTCGCCATTTTTGTCCGTCGAATCCTGCGAGGATAATCATGGTCGACTGCGTGGGAGTGGGTGACCCTGCTCCATCTTCGAACGAAGATTAATCTTTGATTAGCAATGTCACGTTTTGGTATCGCGTACGTTTACATATGTCACGTCGGTGTGACGTATCTCCTAACGGAGATCTGTTTTGTATCCGTTATTGTTTCGATCTTCTTAGCGGTTCCGATTGTTACGCCCTTTCAGTTTTGTTTGTGTATTTAAATAAGGTGATATATGAATATAGAAAGAACGTTTACGGTTTAGGAAATTATGGTCGAATATAATTTTAATATGACACGATTAAAAACATGAATTAAAATGTTACGCGATAATTACGACGTTAATTTATATATTACGTAAGATTAGTTGAAAACACGAAAGGTGAACAATGCGCCTCCCCCACGCGAGTTTTGATTTCCGTTTCAGTTTCCGACAGGGCGCGGCGGCATCCGTCCCGACTAGGCGAATATTTCTAGGGCGAAGGCTGAAATACATAGTTACCCCCCATGCTCGCTCCAGAAGTGAACGTATTATAGACATTACTCCGATCCGGTTGGAAGATAAACGAAACGAGTGTCGGATCGGAAACTGGATTCCAGCCGATAAAAATGATAGAATTTAGTTTGATAGAGACGGAGAGTTCAGTGTTACGTTCCATTAGACGCGCAATAATTACGACCACAGTGATAAAAAAAAAAGGCGGAACAATACCGACTGCATTCTTTCCACATAGGGCGAGTGCACCTATACCGTCTCACTCGACCATAAGTTCTATCGCGCGTGTCCGATTCGTATTTATCAAGCCATCCTAATCTCTCGATACTCGCGCATACGTAACCTTTAGTGTTTCATTGACTTCGGGCCTTGTAAGTCGTAGCTACTGCAGTCGTAGATAAATTATGAATGGATATTCATGATGGAATTTTCCAGTAATAGAATACAGAAACGTATTAGCTCGTATTTTATTTCCTTTCAAATGAAGAACATTATTCTTGAAGAATACAAATTCTGACTCTTTAAGCATGAATTTTTCCATTACAGTGTTACGAGAATTCAATTCTTTCTTTTTATTGCAGTTATCGTAAAACGAAATAATTTTTTATTCTTCCGGATGTCTTTTGTAGAAAAGATATACTATGAACAACTACGCTCTCCCAAAAACCACGCTGTCCCCAGTCTGCAAAAACTCGTTGCCTAATCGGTCCAGCCTAGGGACCTCTCCTCGTTAGTATTCCAGCCGTGAGCTGGGAAGGGCGTGAAAATTCCGCTCGGTGCTATAGTCATAGGGGAAAGTAGATAACTTTCGAGCCGAGAGAGTCGCCAGTGAGGTTGCCGGCGAATGAAGGCTGTTCTGTGTTTCGCGGCTGGCTGCAATCGGCGATATCGGCGCGCCGGGCTCATTGACGCAATTTATAGGAAAAGATTGCCGAGGAAAATGCCAGCCATGCCCCCCACGCTCGCCACGCTCTGGATACCCGTAGTTCTGTGTATCAAACGGCGAACGATATGTAGGTCTCGAGACGTCCGATGACCCGTTACTTGCGAGATAACCAGCCAGATACGAATACCCTCTGTGCAAGTCGGCTTGGAAATCAGCTCGCGGTCTGCATCATCGACGACGACCTATGGCGCGAACTCCCCGCCACCGACCGATAGGTTTGCGCTAATTCGTCATTCATGGATCATCAGCTTCTCCGACACCACGTGTAATAGTCGGAGATATCTAGGCACCCCGTTTCAAGAGCTGACCGATAACGTAACGGTCGACATGTAACTTCGACTTCTAAATATACACGGAGAATCTGGGCTCGATAATAACGGTTCAAAGTAACATGTAATCCGTATCTCGCGGCCTCCCTTCGCGTCTCCGTCGCGTTTTATCCGTTACCGGACCAAATTCCGACGATATCGCCGGCAAAAAGTGCGCGACGACGGGAGAACGCGGGCACGAAATTACTTTCGTGGAACTCTAGCCCGTACGTGTCCCACGGTTCAAAGTATCTCGAGACGATCCCTCTTGGCCGGGCAGAGCCACATATGCGAACGTGACGGTACGTTTCTCTTCCTGGTCGAGACGAGGGTTACAGCAGCCCCCACCTGAACATTTTTATGATAGTTGGGGACAGTTTTCGACATCAGCAATTCGGGTATTCCCGACACTCGAGAATAAACTCAACCGATGGAATCGTCGATCAGCATTCCTTGAAAGTTGGAACTGCTAGATTTTCTAATTGCCTCGCTTTCCGCGTCGATAAATTCTTCCTCGGTGCGCGCAGGCGACATTCTAAATACCACCGGGACACCCCGTGATTTAAAGGTACGCGTCGACAACTCGAGCCACCCACGCCCCGTTTTCTACGCTGTCGGCTACTCGAGCGGTCTATTCGATCGAGAGAGGAGGAACGAAGCGTGCAAGAATCAAAAAGAAAAAGCGGGGAAAAAATCAGAGACCATAACGCGTTATTATTCGACGGGCAAGTCCAATTACGAGCCTCGGCGTGCGTATCCGTTCTGTGGTCGCGTGAGTACACGGATGCACTTGGAAACCAAGCCGCGAGATACTACCTTGGATAACAACCTACGCGAGAATCGAAATACGGCAGACGTATCTGGGGGATAGTAGCCAGGAAACGACCCGGTGACCAGACACCATTAAGCCCAGCCCACTCGAGATCCGCCCCCGCAACGAGATGCACCGCGTCATCGATGGTGAACCGTCACATCCGCGGTTCACTTCCACCAGCGGATTGGCGATGTCTACTAGGATGCTAAAAGAACCACGACATTGCTCATCTTGTACGTGATTTTATGACATTTTTTTTTATGTGCCATGTGTTTCTTGCGATTTTTTTTTGTGCAGTATATGAAAATGATATGATATTCTAAATTTGTATTTACAGAGCTCCGACGCCATTAAATTTTCGAAGAACCTCAACGAGAACCGAAGGGGAACATTGCCATGGGACGCCAGTCCGTTTCAATTAGAAGTTTCGACCTATAAAAAGCGAGCGAATTAGATAAGTTCTGTGTACCGCCACCAGGAAAGTTCTGCAACAGTAGTCGTTGCCATCTTTTTCTCTCGGTCGATTAACTCACGGAAAATGCCAGTTACTCTCCGTTGTTACATCCCGTCTCCTTCTCTTCCTCACCTTTCCCTACCGTTCTCTCCTCTCCCCTCTCTCTCTCTCTCTCTCAGCTCGCACCCCCACTTCGCGAGCCATTCCCTGTCACCGACAAGCTCTTTTCTTGCTTCTCCGTTCGATCGACCACAGGAGAGTAGGCGAATGCAGCGGCTGGCATGCCGCCTCGGGAGAACGAAATGCAATAAGAGGAGAACCCATCCAGCTGCCGGCATCGAGGAGAGGAAAGGAGTGCCCGGTAGGGGCTCAGGAGCGCGGGAGGAACGTGAAAGAGGACCCCGTCCCGCCCCCCGTCGCCCGATCAATTTCGAATTTCTAATTAGCGGACGCGATATTTGCTCTTGGTTCCTTTCCAGCGACTTCGACGACGCTGGATCGTTCTTTTCCAGCGGTATGCGCCTCACTTTCTCTGATAAAGAAGTGATACCGGACGATGCAACCTCGCCGATAAACCAAACGGAAGAAAATAACTTTTTCTGTGGGTAGAAGTAGCAGTTATCCGGTGAACTCGAGCGAGAAACTTCAGCGTTAATTGTAGTTTATTAAACGAAAAATGTTTCAGTCATCGGTGAGCATGCGGGCCTCCTCAGACGAGCGGAAATACTAATTCCGCGTTAGAAGATAGTACGTTGGATTAGCAAAAATATTGCTCGCGGAATATACGGGTAATTACAACGTGACGCGTTGGTGACGAATAAAAATTACGTACAAAGGTTAGCCTTGGAGGGAAAGTTGCATCGGTGAAGTTCTGTTCTCCGTTCGAGGACGATTTTGAGCGCGATGCGTTGCATATTAAACGGTGGAAAAAGGCGAGTCGAGCGAATCGGCGCTCGAAAAAGAAGAAAAAGGGACTCTTTGATCGCCGCCTGATGCCGGTCAACATTCCAAAATCAGGTTTTGCCAGTTTGACATTTCGATGTCCGACCTCCTAATTCTTGGTGCAAGAGTCAAGGCATCCTGGTTCGTCGACCAGACGTCGAGACGTTGAAATAAAAGAACGGATTCGTCGGGAATCACTCAAGGACGGTTGAAGTCGTAAGAAGAAAAAAAAAAAATTCGTATACCTTTTTCTACCTCGCATAGAGAATTATTGCGTAAGGTAATAGGTAATTCAATGTAACACCAGTTGGCAAACCAGAGACGGTTGCGAATAATTAAATATCAATTCCTGCGGACAAACGGCCAGGCAGATTCAAAGAAACGAGTTTCTATGTGACAGAACCTGGTTGCAAGATAAGAACAAGGAAAAAAAATATAAAAGGCATTAGATTAACATTTCTTGCGTTACTTTTATTCCGTTTTTCCCATACAGGTTCCGCATAAATTAACCCTCGTACGGTATCGCGACCTTTCATGCAAATCGATGAACATTGGGGAATAAAGAATGAAACTGGTATTAAGTGCGCGGAAAATATTAATCTATTTTAGCGTAAGAAAGATAAATCATTGCTGATCGTTAAAAAAAAGAAAGAAAGAAAGCAAAAAAAAAAAGCGTTTCTGTTATTGGAATATATAAAATTTATATGGCAACAAGAACCAGAATGGCTGCGTTTGGAAAGCGTAAGAGAACCGAGAGTAAAAGTCGTAGGAGGGACCATAAACGCGATCCTTTTGCCACCATGTTAATCAGCAGTCCCTTCCACGCGTTCGAACTTAATGAATGAATGAATGAATTACGTCACAGACAGAGATGCGCTTATACGTGCATGTGGAATCTCCGGCGCAAAAATAGGCGCCCACATCTCCCAAGGGAAAGGCATAATTATAGTCGCCTTGGTAAAGAGAGCCGGCACGCCAGGGTACTGGAGAATGTAACGAGGAAAAGAGAAAGAGAGCGAGAAAACGATCACTCGCAGATTATACTTGCGTAGAATGTTAACTAATACCTTCGAGAGATGCCAAACCCACCTGCGTGCAAACCTGGTACTACGGGGCTGAATTGTTTTGCAATAACCAGAAGGACCGTTACGCATTCGCGGTGAAACAGCTCTCGGTTAATATCAGAAATGCAACCCACGTTACGGGTTGCATGGTATGTACTTTTAATAATAGGAAACGAGCGTTTCCCTCGTTCGATCGGTTGCATACAGAGTGGACCAGGTTAGCGTAACGAGCCATTACCAGTGCTGTTAGAGAACAATCTCGATACTTTTGTGAAATTCCGAATGAAGTCTATGCAAAAAAAAAAAAGATACGAATTTCCGTTTAATAAAATAATGCTCCATTCGCCTTACTTTGGTACTTTTCTTTAACAGCACTGATAGCGGAGTCGTTACGCCCACTCGGTCCACCCTGTATGTTACAATTGCTAGGCCACGCGTGACAAATTATCAGAGTCGACTAACAAATAAACAACCTGTTCTACGGAGGAATTTCAATTATTCTGAGGAATAGATAGTAAAGAAGATCACAATCTCTTTCTAAGTAATCATGGTGGAGAACTCGTTCTCATCGCCAAAATTTGTCTAAATAAAATAATAGTATTATTACACTTTTCCAAGGAAAATTCGTGTCCGATCGGCGCAAATGGGTTAAAGGAGTTGGCGCCTCCAGTCCGGTGTGAAAATGATACCGCGAATTTTCGCGACGGTGCATCACCTTTCTAGAATCGACTTTCGCCCGATTCGCTGAAGTCGAAACTCACATTCGGCCGGTTGCCCATATCCCGCTGCACCCACTGAATTCCAGAATCGAGCGAGCCCACTCGAGGAGGCGAAACGACGACGATGCATACATTTTTTATGAGCATTATAGACGCCCGCGTTCCAGCGTGCGCGATTTTCCTGGAAGCTTTAACCGTGGAATTTGCATGACGAACGGAACGAACTCTGCTTCGTCTCATCGATGGAAAAAGAACCCGGGGCGGGGTTGCGTGCAAATACCGCGAGAAAAAAAAAAAAGATCCAGACGTAAGACGAGCCATGGGTGTCTTCGTGAATGTGTCCCAGGGATCAGGATCGTACCTAACGCGCCCGCACGCCTTCGCCTCGGCGAGGGTCTCGATGAAATCATAGGAAACACCTAACCGGGAGAAAGTTACAACCAGTTTCAGCCAAGGTAAGCGCATCTAATTTCGATACTAACCTGGGACATTGACACTTTCATTTTTTTCTTTTTTTATCTATGTGACTATTGACAGGTTGGCGAAGGCTTCTTTATTTTAAATAAACTGTGAAGATTTTTTATTTATCGGCGAGACCATCGACGCCTCGCGCCAAGGTAGAAGGGTTAAATGTCACACGAGGCGAGAACTCTAATCGAAGGTTGTATAAAAGTGTAGAAACTCTTCGTTTGGAATAATATGTAAATTTAATGAGGAAGTTACAAAAGCACCCGTTCAACGAAGCAACAAAAAAAAAAAGGAATCATTGCAGACGCATACTTTGCTTTCCATCGTTTCAACGTATGTAGTTGAAAGTAGGACTTCGCTCGGCCTTCGTCGTTGTATTACGGAGTCGATGAAGATTCTTAATAGGTCTGATAGACACGTCCAACGATTTCTAACTCGATACTCTTAGGTGGAATACGCTTTTGCTACCGACCAAAGGATCGTTTCCAAGGAATTGCGAACGAACGCACGACGGAATACGCAATGCTTTTTCGACCGATAATTAACCGTAAGCGCGGTAATACGTTTGTTTGTGCGATTAACCGTTTATCACGTTGCTAAGTAATAGAGAAAATACAAGAATTTATTCACAAAATTTGATCCAGGATTAAAACAATATTTTATAGAGCAAATCTAATTTATATAGCAAAAATAACTAAAGGCTACAGATCTTTATATGAACATTTAATGAAGTATTACAATTAAAATTGTACAGCCATCAAGAGCTAATTGAAATCCATAATCTAAAATATAGTAAATTCCAAAATTTACATCGCGATTATCTATTATTTTAAATCCCACGTTATCAGTCTCTATAACACAGGAGTCGTAAAGGTTTCGGCGAAACCTCGTTGCACGCATCGCGTTGAAAACCGCGGAGCGTTAAAATGCAGGTCTGATTCCGTGGTCGAGCCTGGATTACGAGAAATTCCGTGATCGTTCTTTCCGTACCGGGAATCCCCCGTCCGAGTGTCAGCGCTCGCGGTTCAACTTAACACAGTACTTATCGGCGTTTACGTAATTAAAGGCGCTAAGCAACTGCAGTTGGCGCCACACCTGACGCGCTCACGAGTACAGATAACATCGTCGGATCAAAGAGTGTAAAGCGGCGCGGGAACGGCAGGAAAAATGAAGCGATACACAGACGGTCATTATCGCTGTCACGTCCACGGAATCGTCACGCGTAACATCCGACAACAAAATTGCGCCAGGAATGCACGAGGTATTTTCCGCATGTATTATGCAAATATTGGTACTCCGGTGCGATATTTCACGACACGAAATACCCGTCAACGTGATGCGCCGCACGGGTGATATTTCAATCAACTTACGACGAGCGATTTCCTCACAACCTTCCGACGAAATTTTGACGTTTCCACAACAGTAGAGGCTGTTTATAGTTTACGAATGGATGGGAATTTTATTTAGTTCCGGATGTTCGGAGTAATTAAATTTTATGTTGATAATTTACACGAAGACTTTGGACTTGGAGAATCTAAATAAAATTTCCATTCGTCAGTTAAGTATTTTTTTTATGGCGTTTTTACTTCGTAAATAAAGCTTTGTTCTTGCCAAGGACTGAGAACGAATAAAAAGAATTTCATGGATTGTATAATAAATAGAAAGAAGTACGCGCAAATGGATAAACGATGGGTGAAAGTGTTAGACCAAATGGAATGCGGAAAACTAATTCCAAGTACAAAAGGTACTCTGATGAAACAAGAGATGGTCTCTTCTACCAGGGATGTTTCCGTTTAGCAACATTCTTCTGCCACTGGTTACAAATTATAACCAATTATTACTCTCCCGTGCAAAGTATGGTTTGCTCGGCTAGTTAAGTCTTTACAGCGCCAAAGATTTAAGTGGTTTCAAGATCCTTTGTGCAAAGGGAGGGTCCTCGACAATGCAAACGATGAAACACATTAATCTATACTCCCAAGTAATCGATTAAATCACTTTATTTATACGTAATAACACGATTAAGATCAAATCATTACTATAAAAATACTTAATTTGATTTTATGGTAGATTACTATATCTTTTGGCCCAGTGTTCTCCTATTATAGAACGAAAATCAAACAATTTTCCTAGTCCTGCTGACACATTTTAAAAATGAAGCGAAACAAGAGAGAAGTGAAGGAAATGGTCGATTCGACGGGAGGATGCCAAAGGGGCACGGTGCCCGCGTAACACGGTACTGAGTATCCCTCACCACGGCGAACGCGACTGCGGCGCGAATGGCAAAAAGGCTTAACCGCATTCCGGCGACCATTTAAACCGCCGCGGCGGGGTCCCACGCTTGACCGCAACCAGCGACCGACCGACCGGCCGGCCGGCTATCGATTGACGTCACTTGGTACCGCATGACCTTCGAGTTCCCGCGCGACTAACTGCGCATGCTCAGACGATCCTGCTCCGGCATGCACCTGCACACGGATCGTGGATCCGCAGAGGCGTCCGTTAAAATGCGTAGGTATACGAAAGCATCCGAAAACTCCATTGATCTCGAACCCTTTCGCTGCGAACAAGCGGCAGACGCCATAGAAATTGTCCTAACCCTTTTGAAGCTTTATCTATTTGACGAACATAAAATGTTTCTTAAAAAGAAAGTGTTCTCCTATAAGTGAAAAGTTTCAACACTATTTTCTACCATGTAATTTTCTTAGTATAATTATTATCATTGAGTAGCGAAAAGTTTAGAACGCATTTTCGAAAATTACTTCCGTGAAGCCAATAATAATCCAAATGACAACGTTTAGTGTTATCTTAACCAAAAGAAAAAATTTTATCTGCTTTTTCCGAACCGTTTAAATTCGAAATGTTGTACCAAGGTAAGAGGAAAAAAGTAACTTATTGTTACTCGGTGGTAAATGATGGGTCGGCTATCATAGACTTCACGCAATGTGGCGCAACCTCCCAGTTCACGTAATAGATGAGAACAGCGAGTATGCGCGTTTCCGTTGCGATTCTCTGGTCCAGAATCCCTGACCCTCGCCTTGTCGTAATTCAAACAATTCTTTTAAAAAACAGAGAAGAATTTATCATTTCTATTCCTTGATAAAAATTTCAAATAATCATCTAAACAACTTCTTACTCGGAATTCCCTAGCACAAGTAAACGAAATGTCGTATGTTTATCGCACTCCACTAAGTAGCAATGTTTAGCGATTAAATTAGTAGAGAGCCAGAACAGACGATAAACCGGTCCGTATCATCTTTAATAACGAAGAAAATATCGAGAGGAAAATCGGTTCTTCCCAGGCGCTGCGCTGTTGCCTCGAATTTCCTTTGAACGTCTCGATATATTCTTTAAATGATAGCGTAAACGAAGAAGAGGGACTTTCCTATTTAGTAATTGGCAGTTTATAACTATGTATTTTCACGATAGTCGTAAAGAACCGCCAGTGTGTCGACCAACGTGGCTAGATTCGCTGAAAGCGATGTTAAGTAATAATTAATACGCTTAAGGAGGTTGTGCTTTTGTTCGCCATACACCGGTTTCTCGGCGTTTCACTGACCCGTCTGGTCACGGTCAAAAGTAGCCATTTGCAAGTCGTGGCCCTGGCAATTACCAATTACGAACAGTGACATCGACAACAACACGAAGCCCGAATTTGCTGTGTGTCCGGTCGCACGATACCGTCTTCTTCGTCCATTAAGCTCGGCGATCAGGAAACGGCATACTTTATAAGACCCTACCGACGTCCTTGGTCACAAATTCTCGCCATCTTAACCCTCGATTCACCTACTTAGACTCTAACCGCGTCGATCAAACCTTCGAGTCGATCGGCAACTTCTTAATTTTAATTTTAATCGAATTATCAATTTGCGTTGGTTCGCTACACACTGTGTTGTATCTTTGAATTGAAACAAAAACTGGACTCCCTAAACGAAAAAAATTTTTAGCCCCTAGAATAGAATTAAATCATTTTTCAAGTCCTGCACAACTGTACTCGGATGTTTAAAATTCGTATTCTTTTCGATTTGGAAAAGAGAAAAACTTATGGATCGTGGTAGTGGCACGTTTACCAGAACACCTTACGCGACACACGCTTCTGTCATCTTCCGTAGACCTCCTGGTGGTCCGTGAACCACACCTTGACGAACGTTGTTTCTACGTTATGAATACAAATAAGCTCCACGTGCAAATTACTATGCAACAGTTAAGTCGAGCAGCTAAATGAACATTACAGTTTTCCTTCGCGTGCGGAATATTATAATGACACGAGGAAGAAAAATAGACCGATAGGTGATTATGTCGTCGAATATGATGTATAATCAGAAGACTGTCCGAACGTAAGTGTTTGGTCACGTGCGTGCAAATGCAGTGACACACGTGTGTGCACCGACGGTCGTCGAGCCACTCTTTCCACGTCATGCTCTCCTATCATACTCAACAAAGCACACGAGTCGCCGAACGTCGTTTAGGCTAGTGCTTCCAACAGGTGTGTCGCGACAGATTCATGCGCAACAGTGGGTGTGTCGCGAACAAATTTCTAACAATTTAATGACAAGATATGGTTGGAAACAGTTTTCATTGTTCGAAGAAAGACGTCAAGTTCTTATTTTAAAGGAGAGTGATATGTACTATTGACATTGCGATACATTAAAAATAATTACGTACTTATTTTAATTTTTTGTATAGAATATATACATATTAGGTTGTCCCAAAAGTTTCTTCCATTTCATGAATAAGTAATACGTACACAATATTTCATGTTTAATGTTACTTTATTAAATTGTGTACGATTCATTTTGCTCCATTACTGTTATACAATATTAACATCTAATAAATTAGGGTCTATTTATATAACCACTGCCACACAAAGTAATTGAGTGCAAGTCATGGAAGAAACTTTTTGGACAACCTAATACCAGAAATACCTAGTGTTTAGTAATATGAAATTATATAATATCGTATAATGTTCCTCAACTCTAAAATTAATTACATCTGAGGAGGACCGAAAACCAATATAACAGTAACGTTCAATAACAAGTATTTAATTCCATAAATATTCCAACTTTGCAAAAATG
The DNA here is from genome assembly GCF_026225885.1 of Hylaeus anthracinus. Lineage (NCBI taxonomy): Eukaryota > Metazoa > Arthropoda > Insecta > Hymenoptera > Colletidae > Hylaeus > Hylaeus anthracinus. The sequence goes on along the minus strand of NW_026534333.1, from coordinate 7,511,212 downwards.
GTTGGGAAACACTGGTTTAGATCGTGTGATGCACGTGTGCTAGCGTGCCTAGTATCTATAGAACCTAAGATGTCGCCATGTAACGCAACATATTTTCAGGTGGCGAAACGGCACAATTTTCCTCGACCAGACGCTACTGTACGGCCCAAGCGAATTATGTGACTCGCGCCAAATCACTTCTCCCCGGAATCCCTATAGTTAGACCCAGCGAACGAGGCATGCGACGGAAAATCTACCAACACCAGGAGGATGCGCGACGTGCCCTGAAAATGCTCGCGGAACGGCTGGAAACCTAATCGCGAGCTGCGCGTATGAGACAATCTAACGACCACTCCAAGAATGTCGATGTGACGCATGGATTTTTCATGCGAGTGGTCGTGCTAAATGCTTTCTGCGTTCCTGTTTATATAACATCGATAGGGAATGAAATAAAAATAATTGATACGTCTCTGTTCGCAAGAAACAAAAGGAGAAAAATTTGAGTTGTTTTTTTTTGTCTACAGTACCGATTAATATTTCAGTTAAGTGACTCAAGAAAATAATGAAGAATTTATTAGCCACACAATAGTATGTTGAAACCCGACTCTTAACAAACGTTTCGAGCCGTCGTTTTGCTCTCGACTGACTTTTTAAATAAAAAAAAATTTGTTTAACCTTGACACGTATTCAATACATGCGACTTTTTAACGGTTGCCATCGATGCAATAATAATCTATCAAGTCGCGTCTTCTCTGATAGCAATCATTCTTGTCATTGAAAGCAAACGAACGTTGCGTACATAGCAATTAAAGTGCATTTACGTTCTATGCCCAGCGTACGTCGCGTATAGTCTTCGGTGTTATTACGTTAAAGATACAGAGTTTCTATCTAAGGGAATCTATTGTATCCGAGGAAATATCGTAAGTATTCATGAGGTCTGGCAACACGAATGCTGAGATTACCTTTGAAAGGGCACCTCCCCTTCCATTCAAAAGGATTCTATACATTCCATCGAGTTGTTCGCTGTCAATTGTCTCTTTATTGCATCAAGCGTGTCTTCTTCTACGAGAATTTTCTATCGATTTCAGAAGCAGCACCGTGTTCATCGTGTTGTTCGTACAAAACTACTCAAATTGAATAGAAATTTTGCATCGTGTTAACACGAATCAATTCAATTCTACGCTGAAAATTTAAATCTGAGAGACACTAAGGTGTAAAATAGGTACCGTTTAAAAAATTACGCCCACGCAACAAGCAATTCTCTGTTCGCAAGAAAGGATTCACCTTTGAAAATGTGAAAATTATGCGGCGCGAAGTACAAAAGGATCGGGCACTTCCCCTTTTGTTCTTGTACCTGCGCAGAAAACAGGGGAAGGAAGATTTTTTGTCGGCGCGGCTAACTATATGCTTGCGCGACTGCCGCTTACCGAATTGCCTGAGCAAACTACAAAAGCATTATTGTTCCGTGCAATCCGCGCGTTTCGTTTCGCTAAGGGTGGAGTCTTGAATCCGCGACGCCGAAAAATTTCTCACGACTCCTTTCTTTTTTCTTCGCGGGAAGGATACCGTTGACCCGGAGGGGGGAAACGTTAGTGTACCAACCTCCGAACTTGTTTAAAACGAGTTTCACGATTGTGTCGTATTCAGCCGCGCCTCGACCAATAACGAGCGACCGCGACGCGATTAGCATACTCATGCGGGTACCCAAATTCGGCGAAGTGCACTCCGTAGTGCCGTCAATTGCACTCGATTAAGAGGATCCTTAGTTCGACCTTGCCGGCTCCATTGAGAGGGCACGAAAGAACGAGGCGATGACTAAACTTATCGATGCCACGGCGGATGTGGGAGCAAACGTTTCCGATCGGGATAAAAGGAACGTTTAACCTTCGACGTTTAACCCTGTCCATAGTCAGCGGGTCTCACTTACCTTTTAAAGACACCAGGTATATTGAAAAAAAAAAAAACTACCTACTTTTTTAGGTGTTAAGTAATACTTTTATTCGACGTTTTTCCGAAAGATGTTCTCTGAACAGGAGGGGGGAAATTCGGAGCCCAGAATTATTTATTTAGTTGAATAAATTCGAAAGTTGCATTTTTCATTGGATATAGAAATTATTTAAAGAACTGGACAAAATAAATGTCTCGAAGAAGAAATTTCAATTTTCATTTGAACTACTGCGAATAAGTATACATAATAATATGGTTATATAGATTAGAATTTTAGTTTATGCAAATCAATTCGTTCCTGAATAGAGAAAAATGATGCACAAAAATATACATTGTCCAGTCCATCGATGTATTAATAAAAAAAAAAATGTTTAAGTCATTCTGCATTTGAAATTGTCATTCACGCTATTTACTGCGAAACGAAGGCTAAGACAACATATGAAACGCTATTTCAAAGTCTGGAATGCATCACCGATTCTAACACAAATTTCGTTTCCATCTGCAAACGTTCTCCAAAATTTGTGTCAAGAAAACACTAAAAAGAATTGTTTATTCCTTCCATAGGCATCCGTCCCATCTGTTACTCGAGTACTTAACCGTTAAATTAAACATTGCCTTTGCTAGTTTACGTGAAAAAAAAAAAAGAACTTTGATCCTCGAGGCAACAAACAATCTACCAGCCTCTATCCAGAAGTAACGCGTAACGAAAAGATGGAATCACTCACCAGAATCGGAGGGTGTCTGAACGCCCAGGTGTTCCAGATTCTTGGGCTGATTGAGGTGATAACAGTGATCGCTGAGGGTGTTCCTGATGTTGGTCTCCTTGTACACTTGACACTGACCTTTGTCGTCCTCTTTCCTCCTGTCGTGAAATCTGACCAGCTGACCGGTGACCTCGCTCACCGGAACAACCTTGGTGACCACTTCCGACATGCACTCGGAGAGTTTCTCGTGTATGTTGATCTGATCGTGCCTGAAGAAAGGCCCCTCGTCCTCCGTTTCTGTGTCGGATGCTGAAGTTTGGGGTGTTTCCGGCCTCGTGGAATCGCCGTCGCTCTCCAGACTTTTCGCGCGGCACGGTTGCTGAGCCTGTTGCTGGTTGCCATAAGACGTAGCCGTCTGAGCCGTGTTGGCACGCGATATCAATAGACTTCGACCAGCCGGCACTCTCTTCTGTATCTGAGAGTCCTTCTTCGCGGGTAACGTCCTATTGTGCTCCTTGCTGATGCACAGACCTGCCCACATGCAGTCGTGATGGCGTATCTTGCGCGATGCCAGACAGGTCATCTTGCCGTATAGCAAGTCGGGCAGAATACTGTCGTCGATGTTCCGATCGTGATACGTGTCCGTGTTACAATCCGCTCGGTCCAGCTTGTCCATATCGAACTTCTTCCATATGTCGTCGGACACCACCATCGCGGTGTCCAGGGGCTCGTCCAACAGGCCCAGGTCAGAGCAATCCCAAACCGGCACCGGCATCTCGCCTGTAAACGTTACAAGTTTAAAAAGTGGCACTTGCAACACCGCAATTGAATATAAAATGAAATCATCTGAAGAAAGATGAATAGACTATTTTCACTTCCAAACATACATAGAGTGAATCGTTCTCGAGTCTCGAATCATTTCTCGAGATATATTTAGCTAAAGCTTACAAAGAAATTCGATTGTTTTGAAATGACTGAAGTCCGATAACAAAGGAAGCTAACCAGACGCGTCGAAAGAAAAAAAAATACTCGATTCTTTATAATGCCGACAGCGCGGGTTGTCTATCGAACGATAGCGACAGACCACCAGTCGCGCAAAAAGACGGCGGGAACCCATAAGAGTCGATACTTTGTAACTAACCAAAGTCTAGTTATTATTATACAACGGTAGATTAACAAGCTTCGATTGCGGGCTTTTTCGTACCGTGCCTTTTTAACGTTCGTCCGTTTATTTCCTCCTCCTCTTCGATGTTACGACATGTTGCTTCACCCGTAGCAAGTAATAACGTTCGGTATTGCACCGCGTGTCGTAACGCCTTGTGCATTATCGCGGGAATCAATACAGTTAGTGAAACGAATACAGTTAGTGGTATGAAAATATGGACAAAGATCGTAACTGCCTTGCGTGTGTGTGTATTAAAAATAGACGACCTTCGTTGCCGTGTATCGTTGTATGCTTTTTGCCGCGCTTCGGTAAAGCTGCGTTTAAACAAAACAAAATCAATATCGAACCTAACGAAGGGGATCAACGTGACACACGACACTCGTGATACGCGATTTTTCGTTGGACAAGAATTCTCGAGTTCATTCCAAGCGTAAGGGAATGACACCGAGGACCTGCCGCGACGAATCGCAGACGCGGACACCGAAACGAGACTGGAAAAAAACCGGTAACGCGTACAGTAACAAATCAAACTCTCCTTCACTAAGGACAGCTGACCTTCGATAAATCACAGCCAAACACCGAATCCCTAGACGAGAGAGCATTTTCCCTCGCCGCGTGAGACCGTTGCGTCTTGTTTCTCACAGTCGTGGACGACCGTTCCAACCGTACATTTTTGGGCCACCAGGTGTTACCCTCAAGGGGTTAGGACAGTTTCGAAAAATCGATAATGTATTTCGTCGCATAAATTGATCGATTCACGTAACAGCCGGTTCTACGTCAATACGTGTCAATTTAAATAGGTATCTTAATCCTAAGCGCACTCGTCGAGTATCAACATGCCACGGGTTATAGTCGACGCTTAGCCGGAAAAAGAGGATTTTCAACGACGCGATATTTAGATTTTCTAATGGGATATTTTCATGTGCTCATAATATTTTAAGAAGCAAAAATATTTCAGTGAAGTGTGTCTATTATACTGTTAAGATAAAAAAAAAAATGTAATAATATCAGAACTATCCTTGTTTTGGTGAGAGCAGACACACCACCGCAAAGTCACCTACAAGAATATCTTGCAAGTCCTAACGCAGGTCTATCTCCATTGAAATACGAAAGAAGAAGAAAATAGCAGATATCAAGAAAGTTCAGCTTTATCAAGATTTAGCGCTAGCGCCAACTAATCAACACGTACCAGTCACGCTCGGTGCTTACCGACTTAAATAGTCGAAGTCAGAATGCAAACAGGATAGAATCATACCGGGAAGAACAGCGAGTTGTCGATGATGCGTGTAAATATAAATTCTTCCACGGTATGACGCATCACTTTACATAGGAGTTCATAACACTGGCACAATTCGAGTGCAGTTGCGGTGCATCGCCAGAAGAAGACGTGTACGAGACGCCGGTGGTCACGCATAGAAGTCACATGGAATGACAAGCCAAACGTGTGACTCACTATTGCAACGAATTTCGTCTACTACACGCACTAATGTATCACATTTCGTGGATCAATGCGACGGAGACACAACGCTATGTTTTATTATCAGCATATTAGAGTGCAAACATTACATCCGGCCGACTGAGCCCACCTCGACGTTCGCCAACCGTTATCTTCCGTTCTCGACGCGCAGCAGACGAACCACCATCATGTTTTAATTCATCGTTTCGCTTCCGTCGGTGTCCCAATTCCCGCGAAAACTGTCGCTTTCGTACTACACGACTGCTTTTGCAAGAATTAGTAAATAAAATGCGCCTCAGACGGCGTGGCACCTTGAACTGACAGTTTCGAAATAGATTCACATTTGAAGGTACCTCCAAGATCAAAAAATAGCAAAAATACGGGAAATTGAATGCGATGAAATTTGACGAGCTTTTATCATTTTAGTAGAATTGAAACTATTGGAAATAGTACTTCAACTGAAGCTCGTTTAATTTATTCTATTATCAGTGTATTATATTTAACCTGTTGAATTTTGTTTTTGCATAATTTTCAAATCCTTTCTCCAAGAAGTTAAATAAGGTTAAATTCTAAATAACCGATAATAATAAAAATACAAACGGCCGACAATCGAGGGCCCTTGCAATAGAAATAAACGAGGTTCAGCAATCAGACGAGAAACAAGTGCCGTATACACGAGTGTTGATATTTTGACAAGCGTTACGGCAATGACGTTTGACGGTTAAACAAGTCGTTCATCGTGAGATTCTTATCAAAAACCGCCGAGGAGAACCAGAAAAATAAATAACACGAAGAAAAAGTGAAAGGAAGGAGGGAGAGACCGGTGGTGGCTTTTGTGACTCGGTCGCCCGTGAAAAACGCGCATCGTTGAAAAACAATGATACATTATCCGGCGTCTCGTTGCCCCTACTTAGCGGCTGAACTGAACAAAAGACGCTCCCGTAGGGGAAATCACCTTCCTAGAACGGCCTTGAAAACGAAAGAAAGAAAGCATTCGACGTGTTCATGTTCTTGGTGCCGAGGGCAAAAACAATAAACTTTCGTTAAATCGTTCTCGAAGGCTCTGCGAACGCCCGAGAAAAGTGTTCGACGTCGGATAGTAAACACAGCCGAATGTTTTGGAAGAAACGTACGAACAATTTCGCGCGTGCGAATAACATCGACACGTACATAGCTGGCTTTTCGTAACAAAAATTAGGGAAGCCATTTTTCTTAGCCAGAGGAGAGAATACAGCCATGAAATGACTATCGCAAACACAAGCTATATTTAACATATGAACTTTAAACGATGAAAAAGAATGGCTAGGCTCGTGTTTCTCAAAATTTACTTTACCATGGACCATCTTGACAAAGAAAAACTTTTATTTATTTTATAATTCTTTTTTTTACTACTGTCAACCAGAAACTCTCCAACGAGTATTTTTCAATAACAATGAAATATTCTGAGAATCATTTTTATTCCCCTATGCAGTATGCTTTTGTTGCTGAAGGACCCCGATGAACACGTTCAGGGATCCCCAGGGGTCCGTGGACCAGTTTGAGAAACACTGGACTAATCCATCAAAGAACTTTCGAAAATCTATACAAAGGGTGAACCGAAAAATGTGGTACAATCCGCAATACTATTCTACGTATATTTTACGCGCCAAAATTAATGGAGGCGATAAAATACATTTTTTCTCTCGGGAAGTTCCGTTTCCAAGAATAACGATTCCGCAATAATTGATTCTATTTTAAGCTTCGCGGTATAAACGGTGTTCTTTTCTGGTTATCGTCTATTTAAAGTGCCCATGGTTATGTCACGGGTCATTGGTCATCAACTGGACATTTTTAACTGTCGCTCGAAACGTCGCAAATGTTTTAAAGTAACAAGGTGTACACCTAAAAAAATGTATAAGGTATAAATTATAAGAACGTCGACTGTGAAAGTTTTCGATAACCATAATTGAAACACTATACGTATGTTGTCGGTGTTAACTAATAGTCGATTCTCGAGGAAATTGTAAAACATAATTAATTGCTACTAAATATGTTAAGGCCAGAGAGTTGGAAAAGCTTGTTTAAGACTGCCTAATATTTTTCCGTTTCATATGCACAGACTCTCCACTGATTATTTTTTCAGTCGCGGAACCCTCTTCCTCGTGAATGGCAATACGTGTTCTTTTTTCGACCCACCCTGTATACGGCATGTACACATTCCATGTCCACGGCCGACGATCGATGGATCAAACTTTTCTGCCTATACATTGGACCAGAAACCGGTCCAGCTTCGGATAGGTGGCGGTATGCTCGCTAACTTCCGCCGAACACTACCGTTCAAGCGTGTAACGAGCTGACAAGCTTTCCTACCGTACTCTAATTAAAAGTGGGTTTCTTCTCGGGATGAAAGGACGCGATCATACAGGCAAAAGTGAAATGAAATATACTCTGGTCGGCCTTCGTTCAAACGCACCGAACGAATTCCTAAAAACTAGAATCGGATTGATATGTTTGCGACATTGCGATAGAAAGTGCAATAGACCGGTTAAACCGTTTATCTCCGCTAAATACATTTTCACATGCACAAGTATCGGCACAAAGCGATTCTCGGTATAAACTAGGCGTAAACGCGAAACAGATCACCGCAAACATTTGATTTTCGTCATATACTGTAACTGTTATCTCGTGTACCATAAACACGGAAAACGTTGGCGTACTCGACGACGAAATAATGCAATAGGTAAACTTTATGAAGACAAAATGTTCAACAGAAATGTTAATGTCGGAAGCCTTACTTTGCACTAACGTCAAATTTGTTTCGTTCAAGCTATTTTGTTTAATATTAATAATAAATACGAATATATCAGCATTGAAATAATTTGTGTAAATACATGTGTTACACGTTGAGGCTTGTAAATCATATCCATATGAATGAATATTATTTATGACGGTGATTAGCATAACAAATTAAAACCGGTGGAAGTAGAGCAACCGCGAAAACGGAAGAGAAAATACACTAATAGAAAGAGAAATTGTTTATGGATGGCAAAAGTAGTTTCACCGTGAGAAGTGTCAAACAGTGAAAATCATTGCGGTCGTATTTGCCGGGGCGTGGATGTTTTGTCGGTCCCAACTCGACTTACGATCGCAAAGGATAAAAACGAAATATTGTTGGCGATTCGTGTTCGACAATTCGAATGATCGAAGATACATAAAGGAAAATTGTCGAAACGACACAAAATCTGATAATTTATGTTACTAATTATTTATTTTTATTCCATTACTTAATTCGCTAAATTAAAAATATAAAACAAAAATCACGTTCGGAACTGTATAATTCAAACGAATATACACAATGTTTATCTACGATACTAAATTATAGTTGAGAATGTCTCGAAATAATGTATAAAAATTCAAATTTCACTGTCCTCGGCGCGCAGAGTGGTATTTATATTCTATTTATTCGTATTAATTACAAATATCAAGCATTACCCGCGAGAGATCGATCTGTATGTATTTTGGCGGCAAAATCCGACACAGTGTGAATATACATGTACAAATGATATTAGCAACTGTTACGCGATTTATTTATAACCGATAGAGTATAATTCGAAGGAAGAGGCCAGTTGCCAAAAAAGAAAGTCATAACCTGATATAGCGTGTTCAGAGAATTTCTCTTTTTGTCAAACGACGTCTCATCGATATTTATACACGTGCAGAAATTCGAATTGAAAATGACCAAAAAACGCGCGAACCGAATCTACCGGGAACTTTGAATAATTTGGCAAATCATTGTCGGCGGGAACACCGCGCCCAACCGAAAAGCTCTAGGCGTCTGCAAATCTATAAGCGTCACTATGCCTTGCGAATGATCGAAAACGCTTCGCTCGAACGAATCTAAATTTAGGAAATTTTATGCTTTAAGCGGCAATAAAAAGTGTAATGTATATATCTTGAATTTCCATAAATCGAACTGTGGGGTACATATTCACTTTTAATTGTCCGAACAGAGACCGCGTATGTGTCACCCGAGATGGGCGAAATTCTTCGTTATATAAAAACTTCAAATTGAATAAAAGAATAAAAATGACTCGACTACTACTCGAGCCAAATTTCGTCCATTTCTGGATGTCACGCCGGCGTCGATCGCGTCCCACGATTCGACAAAGAAATTCACTAAGATCGAAAAAAGTAAAAAGAAATAAGATAATAAATGCACTGGTACTAACCTATCGGCCACTTCTTGTTGTAACCCAAAAGAGAAATAGTATCCACTGTGGAACACACTTTGGCGCGAGTTCGAATCTCGTGCTAAGAAACTAACCGATACAAGAAAGGCGCGTCCCGCGAATTTTATCCGGGTTTTCTTTGTATTATCTATTTACTTTCTCGTTTCTGGTTTTAAACGATCGAAGTGCCACGAGCGAGCAATTCGATTCGCGGTGTTCCGGCCACGGTATTTCGCAACGTTGTGCAAAAGTAGACGTGTGGAAAATGCCTTGGTGAAATATCCGTTCAGGCGATGCAGCCACTAGTACTACTGCCGTTCGGCCATAAACGTTCCAGCCGTTTTCTTTTATTGTCAAGATTGCTATACAAAGAGACACTGCCGCTGCTTCTGTATTCTACCGGGCAAAGAAAGAATTTCATTCTCGGCGCGATCCGTACGATAAGCCGGTGGCTCTAACTCTGTTGTGCACGCGCACGGGGCGATCGGCGGCGATCCGATCTTTACTTTAAGGCCGGTTAAAGGCGACTGAACTGTTCTTCCATCTTCCGCGGGCATGCCCACCGCTACGGGACCCGGCATCAGGGCCGTCTCTCTTTACCTACGCGCCCCACCACCAAACACGCTTCGTTTAGCTTCGTTGGGGAATATTTTGTGTCGGTATCGCTCGATAATCGCGTCGCTACTTACGAACACTTGGGGCGCTCTTCTGTCTTTTCTTGCCACCGACATCCAAATACGCGCGAGTAATTACGTTATCGCCTACCAACACAATTGAGTGAAATCATTACTTAGGTGAAAATTTTCATCTCCAAAGATCGCACAGCCGTTGGAATACTAGTTGAATAAAAATTAAAATTATCTATTATCTTTGTAGCGATACTCATTGCTGGTGATCTTGCGTTGAGTGCGTTTTAATGGAGTAAAGGGGACAGATTAACTGTTATATATTATTTTTATTCACTCTTTTACTATTCGAGTTCAATTTTATTCATTTTATAGGTATTATACTGTAAACATGAATGGTTTTTGTTGTTTTTTCTAATCTTCTTATTACCTTTGTCTGTGAACCTTTAACAGAAAGAACAAATTATTAAAATTCCTATTCATGTAATAATTGAACTATACAATCATAGGCGCTCACGAATATCTGATTTACTCTCGCGAGAAAATTCGGACCGCGCAAGTTACGATGCCTGTTGCGTTTGTTTAACTTGCAAGAATCGAACTACAATAAGTTCATTCGGAAAGGGGATCGAGACACAAATATGCAATACAGCTAGTAGTAAACGTCAAGATTAAGCTATCATTGTTTTTACGACAATCGTATTATGAATGCCATTTACCCTACGCTCGTATCGGACAGGTAGCTTTCTTTTGTGTACACACCAGCTGCTCGACGTATAGTTGAGAGAATATGTTTATGGTTTGATGTACGCCGTCTCGTATGAGTTTGTCATGGGTGAAACGTGGAGGCCACATGTGGAGCAGGGTTGTGGTTGGCAACCTGTCGGAACCTGTACGGATTTAATACTACAGCCAGTCGTTTAATATCAAAGTAAACTATATTCCTCGACCCTCCCACGGTTACTATTCCACGCGAGTACCCCGTCCACCGAAAATAAATCTAATATACAAAAGATCCCTTTTCGTCGCACGATACCCCTTGGTCCCTTTTTCTCGTCGATGTACGCGAAATTTTAGTTATGTTACTTGTTCTCGCGGAAAGCATTTCCTGTGGCGAAGGGCTCGTCCGCTTGTCGCGGTAAACAGTAAATAACTTTATGAGTTACACGTCCGGGCCTTTATACGTAATCCAGTAACAACTTCCTCTCGGTACGTTTATTTCCAAGGCAACTGAAACAATCGTATTCCTGTTATTTCGCGTATGTCGTCGCTTTTAAACGTGGGCTTATATCATCGCAAAGAGATAGTTAAAAAAACGAAAGGGAAAACCATTCTACGCGACGCCGTTTCACGTCCATCGTTGATCCTTTGACGATCGATGTAACTCCATTCTCTGGATCTTTAAATTCCCTCAAATTTTAATAAGAGTGAGGTTTTAATTAACTTATTTCGAATAAGCTATAGTTGAACACAAGGTGTCGACTGCTAAAAATGTAAACAAGCCATTGAAGATTTCCACGGTTTCCTCGATGATCGTGGATGTACAACAGGATCCCGACCCCGAGAACCTCTACGAGGTACGAAAGATTTCAACACCGTCAAGAGAACAGCTCGAGGCAGTCGTTATTGATTTCTTGGTTGCTCCTTTTATTCCGCGATTGACACCGTCGCGGCAAAAAGAGAAATATATTCCCATTGCGATGCACACGAACACCGTGTGTACTCTTTGAAATGCTTATTAACGTAGGACTCCTGCACGAAGAACGACTGTGCGCTTTGTCCAGGAAGGCTGGTCGTAACGTGCGTAGCCCTTGACACACAATGTTGTGCAATTCGAAGCAGCACGGAAAGCACGGCTGATAGCGTCTCGTTACATCACTTCCAGCATCAAGGGCTAGATTTACGAGCGGTTTTGATGAACCAAGATTACAGATCTCACGAAATCGTCGTACCGGTGCTATCTCCATTCAAATTGACCGATCAAACGAGTTTTATTCGACGATCATACCCGCGTCGTTGAAATTTCAACGTCGTTTTTCATATGCACGGGTCGTAAACGATTCATCGAGGGGCGTTTAATTGCAATGAGTCACGGAAGTATTTGTACACTCACTGCGAATACCATAGGATAGTAACAATAATAGTATAAGTGTTATTTTTCACTTTTATTAAAGAAACTCGACGTTCTAATTAAGTGACTGCCATAGTACATATTAGATATAGTATCATTAAATGGTAAATATAGAAAAGTGTTTTATCGTTCGTACAAGGTAAATATACTGAAGCACGTATGTATATACGTCACTATCTAAGGATTAATTGTGGTGAATCCAAGTTAAATAAAATAATCACGTTTGACAGATATTTAACGATTTATGACATCGTATTCGAATTTGCCGGCACAAGAGTACTCTTGCAGAAAGCCGGGGAATACCCTTATTTTGTTTCAGCGGTTCTTTGAAAAACTCCAGTAGTTGTATTTGTTTAAAATTCAGAGGTTAATAAATGCGACTGAATTAAATATGATAGTATTTCATCGAATTTTAATAACCGTGGTGACCTTTATTGACTCGCTTCTAGTGTAAAGGGTCATCTAAATGTAAACTGGTGCAGGTCAAATTATAAATAAAAGTTTTACGTAGAGAATGAGTCATTTTTACATAAAATAAGACGTAATTCGCAGTAAAAATATTTCTTTAAATGCTACATCCACTTTTTCAAAATCCATCGTGTTTGCATTAGTCTCAAATTATATCAAACCATTTAAAAATCTAAACAATTGTATATGAACAATTATAATTACATCGCTACATGTTGCTAATGTTGCCATGATCAAGAATATATATTTCTTTAATCGTGCTAATAATTTCGATCGTTGTAGTTTTTAATAAAAAAACTAGTTGATAACAATTTTTCAGATCGGGCGCCACGCGATCGCGATACGACACTGATTGAATCCGTACAGGGAGCCGCGCCCGCCCGATTCTCGTGCCATAATGTTGCATATTTTGCAGAAATTACGTCGTTTCGTTTGGGGCAACTTCTATTCCGCTCGCCTACGACGCTAATTGAAGCTTCTTAACGAGTTCGAGCGTCTGTCCTAGCGTACTTCGAGAGATTTTCATTGCGAGTTGCATCCGCTGCGGACTACTTTCTCGTCGCGTAACAATGCGCGCCGCGGTTGACGCGGCATCGATGACTAGTGACGGGTTCGAGTCAGTCGCGTGCGCGCGTCGTGTCAGCGAGGGGTTGAATTTTGTTTCAACTAGGAATTTCTATACAAAAGTAGGAATTATACATAGAGGGTTAATCAATCCACATTCGTACCAGTTATAAATATGATCATTATGATTTTTTTTTTGTATATGAGGTCTCACTTTAATATAATATATGCTTTAATTTTAAGTGGTTAACGAGTCTTCTTTTATGTATACTTTTATGTATACATGGATAATGAAAAGTACAATATAATATTTATAAATTATGTATAATTATATATGTATGGTCAAAGCTTGATCTGACGTGAAACATAATTTACAATTTTTATATTGTACTTCCTATTATCTGGGAATATATATCAAAGCAGACTCATTAAACTTGTTTTTTCTATTAGTCGTATTTTATGGGATCACTCAGTTATTTATGCATAGATATTGGACTTGGGGAAAAAACTAATCAGTGGCATCCCATTACGAGATCTCCGACAAAAAAAGGGGGACCAAAGCAACGATAAGCAGCTGAAGGTTAGATAAGAAATTTAAAGATTTCTATTTAGATTCGACCAGTTCGAAACAGGTTTCAACTTTTTACTCAAGTTTTAAAAAAATTTCAATCTATAAATCAAATTGGAAAAGAGTGCTGTCTATCCTCTGCGATCTATATTTATTGACTTCGAAATACGACGTAGGGATAGCGGCGATGAAAATTTTGTAAATTTTGACGCACGTCCGTGCGGTCAAGCCTGCCTGGGTATTTTGAGTTCGAGTCAAAATAGGATTAAAACAGGCCTTTGTTTAGATTGGAGCCGTCAATAAAAAGGAGGCAAAGAGGCAGATCATCCTTGACAGTTCATACTTGGCTGGTTCGTACGGAAGCATCGCGGCACCGTGGATCTGAAGTCAGCCTGAAATTCGATAACTTTGAAAATCGATCCAGTTTCAGAGGTTGCGTCGAAAACATACGAAAGCTAATCTCTCAGAAATCTGATTTTTGCGCTCACTTGACGTACGAACAGCGTTCTGTTTATACTTAAATATTCACCACTCACCGAACGAACGACTCGACTCTTAATTTTACAAGCAAACTTGTGTAATACAAATTTTACGAGTATTTCTTTCTTTTTTTCTTTTGTTTCTTTTTTAATTTAATACAGCGATTATCACGTTTTACCGCGAGCTTTTAGTATTTGTCCAGAAGGATGAGGTTTCATCGCGAAACAAAGAACGCGACAGACAAGATGTTATTGTTTCGTTTTGATTTCGTATTCGTTGTTAATGGATATTAAATATTTGTTTGCTTAAAAATGTTGGGAAGCACATGGTACTATCATCGAACAAATGTTTTTAAAGAAACAGAATATTTCCCACGGTTTGCGTTGGAGATACTCCGATACATACATCGAAAGGAGAGCTTTAGGAATTACAAAAAGGTTGTGCTGCTGTTCAACATTTACCGAGACTGGCCAAACTGTTAGCCGAATTCCAAAACGTCCACGTGTTTTCAGTTACCTGTGGGACAACAATGCAGAATTTTTCACGGCGGCTTACTGCGACATCCATGATGCTTTCCACAATACTTGCGCATATTTGAAAGGAATCTCGCGAGAAGAACCGACTGAGCCACTCGGTTTCCGTTGACGGTGTTCATTCATTCTTACGGTAAACAGATGTGCAAATTTCACTTCATGTCGAGAAAAAAGTATTTTTGCCCTTCCAGAAGTTCCGAATTTTTTTGTGTCGTATTATTCTTGAAAACACAAAGTTAACAATGCAACTCATTGTTAAAGGGGTTTTCTCGTGTATCGAAATATAATCCCATGGGATAACAAACGAAGCACAGTCGAACCATTATCGCAACAAACCAAGTCGTCATTGCGACGACAATGGAATCAACACGTTTCGGAGCAGCAATCGCGGATGGTAGTCTGTCGAAGAGCGCCAGAAATCGATGAAAGATCGAGTGGGTTTCCGTTGATAGCCTGAACGGATAGAGAAACGATCTTTCAGCCGGTCAGTTCTCGAAAAGGTATCGAAAAGAGGCAGGACCACGCCGACAAATCCCTCGGGATCGTCTCCCTCTTCCGAGGTAACTATCTGTCGGTGCATCTTTTTGTGGTGTAATGGCGCGGAGGACTCGTCGGACGGAGCGAGAGCCGGCCAGAGTAGGCAGGATAGGAATGGTTGATGGATTATTCCGAACGCGTCTTTGACAGTACCGTAACGACATTCCACGGACCGAGACAGAAGTCTTTCTTGCCGCTGTCGCTGGCTGTACGCCGGCTACATACCGCAGGGAAAGTGTGGTCGTTTTATTAATTCCAATTTGTGTAACGAATTGCCGTGGCTACATTAATTGACAGGCATACTTTGTATGCTGGGTGATGCATTACGTGTTACCTGGCGAGCCTGCGCGCTCCCCCATCGCAGCAGTGAAACGCGCGGCCTCCGAAGTCAACGTTGATATCGTCCAATCTCGTGGCAGTTTTCACATGGTTAATCAGGATTAATCGAAAACTTGCGTTACGTAATGCAATCGAGGACTCGTGTTCGCGGGGAACAGTATGCACGTTTTGATGCGAGTTCGTTAATTGTATTTAAATGCTGAACGAAAATGGGGAGGATTCGTGGGATGCTGTTATATATTTAATTGTGGTTGGGGAATTTGGAACGTTTCTGTGTTTACAGGTACACATGCATATGTTGATTTTGATCTAATTAACAGATTATAATTAAATAATATATAGTTTTTGCAGTCTGTCTGTAAAGTTGAATCATACTTTTAGGATGTGGAAATAAACCACATTGTTTGCAGTACAGGGTGTATGTAATCGAAAAGTATACGAGACACATTTGGCTCCGTAGGCGCCACATATGAAATTCCAAGACGAGCGTATTTGACCCGTGGCCAAATATTAAAATCTACAAAAATGTTACCGCATCGAACGTGTTAACTCTCTGGCTACGAAAGGCGTCTATACGCGATCCGAGAAAGTAGTACATTTACTTTCTTATCGAGTAATCGAACGTCTTACAAGAATAATCTCCGACTCTTACGATACTTGGCAAACACGTCGAGTTTTATATTCATATCCAAGGGGTGAGAACCACCCTAGGAACGAGCAAAATTTAAAAACACCACGTAACCGTTTACTCGCAATGTTCGGGTAAGTTTTATTTATTAAAGCATTCCATTCCACGATTCTAATTTTAATTTTGAGTAAATTGCCAATGAATGAAAACTGCTCGTTCGAACAGTTATTCAGACAGGCCCCCATTGGTTCATCATGAAACAATAATGTTTGAACAAATAACACAACAGAACTAAAATATTGCATTCTCCTGTTAAAAACTTTACAAATTCAATTTTGTCTAATCACTGACGAACGAAAAGTTCGTGGTTCCTCATTTTTGGTTCCTCTTTCGAAACCTATGTCCGAACAGTTTCACCTCTGGTCCAGTG
Source organism: Hylaeus anthracinus (assembly GCF_026225885.1). NCBI lineage: Eukaryota > Metazoa > Arthropoda > Insecta > Hymenoptera > Colletidae > Hylaeus > Hylaeus anthracinus. The sequence continues at coordinate 7,494,449 of NW_026534333.1, read as the reverse complement.
GAGGCTGCCTAAAGCGTCAGCTCGAAACGTCACCGTATGTGCTATCGGTCTACTTATCGGCGAGCGCGATCGATCTCGGCGCGTCGAAGCTAAACGACTCCGAGTACAACTCGTCCGATTCCTTTCATTCATTAAACCACGCGCACGCTGCGAGTGCACTGACTGACAGCAATAAGTATCCTCGGCCACGGCAGACGGAAGATAGTGAAAGGTAGAGGTGGAGAAGGATCGACGTGCGACGGTGGAGTGGGAGTGAGAGCTTGTGGCCGCATGCGCGACTCTCCACACCCTTCTCTCTGATGCTTTTTCTCCACCCGGTGTGTCTTTCTCCTCTTCTTGTTTCGCACCTCTTCTTCCAGGCCATCTCGTGTGAATAACCGAGTGGCGGATGACCGCGCGCGCAAGGTCAACCGGCGTCTAGCCTCCACCCAGGAGATTTGCCAACGGTGACGTCACTGGATACGTCCATCTTTCGAGAGGATCTTACGCGAATTCCTGCAATCGCGTAACCTTCGATTCGCCATCGATTCGCCGCGTTTCATCTCGCGATTAACCCTTTGGACCTCCGAGCACTGGTCACATGGAAATAAACCAAAGCTTAGAGGGAGGAAGCTATTGTTCAACAGTATACTTGGATTTCAGGCATTTGACAACCCCCAAGCTTATAGTTGTATATCATGTCATTCATGGTGCGCGTAGTACTCGGTAATAGTGCTCTTGGTATCAAGAATGTTTAACTGATTATGGGAACGTACAAACTTAACTATCTTTTTTGTGTGTAAATTCGAGATCCTTGTAAGTGGGCTCGGGTGCCCTACACTGTGATAAGGCTTGATAGTGCGCGAGAATGAAAAGATGACTCCCGAGGGCTACCAGAGATATACATAATCTAGTCGGTGATCTAGGCCTCCTCGAACCTTATCTTCCCATCCCCACGTTAGGTCAGAATTGAATTTGCTTGAAATCCCCGAGAACCACTCGAAAATTCTTATTCAAATTGAGGGAAACCGAGATAATCGAAAGCGTTAATCACATCAATCAACAACAATGCCTGACTTCGCTGTATTCATACTTACCATGTGCATATTTAATGCAACTATACCGAAACAGTTTATATTATTTGAAATTGCTATTCGAAATTGTTTTCTGGGATGAAACGGAATTGTGTACTTTATTATACCCTGTTCTATAAACCTACTACAGAATCGTAACCTGGAAGCCATGTTGATTTAATAACGCCTAATATAAAGTACTCTGGTATTGTATCTCTGTGAATTTTTCTTGACCAGTTCGCAGCGACCGCAGGTACCGTCCTTAGACCTAACGGTACCAGGTAGTAAGGAAGCATCCGCAATAAATCCCTTTTGCCACCTCAGGATTAGGTTTTCGTACGATGGAGTTAGCCGTATCGGTTCAATATGCTCCTCTCGTTCCTAGTTAGTTTTTAACACACAAATTCGGATATACAATCTTCATTTAAGCGGCTTGCTCGTAACGCCCTTTGTGCGTAGAAACGGTGCTGAATACGAATGGTCTTCGTGTTTGTATTTTGACTTAAGGTTGATCATCGTTAAACGATGTAAGTAATTGTAAAATTTAGAAACAGTGTAATAGGAAAACGTAATTCCATTCCATAGAAGACCATTTCACGAGGGTGCAAAATGAAACGGTATTACATCTTTTGTGGAATATTCTTTCCTGCAGAATGTCTGGGTACGGGCGCAGTATGGACTCATCTTGATGATTTGCAGAATTTCGAGTGTCCGTCAAGATCGAAGGAGATACCAGTAACAATATTTGCCATTAAGAATACTTAAAGGGAGGTGAAAAAGAGCGAAGCGTCGCGATGGATCAAAGAGATTCATAATTCGACTCGTTAAGACATTTTGGGACATTGTATCCTTGACATGTACGAACATTTACCTAAGCCTACTTCGCTCGATATTTTAGGGAAACTCGAAATCAGCAAAATGGTCGCTTAAATTCCTGATATTTTGGGGACAGAAATTAAGGACGAAATCGTGTTCACTTTTTTTTATGAGATTCTGCGCGCAGTACGAATGATTGATCTCGATGATTTGCAATATTGCGAGTGTCTGTTAGGATCAAGGGAGATACCAGCAACAATGTTTTGCTATTAAGAGTGGTTAAAGGAGGTGAACAAAAGAAAAGAAAGCGGAGCGTAACAAAGGATCGATGCATTCAGCATGAAATCCTTCACTGGAAGAATAAAGCCGTGTCATGGAGAATAATTCTTTCTTCAACGAGTGATTGATGTTACAGTACCGACATTTTTGAGGTGCGTATTACCGAGTAACTGTGTACGACTTCAACGTTGCTTCATACTCCGTGTGGTTTGATTAAGCAGTGGTAAGTTTCGAAAGTTATCGAGGATGCTCACTTTCACCTTTTTTTGGCGGTAAAAATTTGATCGTATCTCCAGTGCACTTTAACTGAGATCCCTTCACGCGTCGTAATTATAATGTACATAACTTTCTGAACGATTGTTTCAAGGTGATCTGTCGATGCTTTTTGCTTAATTAACAGACTGTAATTCAGTGTTTGTATAGTTCTTTTCGTTCCGCCATAAAAATTTATTAATATAAATGTTCGTATTTTTAATTCGAGGTTAACACGCTACTTCCTGCCGTTGCGATCTCGTAAAAATATCCTACGCGAAACTTCGCGAAGGGAAGGCTTATCTTACAATAGAAGATACAAACACCTGTTATCTAAAATTAAATCTACAAGTTCGTTTTAATTATACGCGTTAATTAAACACTCGATACGAATTTAATTAAGAAAGGATACGGTATCAGTTCACTTCAGATGTGCTCGATATTTAGTCTTGTTTCCATAAGGACCCACTTGACACCTGTGTAATTCGCGAAAGTCTTCCCGTTTTCGATAAAATCGTCCTATAAAAATGATTGTAACATTTTTGTAATATACATATAACGATTGTATGTTAAACAAAAATTTGCAAAGCACTTCCCTCAAGTTAATCTCAAGTTCATCACCAGGCCTTGTGCATTCCTTCTTTACCATGAAACACAGTCCGACAAGACTTGTCGAAATTCCTCGAGTCGATGTATCGATAGTGACAAAAAAAGGGACGCCGCTGATAACGTAACGGTCAGGCGCTAATCTCTTTGTGAGACTAACAAACTTAGAAGGTTACCGCGATAACGATGTTAACGCCTCCTATTTAAACTTCGAAACCAAGTAGGACTGTCCGATCTTTATCTTTTCTCGGAACCCTCGCCCGTATCTTTCGGTAACAGACCATTTCTTAAATGTACTTACCTGCACGGTACTGTATTTGAACAAGCCCAGAATTTGTTTTATTTGGCGCCACGGCGACATTTATATCACCGTGATCCTCGAATTTTATTCGGATTCCGGATTCAAGTGAGACTGTATTTAAACTGTATATGTTTCATTTCTGTGGGTGAGCGTTATTATTATCAAGTCTTCAAGGGTGCATCGTTATCTTGGTAAAACGTATCACGAATGGAACAATAAAAACACGAAAATTTCAGGAAATCGTTATAACATTACCAATTAATAGCATGCTGAGATAAGCATGTCTCACCGAAAGGATTACAACGCCCTCCTGAACGCAACTATCGTGCACGTTACCAATAAAAAAAGTCATACAAATCTTCTTCTCCACTTATATATAACGTAGATAATTTCCCCCGCATTATCTCTCGACGAGCAATGCCCGAAATTGTTATCATCCGGAGGCTGCCCCCTTCAGAAAAAGTTTGCCGACCTCCTCTGTAGACCGACAGCAACCGGAGACGAGCAAATGGAGACGATCGTCCTCGCTAACAGAGGTTCACCAGCTCCTCGAGATTCGACAAGTGGTTTTGCTTAAAGGGACCCGCTGGAAAAAAAAAAACGACGGAAAGGCCAAAACGCCAGCGCAGCCGCCATAAAAATGTCTAACCGCGTCTCGAAGTGTCATTTTAGAGCACCATCCCATCCGGGTCCAACGAGGGGAGGTGGGTGGGGTCAAGAAAAATCGAAGAAAGAGGGAAAGAGAGCTCCCCCTCTTTCTTCGAGGGATCTTTTTTTTTTTTTTTAGAAGCTTGCGACCACATGTCGCGTCGTAAATCTCGGAATAATCGCTTCTCGGTCCATTGAGATTCGATGACGCTTCTTTGGTTCGTTTCTCGAGTAACAGGAATCAGGTAGACTGCAGCCGAGCTACCAATCCGAGGGAATACTCAGAAAAAGGGTTCCCGAATTTCGCAACGATTCGAGGCCCCGGAAACGTTGACGGCACGGAGAGGGGGCCGACCGACGGAGAAAGAGTAATGGGGTCTATGGTAAATAACGTGCCTTAGAATTTAGGCCGCAGCAGCCAAGGATCCCGCATTGTGTGAAACTTTCGAACCGGGGATTCGTGAGGATTTTCGTTTCCTTAATAACGGGCGTTAATTAACCCCTTTTTGTGTAACAAAGTAATTTATGACGATGTTCGAACGGTATTCGAACCTGTCATATGGGTTCAACGACGCACTCGAGGCTCGGTAAGAATGTTACACGTGCTTTCGTTTGTCGTGTGGATTTAATATAAATCTGTGCACGTTTATGTGTTTTTCTAGGACGTCGACGAAGAGGAACTTTTGGCTGGAGTGCACGGATTAGGATGAAATTCCTATTTCTGTTTTCTTTTCATTGAAATTTAAGACTGGACTTTGAGAGAATGCACTCGTGGTTTAACAATTTTTTAAAAATACTCTAAAATTACATATTTAATTAATTTCTAAATTATAGTTTTTTTTTCCATTTTCATTATTTAACAATACCCACCATGAACTACAACCTTATATTAATTAATTTTTCGTCGAATAAATATGCTCCACCATGATGTCTCGCCACTTCTGCACGAGGTTCTTGTACATACCTATTTAAGAAAGTCACTTCTAATCGGTTCAGTCGAACCGTGGTCAGCCAAAAATAGGTTGGGTCCCCGAGGCATCACACGGCGTCACCCAGATATGGCCAAAGTGGCAGTCGATGTGTTAATCGACGTCGAACAGTTCTGACACTCGTTTTATTATCAAGGCTTAACGATATTTCATCATGGTTGTCAACCGTGGTCTTGTATCTATCAGATATGCTTCAGATACGCCGGTGTATCTCGCGATCGGTTCTAACGTCTGTCGTTCGAGGGCTCATTTTTCATGGAACGTGATTCGATGTTCGAGCTTGGCAACAAGCCACTATAGATATTTCGTGATTCTTGAAAATCTTTCCATATAGATCTGTCATATTTCAAAACAATTCCACGCCGAACACTGCCTGACAAAAAACCGACAGAATTTTGTTTAGAGCGTTGACATCACGATTTAACTAGCTACAAAAAGGAGATCGAAGCACTTCTTGCAGAATAAATGAAAACCTTACTGTCGTAAACATCCTAGGAGGACTTCATCTGTTTTCAAACTTCGTACCTGTTCCGCAAAAGCAGACGAATGTAAAAGAATGGAGCGCACCTGATCGATATACATGCATCCTTACGTGAGGTTCGGTTAGGTGTCAGCCACCCACGAAATTCCTACGAAATGTTTAATTACCTTATCGTTGATTCCCTGGCCTACCACGTACCGCATATTACCTGTCTACCGAATAGAAAGCGTGGAAGGGAAATAGGCTAAAAAAGAAAGGTATTTCTGGGAACGCACATATGATCGCCTTCCCTTCACCTCCCGACCGATTCGCCTGTGAAATTTAGCAACCCTTTTTCTCGGAAAGAGGCACAAAATAGGTGGAATGTAATACTCCACGAGATAATCTCGAGCCGACAAAAGGGACCTAATTCAGATCGTTTTATTAATGCCCAGTTTGGTTTTGTGTTAGTATTTTTCGGATCGTTAATAACGCAAATTCAAATAACAAAAAAAACTTCCCGATACTTGTTTAATAATTTTGTCGAAATATAATTCGAACGATGCTTTACGGATTTTCAGGTTAAAAGCGATCGTGATTTTGTTTGTTCTTTATTGTTTATTTAATACTACAGAGTTAGATAATATTTCACGAAAAACAAACATCTAGTGGACACGGTTTATCTCCGTTTTATCAACTTTTCGATAGTATTGTAGTTTCAACGATTTTCGTTTGAACTTGTACAACGAACTGGCGATAGATCAGCCATATACGGATAACATGTTGACATAATCCACGTGTACCGTATCATCGCATAATTGAATCCGTCATTCACAATATTTCAATCCGAATTACCGATGTTTGGATTTCGCAAATGTTTATGGTGATAAGCGATGTTAATATTTATTTGCAAAAGCTTATCTCTCAATGGTGCTTTCACATTCGGAGTGATCAATATGATTCGAAGCAACCAATAAAACGTAATTACATCTTATGCAATACTTACAAGGGAAATATTTAGCAATTTATCTCTCCGGAGGACCACCACGAACATTACGTAATATTGAGAAAGACACTCTGAAATACTTCTGAAATCTTTCAGAATTCATTTCTTTAGTTTTTCAGTGAAAATCACCGTCACCCGTATACGAATGACCCGGCAATCGACATGTTAATATTTTCAGCTAGATGTGTTTTCCAAGCACTATATGCTCGGTTCAGAGATTACAGTTCGCCCTCCGAGGTCGCCAAGTCTTTTCTTTCAACACCCAATACACGAGACGGTAACGCCACGGTCACCCAGTACTTGACCTGCGTTCTATTAAACCATAAATTTCCTCAAAGCCCACCGTGGGTAAAGTTTCCAGGCATTTCGTCCTCTGGCAATACGATTCTTCCAATGGTCACGGGCGCCTCGGAGAAAGGAGACACACAACACCTCCGAGCAACCCTCGGGGAAAGGAAAAAAAAAACCGAAGCGAACGAGGGTAATCCAGGGTAAAAAGCGCGGAGAAGTCGTTGCTTTACGACGTTTCCATAAATATCGTTGAACTTTCGAAAATAAACACATCCACTCGACTCCGTGACAAACATTTATTACCCCCGAGTATGGCGTTGGCGTTGGTTCCTCGCTTACAAGATTTCTCGGTAGCACCCTGGCGCGCTGGAGAAAGTAACCACCGCTGTTTTCTTTCGGGCACGCTTTAAACCAACCCACGTAATAGCGATCAACGATAAGCCCGAAATTCGCCTACCGATTAATCATTTTTTGGTGAAAATTAGTCATCGATAGTGGGACTCGGATCTTTGGATAGGGGAAAATATCAGACAATCTTAACGTGAGCATTTTTACTGGGACAGTTATGACACACCTTTATCGAAGCGAATTTGTACACTTTATCGTTATAAAGAGGTTCTCTGAAAGAGGCTTTCGGATTGAAGTTGAGAAAAGACATGGAACTTTTATTTAAAATTGTTTTAAAATTATTTTCTAAATTAATTCAATTTGACTTTGGGACTTTTTCTGGAACGATTTTGATTAATTTAGCGGTATGTTTTTTGTTCTAATTTTTAAATTCTTTCAATACGTGTACAATTTTATTTGTGCATCTTTCGTCATATCGTAAAGATTAGTGACCTAGTTTCGCACTGTAAGAGTCTAATCAGGCTCCACTTAAAATGCCTACGTTTACGATTTCCACAGAAATTATATGTTTGTACGAGTTATAAATTTAGATGCAATCATTTGTTTCGCGAACCGTTCCGTACATAAGCAAAAATTATAGGAAGATGGGTCGATATTTTGCATTTATAAAACAAGCATCATGTATTAAATATACTACTACTATTATTCAATTTGTATCTTAGTATCTTATTGTTTCTAAATTTTAGTGGTCCTTCAGAAAAATATAAAAATAAAACAGGAAAATCCATCTAAATAAAATGGAAGTTCCATCATCTTGAACACAACTACCATCCATACAATGTCCTCAACGCATTCAACAAACGATATTTTCAACGAGCGGTCCAATTTCCATGACCACTGTCACATTTTCCTATTTTATTGTTCATGAAATTGTCACGCGGGATCAACAGCACTAGAGAAGACAAATAGAAAAAGAATGGCAGTGATGCCCATCATGGAAAAGTTTAGAAGTTGTCGGATGATAAGAAAGCAACTGGCTGATATCTCGGCCTGTTTCCGATTTTGGTAATTAACCAGTCACCGAATGTCTTTATCTCGACGAAGCCTAACGTCTCATCGAAGTCGCGCGCGATCTGACCATTCGCGTACTCGCATGATCCTGAAGCACGCTCGAACGATCTGGGCCGATTTCCGGAGGTAACGAATCGACTAAAATGAACTAGACATTTTTTATGCGATTCTTGCACTTTCATTTCAAATTTCTCGAAATGCAATGAAATTAATTATTAAAATGACCTTATGTGTGTAGGGTAACCGGTTAAATTTTTCTTGCGACTACTGGAGTCATAAACGTAGCATAATCTTAATTATAACCCAATGATGATATTTCGATAGCTAGTTTTAGAGCAGACAGTTTACTCTGGGAGACTGGAGCATTATTGTGTAATTCGGTTTTAAAAATAGACTTTTTGGTGATAACGGTACCGAGTGAGGTCTTCGAACCATCGGTATACACAGTCGTCGATCAAATTAGTATGATTATCGAAAAAAAAAGAAGACGTTTCTGTTTTAAAAAAGGCACTGTTAGAACAAATATTTGTACAAACATTGTTCATTTGATGAAGTTATGTGGTACAGTAGGATAGAATTAAATTTGAATTCTTATTCTATTGTTAACGTATAGAGTACTTCTTTTATCTCTTGTTAAACATTTTTATTTAGACAAGAGTTTAGACCACGTCTCGGGCGAAGCTCCAGCGTTCGGCGAACCGTGAACATCTACAATCTGTAACCTTGACGTCTGGGAATCGCGAGGATTAATTATCGGTCCTCAAATGTTAACCAAGTGGACAAAACGCTCGAACGAAAGTAGCGTTCAGTGATAATCGACGGCCTTCGCAGACTCGTGTAATCTTCGCCAAGCAATAACTCAACTACACGAACAGTATCTGCTCATTCGGGTACATTGGAGGGTGATAACATCGCGAACTAAATTTCGGTTCTGCTTCGAAAATTCACTTCTTTAATGAATACTCGAATGTAGGTATCGATTGAAAACAAAATTTCATTAATTGGCAGCTCAGTCGTACATGAAGAACCAACGAACTTTATCCAAATTCTATTGCATTAAATACTGGACACTACCCAGTATGTCTGGACATTGTCTGTTTAATATCCAAGCTAGATAAGATGTTACAAATAGGATCAATTATCACTCCAGATGATGTAACTGGCTTCTCTATTTTGAGCGTGCTGTGTCATCCCAGACATCTTTGTTTTTTTTACGCAAACATTTTTACAATGACAAATGCGACGAGAAGATGGCTATTAGAGATTTCTATTTGATGCTTTTTTAAGAATAAGGAAGTTGACGTTTCATCGTATGATGTATGATATGTACACTTTTTATATACCACCTATAGAGCAATTTTTATCCGTCTGCCAAGATAAAATTTCTCTACGAGTTTGAGCAGAATCAATTCAATTTTTTAAAGGTTTTTAAATTCAATGCTTGCCTAAAGTTAATATCGAACCCTTTTATTTATTTATTTTGTACCTTTTATAATTCCCGACATTTTTCAATTAAACTTGTTTTTAATATTCTCCCATTCCTATCTACGCGTTGTCAGCTCACTTACAAAGTTTCAGAATTTTTATCGCTTTCTTCTAATTCTGCCCCACTGTGCGTCACAACTAAACGAGATAATTAAATGACCTGTTTCGATTGGACCACGCTGTACAAATCTTCTTTATCTAGTAACTTAGCGATAAATGCCATTATTTATGCGAATGATTCGTAGAAGAAGCAATAAAATTAAAAGTCGTTTGAAACTTTTTCTGATACGTTCCTGTTACTATATTACATGCTTCATGTTAATCCACGTAATTTTAATCAAACGAGAGATAGAAATCATCGATCGACTATTTCAATTATTTGGCATGCGAAAGTTATCGATATACATATACTACCAATACGGATACCGTAATTAATCGACAACGCGCGAAAAGACTGGCATCTGGATTTGTCTAGACTTTGAAGATCGATCTACTGATAACGACAAACTATGATTTAAGTAATAGTAGATGAAATTGATCTGTCACTGATATCGCACGTCACACCAGAACAAGCAAAAATTAGACGATTGGTTTATAAAATCATTGTACCCATTTAAAATTCTACACTTTTAATTAATTCTGTAAAATCGATTCGAACCATTTTTGTGAAATTTCGATGAGACTTGAGAATAGTTTCTTGAAAGTAGTAATAAATTAATAGCAATAATTCGTTTTCGAAGAACGTTTTTATTACCCACCCAAATGTGTATTCAACGTCTTAAACGAATAAAGCAAATAGACACGAATTCCGAATGATTTACAACAAGTTTTCGTTTTATGATTCGTAGAGCAGACCGAAAATGTGTCGAAACACTTGGAATAATTTGAAAGTACTCTTACATGTAGATACGATGCACGCGCGCAGATAACCGTCAAGTAGAGAAGTTAATCCTGATAATCGTATCAGAGACTCAGTTAAAAGTCGCACACGTGCGACAGCCTTTTAAATCTTTCTTTGCAGACCGATTATTTTTTGATTAATTACGATTCGTTGGAATGTCGTCGATGTTAAGGTGATACGATCGGTAAGATGAAATCCAGATAAAAAAAAAATAAAGGAGGACCAGAGAATCCGTGGGATTCGTTGTTCAACATACCCAGTGTATTACATTCGAAAACGAGAACAATCAGCGCTGCCTAAATCGTGAGAATGGAATTCCCGCGGATGAAGGGCAGAGGTTTTTAGAAACTCGTGTATTTCTCAATTATCGAATCGTTCGACTCCTTCGTTCCCCTTTATTGCGAGACGGGGCCCGGGGAACTTCCTATCGAAACTCTAAGTCGATTCCCAAGGTCTTGTTCAGCTTTATACTTTAATTACCCGTTTGTGGCACGTTCGCGGCAACCAACGAAAATAAATGGACCCAATAACGAGCAAAAGTCCAGTTGGTTTTACGACCGAATAAGGACGCCGAGAATTCCGTACAAAGGGACCTCTCTACCTGGCCCGAAATTTCGCCGGGATTACCTGCTCGAAAGGCAGAGCGGGCGTTAAACAGTGTCTCGTGATGGTATTACTTTGATGGGAGAATATGAAGACGATAAACTCGAATAATCTCGTAGTAGGGACTATTTATCGAGTCGCTGCATTCTCCGCGTGTTCCCCTCTTTAGCTTGTTCTCCTTGGACGAAACTTTTTGCTGGCGCGTAGACCCACCCGTTATACACATCTTTACATACCTGTTCTTCCAAATTGCCCCGAATACCTCTAATTTACCCTAAGTAGGACGCTTGTAGAAAATATTACCAGTTCTCCCAATTGTCTCGATACAAAATCTTGGAATCTGGCAGTGTTAAATTAAAAGCAGATTTAAAGATTGCAACCGTGTTTTCGCATTTATGTGGATACCTATTGCATTTTAACAAGCTACAATATCCGCGCGTCAGGTGAAGAAAATGGGGGATACCTCCCCCTTGACACGTGGTGGAACCGACATTGTTATAAATTTACTTCCTACCTACATTGTTGTAAATTTACTCCCAACATAATTACTGCATCCTGTAATTTTGTTCACTCTTTGCCGCTTCATTCTAGTTCATTGAGATTAAATGTGCGGGGTAATGCATCGAATTCTCGGTGGAACGCATTCTGTGATCGTGATAATATTTTATACCATAACTTGTAGTTTACTCTTTGTTCGTAGTCGCGAAAGAGTAACTGTACAGCCTTCGATAATCCCAAACAAGAAAAAGCAGCGTGGAGACAACTCTCTGAGCTGGATGTTCTTCCGAGGTTGAGAACTATTATATACGATACTTTAATCCGTGGCGTCGTTAAACGTTAATTAGCACTCGAGCGTTCGGTAGCTTCTCGGAGGTTAAAGGATGAAACCACACAACGAAAGTGAAATTCATGATTCGATTGGAACGAATGAGTGGAGATAACCGAATCCCATCCCGCAGGACAGAAGGGGAGAAGCTTAAAAAGGGTTAACCTACGCAGTAATTAGGAGTCTTTATTAATTACCCAATTAAGTTCGCAACAATCTTGATCCTGGACGCATCCTGCCGCGCTTCCTTAAAGGTCGCGACGCGCGTGAGCGAAACCCATGTAGGGACACGGTGCTTGGAAAAAAAAAGAGGGTGAAGGTACACGAGCTGGAACCCGTGGAGAAGTTAATGCATAACATTTACCATCCGCACCGGAACTGCCGTTGCACATTCGTCGGAAGTGGCAGGTTTGCAGAGAATCGTCAAAGCATCGACGGAATATTAAATTTTGACCCCCTCGTGCATGGCAGGGGGAAGGGAAATTTGGAATTTCTCGCATGGCTAAGTGGCAACACTGTCTGCACCGCGATGGAGCGTAATCTGTATGCGCGATGGTGAGCTGCCAAAATCTTCTTTAACCCCTTGCACTCGGATGGTCCCTCTGGGAGTGCATCTGACGAAGTTTGTTTGCGATTATACAGGATTGACTGGGTAAACAAAAGCCCATGTTTCCTGGAAGGTTCCCTCTTTCTTGTAAAACAATTTTTAATTTACTCGTCTTACGCATGTCTTACGATTAGATTTGCCAGAGACTGCGAGTCCACTTAGTCACGAATTTAATAAAAGTGTGCTGCTTGCACCTGCTCCGAGAAAATTATTTAAAAACGCATCCCTCTTGCAATAATCGCCTGATACTCGAGGGTAAAAGAAAATGAGGTTTTCATTCATCTTCTTCTTGTTTCCCTTGACCGCGTGACGCGTGAAATATTATAATTCTGCAAGCCCAATTTTAAGACTTCCTCTTTGACCAACAGCCGCCGTTGATTAATTCGTGGTAATGCGTTACGCGAACGCAATTGCGCCTGTAATAGCAATCAATATCGTTGCTCTTGTCGTTGCAAAACTTAATTATACGTCCAGATCAAAAGAAAAATTGCACGATGTTTCCTGTCTCCTTTCTCTACTTTCGGATGGATTTAAGTTATGTCATTTATATCCCGTTTCTCGATCGTTTGATCTGCGTTACGCTCTCGGTCGTGAGAGAATGATTACACTTTTACGGTAAACATCCACTTTGGTTGATAAGGTGGTCGGAAAAGGTGCTGGCGCATCGATTGAATGTCGACCTGATTTCCAAGGTGTTCACGTGTGACTCGTTCCGGCGTGCAACCGTCAATTTCGGGGCACGCGTGTCCGCCGCGAGGACGCCAAATTGAAATTATGATGAATCGTCACGCGCACGATTACTCGACGTGAAACTTGTTTTGGTCTTTCGAACAGAGGTAAAATAATTGATACAGTGCACCTGGTCCCATTTCCTTCCTTCAGTGCGTAGATATTTCCCATCTCATAATCCCCTACGCAAAAAACAAAAGAAGGTATTTAGTATTCCCACCTTCTCACCTATCAATTGCTTCCTAACGTTACGAACAGCGAGGAAACAATATTTTTTTCGAGAGGCAGAATAAAATACGCGCAACAAGGGGTTGAAGAGTGACCCCCGATCGCACCCCCTTGCTAAATTTCTGGGCGTGCCGTCGAATCTTTCTGGTTCGCATTCATTCGTCCGTGCCTATTTAATTTCAGCTCGCCGCCGGGTGGCGTGGAAAACATTTTGAAAAAAAGAAAGGTTCTCGAGTGGATCCCCAACGAATCATCATCGCGTATCGCGCGCGTATGCAGAATGCAGTTCCGGGGTGAGGTTGGGAAAACAAACGGGGTGTAAGAAGGGGAGCAAGACCAGGGTGAAAGAGAGAGCGAGACGCTATGTTGGGGTGGACAGAGAGGGTTAGAGGTGAGCTGGATGGCAAGGGGGAGCCAGTCGTTCGGGGGCATACAGGTGTCGGTCTAGACTCTTTATATTCCCTATAACGTTAACAATAAGCAAGGAAGAGGAGCAAAGAAATAGAAAGAGGAGCGAGGGGCGGGAGGGGTCACGGGAGGGTGGAAAACAAGAATAGAGAAACGAAAAAAAGGAGGAAGGAAAGAGTGGTAGAAGGAGGTCCGAGGGAAAGAGTGGCACAATTCATGGCCAATGGGAAAAATGAGACGCTACGTTCGCCAGAATAAAACCAGTTCGAGATGCATTATGCTATTCGGGGGCTGTGTGCGCGCGAGCGCGCACGCGCGGTTCTTCTGCTTCTGCATTGCACCGGGATATCAGGGATAAAGGACGAGGAATGAGGAATGAAAAGGAAAGGTCCAGTCTTCCTGGCTGAGATAAAGGAAGGTCAGAGTAGGAGGTGAGAGAAAGACGAAGAAGGAAGGGTATCCTGCGACGCGAAATTGTAGTGAACGTGTACTAATATCGGAGTTTTACTGTGGTCGTGGTCTGGCGGATTATGATGTTCATTAAGAATCGATTTTGTGGAACTGGCCTGTCGGCCGATGATTGATGGGGTTCTGGGTAACCACGTTTCATCTCGAACATGCGTCTACTCCTGACGTCCAAGAATGAGTACTTTGATCCTGTCAATAGCTCTTATTGAATGAATTTTATGAAAATACGTTTGGACTATTCTTAGCAGCCGAGGAGAATTCATAGACATTATTATTTGGAATGAAATGCTTTGATACACAAGTGATATAAAATGTGCTTATCGTTTTTTAATAGAAGCTCAGAAAAATCATAAAAATTTGAAAACATGATTATGATAATTAATTTAATGCCACTGTTCCTTTTGATCCTTCAGATACAAAATTCAAACAGATACAAAAATCTATATAGTACAGCGGCAATAACAATGTTATTATTCCTCATCATTGAAAGTTTCACTTTCAAAAAATCTGTGCAGTGTTATTCGACCCGGTGGAAGAGGAACCAGTTTGAAATACATATTGCGCCACTGGTCGTGCCCGGTGTGTGCGCGCGCACCGAACTTCTACTTGTCTAGGGAATAAAGACGAAAGAATAAAGGATCGGGAATAATAAAAAAGAGGGAGGCAGTCCTCCGGGAGGATAAAGAAAAAGGAGCAAGAGGGTGAGAAGATCGACAAAGACAGCGACCCAGGAGAGGGAAAGTCCAAAGAAAGGACGTCGGTCCGCGTGTCCTGCAGAAATACGTTGCACGTACCGTACACCGACGGACGCATCGGTTTGTTCAACGATGCGTGCCGAAAAGCGTCTGTCTTTTTTATACGTCTACGCACAGACGAAATCTCATAAAAATCGGTTTAGCCTGAGTTAAACGAGAGAAAACATGGTTTGGGGCATTTTAAATAATTTCAGATGCTTTGCAAGGCTCTGTTAAGGATGGTAAAGAAAAAACGTTTGGAAATTTTCATGTAGAATTTAATTATCTTTCAAACTTATCCGAGGAAAACTGAAGAAACTACCAAGAGGGAGGTATCAAACTTTAGAGTTAAATTTTAAATTAATTACCGATTACTTTCTCATACATTCGTTGTAATAGTACCGACAATGGTCGCCTACATAATTCAATTTGATTTCTATAGCAGCTGTTCAATTAAAATCTACATCCCAGAAATTTCTCAATTGCGTTGGATTCCTATTATACTCCACGCGCACAAAAAAAAACAGTGGCGCACCTGGATGATCCTCCTCTTTCAAAGAATGTCTCGCGCACCTCTTTTCTTGCGAAGGGATGGTAACCCTAGTAGCGAGTGAAAAAGTTTAAGAAGCGCCGCGGTACACGACGGTCGCGTCGGTTTATTCAACGATGCATGACCACGTCGCGAGGTATCCGTCCTTTTCGTGTTTCGCATGCAGCCGCGTTGCGACGCGACGTCCCGCCGAAAATAGAGGAGGGAACGAAGAAATAGAAGAGGAACGAGCCGAACGCGAATCGAGCGAGCGACGAGCGCGTCCTCCGGAAGTTCTGGACGACTCGCACCGACGAGTCGCTAATCGAGTGGCACAAAGACTGCCGGGGTTCTTGACCCCTTAACCTTCCACTGCAATTTCGCGGACCCCTGCGTGTTGTATGAGTGTGTGCCCGCAACAATCGTGCGCTTTTTATTCCCTTTCGCGCCTCGTTTACAGGGGAGGGTTATAAAAGGGAGGTGGTCGAGGTTGAAAATTAAAAAATTGTGGAATTTGAAAAGGTCTACAATCAAAATCTACAAAAGGTGTAAAGTTTAAGATGTACGTAATGAATTTGTAATAAAAACGCTGTTCCACTTCGAAGGTGTACACGTTCAAGGTGTACACGTATCGCCCCTCAGGGTTGACAAACCGCCGAATATGTTTTTCGACACGCAACACTCACCCTTTGATATTCCCAGGTTCTCGGCGTGCTACATAATGTTCAAAAGAGTATACAAAATTTGTCCCTGTGGTCTGAGCTCCCGAGACTCAAGTGCGCCACTATCTTCACTCCCTACCGCTTTTACGACCTCGTCGTATTTCTTCCACCGACTACACACGACACCTTGAACCCATATAAAACGCGGGGAAAATCGTCTTTAACGTGCACAAGAGAGCACCAATTAACGACAAGGGCTGAGGCGTTTTTTTTCTTCCTTCCATTGCTTTCACGCCATTGTTTCACACTTTTTCCAAGGACTCGCCGCAATAGAAATATTAGCAGAAGTTTTGCCTTCACGGCGAAAGGTAAGCGAAGGGTGAATAGCGTGGAACACTCGAAAACCATCGAGTTTAGCACCTTGGAAGCCTTTCGAGGGAGGAACAGTTTTCGAGCTTAATGCCATTTAACTCTGCGCCCTCTTTAATCGATCTCGCCTTTCGACCTCAAGCTCCGACACTTCAGGACTCTTTTCAGGGTGAAGGAGCGAGACCTGCCACCTGTACTTAGCAGCTTTTTTTTTTTTAACTGTCGAAAGTACACAGATCGATTTCGGACGAATGGATATCTTGAAGCGTAATTTTAAGCTATTTCTTCTTCTTCAATTAATTTGGAAAACTAAATCGGGATATTAATCCATTTTCCTCGAGTAACGTTTAATTATTCTAAAATCGTCACGTGGCCCCGCAACGTCCCCTAAATTAAAGTTTAATCAAGCTCGATTCGGCAGTTAATCAGCGCAATTCATATGATGCAGGGCGACGCTAGAGTGTGATCTAACAAAACGTTCCGTCCAAGCTCGCGTTTGTAATCCATCAAGAAAATCCATGTTCCATATGCGCCACCTTGTTTTCCTCGGGGTTTAACGTGTGTCAAGAGGAAACGGTGGCGTTGATCGAAATAGTGCAGATGCAATGTTGGCTTACGTACTAATCTTCTCCTGTACAATTTATGCAGTACATAGAACCATAGGACATAATTTTTTAAACGGAGTAACAGTTACTTTAAACGGAGATCTCAGAGATGACGTTTAACGTGAAATCACGCTGTTACCAGAAATAGAGTAAGAGATGCTGGACCGAAATAATTGATATTAAATCCAATAAAATAAATCAAACAAATCTCAAATAAAATCTCTACAATAGCACCTTGGTCCACTAACTAAAAAGACATTCAGCAAAACTCGAGACTAACGACCAAACAAATGGTAACGTAAAACAGAAGAAAAAAAGTAAGACTGCGATTGTTCGAATTTGGACCACGTTTCGGGAAATCCTGTTCCCTTCTGCCGCGGGATGCAGCGGATGCAAGAGGTTGCGCGGTGTCGACGAGTACGTTGTGCATGCTTCTAAGGACGAAGAGTAGCGGAGAGGTGGGGTGAAAAAAGAAGAAAGAGGAGCAAGATGAGGCGACCCCAACCCCCGGCAAATTCGAAAACGGCGTGCACCGTGTAACTTTCCCACTGTTCGGGCGCGAGGAGAACGACGTATGGCTCAGGGCAGACGCGCGAATACGGTGCCCTTCGTCGCGACGAATTGAAAGAAAGGAGACCCTAAAAAAACTGGTTCTTTCTTTCCCCTTCGTGGGCCCGGGCCAGCAGCACCTGGCCCGCCGGTTCGTACTCCTTTACGAGGCCAGAGAGACCTTCGATCGGATCTTGAATTTCTTCGACGACCGCTATGACGGCGGCGGCTCGGCTCTGACGAAAATTAATCGGTGATTAGCCTAAACGATAACGTTCTGCCTAGTTGGCGATACTAATGCCATGACGCCGCGCTGGGATCGCCGCGTGGTGGCCTTGATCGACCCTCGTTTACGGGGCACACGGGTGAAAAATGTACCCACAAATTTTCCTCATCGTCGATTGACCGTCAAACGTGGCCCACCGACTTAAGTTTCACGTTTGCGACCACCTAATTTGTTACAAATGCTCTGGTTTCAGGACCGGGACGCCTTGGTCGAGGGTTCTGGTCTTTTGGAGTCGGTTGTCTGGAACACGTGGGGTGGAAATGAATTACGGAACGGAATTTGTATTTGACGTGGTGATCTGTTAATGATCGCTTTAGGCATATTATCATTTAAGTACTGCATTTTTCTTTACATCTGAAAGTAACCAATACATATAACGTATGAAAAATGTACTTAGTCAATGAATATTTATAAATAGCTTATCGGATTTAATTTCATCGTTTATTCAAAATATAAGTAAGAAAAATGCCTGCCAATCTGTTTTAACACCACTTCATCTCTTCTTCCTCCGAAAGGAAATGCCAGGCAACACAATGAGAGAGTACTCTTGAAATTAATAAAGCAAATTAAACTTTTCTAAAAAGTGTAACTCGCTCGTTAATAGCCCATTCGGTTGCTTGATGGGATTGCAAACAACCAATTAAAAATAATGATCAGGTTTTCCTATTTCATGGTGAGAAAAGGAAATGTTACTCGCAACGATACCTAAAGTGTTATATACATAATATAATAATAATTAACGCACTCGTAATAATTTCACAGTATAACGGACGTTACATAATTAATTAACCGCGCGATAAAATGAGAAATTTTATTCGCTTGCCGCCTAATTAATTAACAGCGCGATAAAACGAGGATTTTGTTTGTTTGCAACCGAGAGCAATTATACCAAGTGCCGGCTAGTTGAATCAGTATCGACGCAAACGTCTTAAATGAAAAAACAAAGTGTCGAAATTGTCGAATTAATGATTTTGACGGTTCGTCTCGCGTGTTCGTTCCCAATTATGTAAAGTGTAAGTTTTCGATCAGTTCGTGGTAGTCGGACGTGAAAATTGAAATGTCCTCCTGGCAGTGTCGAATTAGAGGTTATTTTTAATGATACTGCTTGTAATTACACGTTCGGTATGCGGCCACGAAAAGACACCACTAATGCACAGAGTGTTTTTGTGATAATTATTTCGCGCATTACAAAATATTAAACGCGAAATGAAAGGATAAAGGCAATTACCATACTAATTTTTTTTAACTTTCGAATATAGTCGAACTTTGTTATAACGAGCGTGGCTATAGCGAGATCATGACCGCAACATGCAAAAAGCCATAGCGATTTTAATTTATGTATCTCGATAATTACAGGTAAACGGGGTCTGAAAATGGCTGCAAGTTTCGACCTTCGCGTAATTATTGAGGGAACCAGTCCAATAAAAAGTAACGCTGACATCTTCGCTACCTGCACTGTCAATACTACCTATTACTTCCACTTTCAATTTCGCGCTTTGTTAAATGACCATCGCTTCCACTTGTTAACACAATCCAACCAACGAGGCTCTCTAGCAACCATTCAAGTTAATTATTTTTTAGCAGAAGTGGACAAATTTCTATCCATTACTCGTTAAGAGAAAATAAAATTTAATGTATGCAAGGTAATATTTTACACCGTACACATACACAAAAGAAGCGAATAAATTGTTGCTGTATTTTATTCTTTATCAATGTAATCATTGTTTTCTTCACGTTTTAAGAATTCCTGATTACGTTACAATTTTTCAAAACTATACGTTACAAAAATAGTATTACTGTTAATTTATCCTTGCGACGAGTACATGAAATGCGCATGTCCACTTGTTTCGGAAGCACCCTGTATTGCACTCGTGATAGCGGGTGAAACGGATACTGACGCTGCAAGAAATTGTTATATCGTACGAATATGCATAAAGCTTTTAGCATACATTATGTGACTGTTCCCACATTGTATATCCTCGCCTATAATGTGGGTACTTACATGCATTTTTTTTCAGTGCCGCTCATTGAAATTTTGAAGTAATTTTAAATGCTGGAAGGAGAAATATGGTAGCGGTAATTGCATAGAGTGTTCGTTAAGTTAAATGTTAATTGGCATTCATAAATTAGAAGACGTTACTTTCGCAGTGGGTTTTAAACGTCAGCTGCTTGCATTCGAAATTAGGCTACATTTGAATTTAGGGTAGTCTTCTTGATTGGCACGTCTAGCATAATCATCTTTGTAATTAATAACGTGTCCAGGATCAAAGGTGCGCAGGTAACAATGCAGCAAGGAATTTTTAACCCTCTCATTTCAATTACAAGTGCTTCTATATTGAGGATTATTGAAAATTATTGATTAAAATTTTACCGCATGATTTACATTTTCTAATTGTTTACTAATACACCTTTTAAGCAATTTACGTAAGTTGCAAATAGTTTGGGAATGGAAAAGTCGAAAGATCGAAAGTGCGCAGTCATCGTTAAAATTAATGATCTAGAAACAAGACTTGTTAAAAATCGACGAGAAACGACGCACAAAAGTTTCTCATTGCCTTTTCTCCCCCTTACTTAGTTGTACTTACATACTACTTATCTATGCGAATATTAAGTTAGAATATTTGAAGTGTTCCCGAGGCGATAGCTAAATGTAGAAGTAATGTTTAGAATAAATTAAAAAAGAAGAACGCGATCGACGTCGAGGCTACTCGTGTTAACACACGTGCGTTTGTAAATGATCTTTTTCGCTGTTCGAAAATACTGTCGAAATAGTTCTCGATTGCAATACTTTCCTCCACCATTGGTTGGAAAGTAAAGAAGAATGACTATCTTTTTTACGGAAATATCGTTATCAAGAGGAATATTTCGTTGAACCGTTGAAGGCTGAAATTATTCCAAGTAAATATTGTACAGCTTTACCTGGATATACTTTCGAGGTATTTTGGTAGCGTCAATATTGATAAAAAAAAATACTGACGACACCGTTCCACCAACGTTGAATGGTCTAGTTAACTTACCGACTCTACGATGGAGGTAATCTTGTCGAAATGAACAATTAATGCAACAGCTGTTATAATTAAAGTAACGACCAACGGCGAAGACGATATGAATTCGTAATGATAATTTTCAAATACTGTGAATGAAGGCTGGCTGTAATTAGAAATTTACATTTACAGCCATGACTTTTTCGCTGTCGATTCCTTCCTCAAACATTTCGTTCTATTTTTTTTTTTTTATCATGCATACGTTCTTTTGTTAGGCAAAATTTAGTGCTATTCATTCATTTATTCTAAAGTTTAAAATCGAGAACGAATATCAATACTTACGCTGCACCACTAAGTATGATTAAATTAGTGGTACGTCTAATTCTTCTCCACTGTACGTTCACAATTGGGCCTACTGATTAATTCATTACCGCAAAAAAAAGGAGACAAAAGAGCATCAAGACCGTAGATCAACATTTTAAATCGTCTATCCGAGTGATCTCGGCCGGATCTACAATACGAGTATTAAGTGTGTCCTGAAATACCGCGCGCTTACGTTCGAATTCAAAACCATACGCGATCTCACGGTCCATTTATCTAACCCGGCCACTTCGAACACGATCCTTGGGCTCGGTTGGGTTTCTTTGGCGGACGAGACTCTGAAAACAGATTACAGGTAACACGGGTACTCCAAAGTAGACGGTGTTCATCGTACACGTGGCGAGAAATCCGATGATACGAATACTCGGAATTCTTAGGGATTGTTTAAAAAATTTCCAAACGATACAGAGGTCGAGTTTATATAAAAATATGCAACGTAAATTCGATAAATGTTCAGTTACGTGTAAACGATGCCACTCGAAATGATAATTTTAATGAAGTCTTTGGATCGAATGGATGTTATTTCAACGTGTTTGTTAAAAATCAGAAATATCTGGTATCGAGCGATGGTAGCTAAATGCGATACGAAGAGATTACTTTGTTTGACTTTCCTTTATTACTTTCAGAATTCACTGGATGACTCGAACGTATAGGTAATTATAGTTCGCGAAGCTCGATACTGTAAGGCTATAGAAAAATTGAGATCGGTAAGTTCAAATCTAATTGAATTGAACGTATGAAATTATAGATTGGATACAGATATAGGCGATAGATACGAGAACAGATATATCCATCCATCTCAAGGATGAACAGAGTGTAGATTGAACGTTTGATTATTTTCATCGCGATTTGGAATCGAAATAATGCTGCGAAACGAATGGAATTATATGTTGCCATGTTTAATTTACATTCTATAAAGTACTTAATAAAAGAATAGCAAAGCAATGCGTAAAATATACAAAATTATACGAAAATTGTTAATTTACATTAAACATATAGGTTTTACTACTATGTTCGTACGATCCTCTCGCTTAATCGTAAGGTCTCTTCCTATCGTGTCGTACAAAGTATCAAAATCCGTGAGATCGACTGCTCGACCCGATCGGCGTCGGCGGATATCCTCTCATGGAGATCACCGTGGTAACACTGATCCGTTGTGGATCATCCTAAGTCAAGGCACACATCCCGAAAGAAAGGTGATCGGAGAAAAGGGATTGGATAACCTTCGGGAGCGGGAGCTTCTTTGAAAACTTCCACATAGCGACGAGCATCCGAACCTTTCGCATTTCCTGTTCGAGGCCTTCTACTCGCAAGAGGCCATGAATGGCTGTGCTGTCTACCTGAGCCAGGGGATCCTTCAAGGACCGTAGCTGGGCCCCTCGACGAGGGCTCAATGGCTGATGTTCCCCTCGCGACGCTCCGGCCCCGAGGAGATCAAATATTATAAATACGAGAAGTCTCACTGTGCGTTGTTGGGTCTCTGGGCCTTCTTATCGGTCGCTTTGATAACTGTATCCGGCCTTATCCTTCTGCAAATAAGGGGTCTAGGGTTCTCGGGATCGCGAACATACCACGGGAATCCAGTTCTGTCCTGCTGGATCGATACACGTATATCAGCTCGTGCAAGATGGTCAACGCAAACCTGGACTTCAATTTATTTGGAAATATTCTTTGCTGCCATCCCAAGTGTTCGGGGTGTTGAAAAATAAATGTTTGCGCTCACTTAGGGTCTGTAATGCCCAGGTCGCGAGCAAGAGGTGCTTAGTCAACACTCAAACCGGGACTTGCGGACTAGTCCAATATTTTATGAAAGGCATTCGTGAGGTGGTATAGCCAGGCTCCCTTTACCGTGGCTTCGCAAATTCTTTATAGGGGGCAATTTGAATTATTTTACGAAAGCTAATCTGGTTCAGTTTTAATAATTTTTGTTAGAAGTCTCGAAACTTCAGCAACATTCTTCGGTACCGCATATAACGAACCTCGCTGTATTATACAAAGTAGCTTCGCAGAAATAAGAAAACGAATGCAACCGAATCGCAGGTCAACCGCTCGCAAAGACGGTGCCATTCCCCGTAAGTGAACTATTAGTTCCGCGACGCATTTTTCCTCCGCTCGGTCCGAACGGCGGAAAAGTTCCGTGAATTCCGTCTACGTAGCCGACGAAGATGATAATCATATTTCTCGTTCCTCGCTGGGACTCTTAATAAGAACCAATCGAGTCCGTTCGATCGCCAATTCGATTCCCTGGGCATTTCTCGGCTCTGCATAGAAACTCCATGAGCGATTCTACTTTGTAACCCGGTCTCGTTGCTATCGCGCGTTCCCTTTTATTGAATTACGGGCTCGCAGACTCTCGAGGCGCGGGGTTGCAGAAAATCGGCTAGAAAACGACGGCCGCAGACAGTTAGCTGGCCTAATGAACCAGACACGCTGACGTTGTCAATGACTTCTCACTCAATGAAATCGTTTTTTCGTGAGACTGCACGGCACGGAAAGGAGTCACGGTTCCCCGACCGCGGTTCAGGCGAACAGGTAGAATTCTCTTTGGCTCTCTTTCTCTTTCTGCGGCCTCCACCCATCTTTTTCGCCGAGTTCTCTATTTTTCGCAGACAGGTTGGCCCGCGGCAGCAATTTTCGGCAGCATCCGTCTTCCTCGGTCGCGTTACGCCGCTATTCGTGTTCTCCTTCTCGTTACGAGCCACCTTCGTGCTATAGGCGCCTCCCTTTGTTTCGGGACCCGAAGAAGCGATCCTTGAAAATGTCGTAACCTCGTGGCGTCCTTAAATTCTGTTCTGTCCGCGTCATCTCCACGAGTCTACGCCGCCGTATCGGGGGATTAGGTGCGTCGTTTGTTCTCTATTAAAGGCGAATAACGACGCAATGAAGTAAAGCTGATTCAGACGGGCTAGGTACAGGCCAGAATACCTTTAATTTTTTTTTTTTTGTAATTAGTTAGTATTTATTTGCAATCTGTTACAAAAATAACGGTAAGCAATATTTGCGGCTTTGGCACCTGAATCGATTATTCTATTAAAATCTTCAAAACTATATTGTCTAAAGGTTTGAATATTTTAAATCTGCGCATAACACCCAGGTCGTTCGTTAACTTGTTTGGGTAGAGTTCAAGTTTACCAGCTCGAGTTCCTAATTTCATTTTTAATCAAGCCACAAGGTTCCCCCGCAGAAATTAGCAGGCGGCAACCAGATTCCTTCCTCCACGTAGGATAAACAGAATGAAAACACGCGCCTTCGACAACTCATGTAGCGGATGGGGGATAAAAATTAGATTAAAGCTCCCAAAATAGAGGCAAGACGTCGCACGGAGGTACGAGCACTACATGAAACGTTACGCAAGAGTTAATCGAGTTGCGCAAAGTCAAGCGAAACAAAGGAAGGGCTGAAGCGTGGAATACAATAGTCCCTAAGCGTGAAACTTACCCAGCTAGAAATTCCATTTGTTCGAATGAAAGGACCGCGTTCTATATTGGCGCGCCCATAGCAGCGTGTTAGGATCTGCGTTATACTTATTATACGCAGCGGACCTTCCGAAAATCGAAGCATACGATTACTGACAAATCGCTTCATAAATTCAAACCAGTGGCTGAAGTATCCTCATGTCAATTTCAAAACCCATAAATATTACATACAATTGCTTTCGCAACAGAGTGCAACTAAGTACTGAATAATTTAAAAAGAAGATAATATCGTTGCGAATCGGTTTCACTTGCGTTTCTCGAGCAGCAATTACAATTTTTCGTTTCTCGTGTATGTACAGAAGATTTCTGGGCCCGAGTCTTTCATTAGACGGCGTTTTCTTCGCGTACATCTCGACAGGTGCTCGCCACGTGCACGATACGTG
This sequence comes from Hylaeus anthracinus, assembly GCF_026225885.1. NCBI lineage: Eukaryota > Metazoa > Arthropoda > Insecta > Hymenoptera > Colletidae > Hylaeus > Hylaeus anthracinus. The sequence continues at coordinate 7,469,117 of NW_026534333.1, read as the reverse complement.
ATCACCGCCCTTTAACGTTAATAAGATAGCGCTGTTGTACTTTTGGAACTCGCTCGTTTCGACGAGAGCACCGCCATGGTTGGAAACGAGAACGTAATTCTTTGTACGAGCTGCGCAAAAGCGGTATTTTAGTTTTAAGGTCAGTTTTACAACCGTTATGATGGCGCTTATAATTTAACGATAGGGGCCGCGAAACGTAAGACGCGTTTGCACGCGAAACTCTTGAAAACGCGATCGCAAGCGTACATGCGTTTTTTTTCCGTATAACGTAGCACCTTGTGCGCCATTTTCTTTATCGTCAATTGCTGGCAGGTGATGAAGGGGATGCAATTTGAAATAAAATTCACATCAGAGGAAATTCCAAAGAGATATTATTATTAAAAAAACAAAGGTGGTTTTTAGGACAATTTTCAGTGCGAGCCACCGTAACATTAGAGATCTATGCTCTAACCGTCCTCCAAGAGCAGATTAGAATCGGTAGTGGATATGTCAGGTCTTTTCTTTCTCGACTAATACGAACGTACATTATCGCGAGAAGCACGTGGACGTTCGCGACGGTTCGGACCGATGTCGGTACTTCAAAGGAAATTCGAGGTAGTGGGCGAAATTTGATCCCGCGTGTGATAAGGATCGGTCTCGCCTGCGGCGGCCCAAATGTCTTTGTTACTTTGTCGTTATGACACCACAAAGAAAGTCTTCAATGGTGATGCATCTTCTTTAATCACGTACGGTACAATTAAAGACAAATCTTATAGTGAAAGGAGTAATTATACATTAGTGGATTTCGGTTTCGTATGAATAAGAACGTTAACGAGTAACGGTAGTACTGATTGACTCGAGAATAAATCAGTGTATTAATCAGTTTAGTCATTTCGTTCGCAAGTTGATAAAACAATTAGAAGGGTACAGGAGGAACACAGCATGTACGACTGTTGTTCAAACCAGTTTGAATTGGTGGCAATTTGATCATTGTTCTTAGAATTATATAAGACGAAATTGGCTCGGTGCTTCGCCCTAATATTGATCCAATCCTGAAATGTCTGATACAATTTAAGTAATTCTAAGAAATTGTAACACAAGGGCGAAGCAGTTAATTAAAGGGACGGAGAAGAGGGACGAGCGATCGCGTTGAAAAAGATGGTCCATTACTCTCATCGAGATTCGTTTTTCTTACGGTTGTGATAACGCCAAGAAAAGAGAAATTACTTGTCCGATCGTATCGATCTACTGTTCCCAATCGTGTAATTTATAAAACGAGTAATTGTATTCAATTAAAATGGAAGAATTAGTTAATAATAATAATTTTCTTACACTAGATTAAAATTTAAAAATTGTATTAGAACGAAATTAGATTAGAACAATACCTTCAGGAGTCAAAATTACTTTAGTTACTTGTTCCAGAATTATTTACATCTATTGATAATCATTCGAGATGGATAAAAGAGATAAAAATAATACTCATCGAATATCCTGAGAATATTAGGAGACAGACACAGCTTCAGACAATGATCGAACGACGCACGTGCCAGGGAATACCACTTTCCCACGCAGATGCATTAGCCATCCCGTATACTAATTAATAATCATCAGTATTGATGATAGTAATCATCAGCAGCACACACATGCAAGCGTCAAAAGCTAAGGGCTACCACTCTCTGTGAAGATGCGTTTAGCGAATACGCATGAGTCACGCCTAATCAATGCCCAATTAATTGGGTCTAAGGGTCTTAAACTCCTTTGATTGGACGCTAAGTCTCGTATTCAACGACATTGACATTAGTGTCGTTTAGTCGATGACGTTTGCGTGGACGTCATCACACATCTTGTCACGCTCGCGTTTGATTTGCCTTCTTCAAACTAACCGCGACGTGTTCGTTTGCTAAACACAAGCTTTCGCGATTGTAAAAGAACCTTGATTTAGATACGATATGGAAAATTTCGCAAAAACTTTCGAATAATGACATTCGCACAGTTACGCAAACATAGGATAGTTTGTTCGAACGTTCGGCTGGATTCAAATATTCAAAATTCTTACAAAACACCGTTACATTTAAAATTCTTATAAAAAAGTGCGTTTCATATCCGACGAAATACTATTCGAATAAAATGATGCCTGTACTGAACATCCTGTAACTTAAAACTTGCAACCTCGAAAATACAGACCTAAAGAGATTCGTGACAGGACTCCTTCGACCGTCTTCCCGAGACTGTAACGCGAGGGGGTAGGGTTTGGGCGTCGTTGAAGCCACTTTGCAGCGGAATCCCGGCTTCGTACATCAGCTGGCTAAAAGGGAACTGCGATTCTTCGTCATGGCCGAGCGAGTTTCGAATTTGCAACGCGCAAGAAACGAAGGCCGAGAACTGGGGGACCTCTCTGTTTCTGTTCACGCGCCAAACGAAATCCGCGTCTCCTACTCGGTTGATCTTGGGGGTAAATGCGACCTAGCACAATCCGACGACCTTCGATCAAGGTGGAACGAACGAAAGTTGGGTATGAGGCTTGCGGGACAGGGATGAAGGAACGGCGTAGCTTCATGGGGAAACATCTCGGGGAATAAAGGTATGGGGAGGACGTCTGTCTCCATGGTGATCCCATCGAGCGGTTCGGAGCAGCACTGTAGAGCGGGAAAACGCCCTTCGCACGCCTAGCCGCGGTCCCTTGCCGAGCCGACGACAGAAGGGTCAAGAAACCTCTTCTGCCGTCTTCCTGATCGCCAAACAGATATACGAGCCCCGGGATGAGAGCGGTCTCGAAGATATTGCCCGGCAGACAAAGACATTTTTCAACTCCGTTAATTTCGTGATGAGTCTGCTCGAGCCAACGTCTCCACTCGAGCTTTCTATCGGCTGGAATACGTCACCGGGTTCCTCAAGGCGAACAGGGAATCGAGGAAACGGTTCCGCGCACTCCTTCGATTAAGATGGAACTTTGCGTTGGACGTCGTGGGTTGCGGATAATTGAAATCGATTGACTCCGAGAAGGAAACCGAGTCGAGGATGGCAGCCTCTACGACGGCTGAAGGAAACCTGGGTGGAACAAGCTTCTTCTCGAAAGGGAAACTCGAGGGTGGTGGAATTTTCGATGGGTGGAAGGATCACGCCAGGATGGAGGGAAAACAATTGATTTTTACTTGTTTTTTTTTTGTATTTTGTTTATTTTATTTATTTACTTACTATCTGACTTTATATCCAGCGTAGTGAAAGGATTCATCTCGAAAGCGTAGCGAGTTAGACGTCAAGGGGTGTTTAAAAGAACTTAAAAATTTGCGAGAACTGAGAGAAGAACTATGACTGTTAGCTTGTTTAATTTGATACTTAATAAACAGTGGTGTTTTTATTTTAGTTTCTTTGAAATGTCTTGTTGCAACTGTTCGACGATACTGCCAAGTTTGTTGGCGGTCTGATAGGGACCGCATGCGCAGCGGTTGGCAATCGTGAATGACTCCACCCGAATTCTAGGGTTAATACACTGAGTCATGCGTCGCGCCCTTGCAAATGTCGTTTATAATTTATTGTACGCGATAATTAAGGGAAGCCACGTATTTTTATTCGAATGTGACATTTTTCGACAAGTTTGAAAACTATTGTATACTGGTTGATAAAAAGGAATCTGTTGAAATAGTTTGCAAACTATGTATCACGTAAATTCTAGCGATATCGACACGTGTTGGTTCAGTATGTTACATTGTTAGATTAGATAATCCAATGTGCATTTCACAACAGAACCTACTTTGTTGGAAAGCGTAGCGTTGTATTTGTGAAACATAGCGATACTATTATCACGTTCGTATCGATTTCAACATCGAAATAGCGTCGCAATCCGAACTATTAAAGTGGCCTCGTTTGTTACTTGTTATTACTTTGATCGAATTTGTCAACATGTTACAGTTACACGTATTTCTCGTAATAAATAAATAAAACTTCATGGTCAATTTTTTGATAAAGCAATCTTTATTCCAATTTCTTGGAGAACGATTTCTGAACTTTTTCATTCAACTGTTAAACCTATTCGCTTAGCACCGCAATGACATCAGTGCAACCTTCGTTTTTCATATTTCATTGTTACGTAGTATCGCGCAACGCGACACAGTCAAGTACATACATTGTTCTAAGCCGCTCGTGATGCACCGGACGTATTTATTATTTATCATAGCTGACCATTATAATCTTTCCGGTGGTTTTCTTGTCTAGAAATAGCCACATCGATCGCAACTCGAGGCCTCGAGTTGAGTCAGGTCGCGGTCACGAGGGTGTTGCACCACGTTGCGCTACGCTTTGCGCCATGTTGCACCAGTTGCGGATATTCAAGGGGAAATACCGTCGGATGTTCTGCAGAATCGTTGCACGTGTCGCTGCTAAAAATCTGTCGAACAATAGGCATTTTTACTCTCCCCTACTGAGGGCAGTAGACAGTAAAACTGCTCTGAAATAAAATCTACTTCGAGAATTAATCGCAAGGAAATCAATGCAAGTCTTTGCATTTCTTTTTATACGACGTTTATATGTGTCTTAAAGACTAAGAAACATTTTTTATTCTGTTCATACGAATATTTGAAACGGCGCTGCACTGTTTTAAAGTTAAAGAGGTCTTTAAAGTTCAAGAGGTTTTTAAAGAGTGTTGGGTTTGCAGCGGTCTGACCTTTAAAACGTTGATATCGAAAATATGTTCTGCGTTTCGTCTCAAATGTAGTTTAACAGAAAATCCTAAAATTAGTTACGATGATTTCTACTCATGGAGCATTGTTGCTATTGAATTTTTGAGAGGGTGGAACAAACAGATTTAAGTAAATTTTTCTACGATTGTTGATCACAGTCTTTTACAAAACCGAAAGCGAGAAAATTGAATACCTTCAAGATTAGTATTTAAATTTAATCCTTCTCATATAGGTACCAAAAAGATAACGCGATCTAGCCGTGTAATCTCGATTGTCAGCGTTTTCGGGTGTATCGACCTGAATTTATCTAATGAACATGGATTCGTCGAGTAAACATTGATAAGTATCGGAATGTCATACAGACTGTGAACTCGTGTACACGTGTATGAATACCGATAAGTGTGATTTGACATATACGAGCGATGTTCATCAGATGCTTGAGCGCGCATCGTCCCTTCGGAGACCTGGACGAAGGCCACGTTCGATTGCAACACCTTTTGCAACTATTTTCTCCGAGCCTGTCTGACCAGGTATTGTTGTCCACATTAAGGATAATTCAAAATGTATTTCAGAATATTTTATTAATCGTAGAGCAAAACATCGTACCACGGCGCGTTCACCTCTTGCCACGCGTTATACTAAAGGAGATTAGCGAGGGGGTGATACGCCATCGGGGTCAGGAAATTTCCGTAACTAATAAAAGAACGCACACGTTTTCTGTATCCATGAGGTCCACGAAGAACTTCGTTCGACATCTGTTCCTCGGTCACGAAGGACTTTGTCGAACTTCTGTTTTTTCTCGGCCAATATAACACCCATGGACCGCAGGATCGTTGAGAAATTTCTCAGTGTTTACAATCCTGGTACAATACACACGCAACAATGTCATCGTTAAATAAAAAATAAATTCAATAATCAAATTTAACACAGCAGAAATACAATAAAATCATCGTTCGAGTCGCTTCTCGCGCGTCAATTTGCAATTTAAGCAGCACGAATAACAAACAAGTAGCCCACCCTTTGTCGCAGCGCAAAGCCACTGATGCTTGGAACAATTTGTTTAGATCTTAGTTGCTCGTTTGTGTCTCTTGTTAGCGAATGTTAACAACGCGCGAGGTAATTGTGATGCAAACTGAATTTGAATTAGGACACTAGAATTTTTCGGGCCGAAATGTTTTCAAGCGTAATTGGTAGCCTTTGTTATGGTAACCGTCTGGCGCCCGTCTACGATTGCCTCCGTCTTTCGTTGCGTTGCGTCGACCTCCGTTTGAAGCACGTGAAACAAAATTTGACAGCGTCCGTACAAATTTTCGTGTGATCAATGGTTGCGCAGGAACGTCTTCCTCTGTTTCCCTCGCGTCGAACGGGCCCCCGTCGAGTCGCTTTTGTCAGAGTTCCAGGAGGAAAAGTGGCTACTGAATAATGCAACGGGGCTTCTTCGATACAGTGAAAATGGACGACTGGTTTTCTGTTTATCGAGCCATCATTCGGAATAGTTTGTTCCCGGTTAGCCTCTCGAGCATTTGCAAATCATATTTTGCATAGTCCAGTGTTCGCGATTGTAAGTGGCCAGATAACTGGCGTGTCAACGTATAAACGTGTGCATATGCAAATTGTATGCGTTTAGGTGAATGGTTACTTTGTTTCCATACAGTCAAATAGAATTAATTTTCCTTCAAATTTTGCATATTTACAAGTCTTATTAGGATCCATTTAATCGAGAAACAAGGATCGAGAACATATGAATTTTCGAATAAACAAGCACGCGACGATCGAGTATTTTATTTCAAGAGCAATTCGGTTCCAACGGGCACACGGTTCTCGGAATCGGTCCGTTAAATCCAGGTTTTATTGTAAAATAATCGACCACTGTGAAGTCTGGTGTGATTGCACGTGTTGCAAGTTGCAACGAGATAGTGGCTATCTGAACGAACGACCGTAGGGTGTCAAGAAATTTTTTTCCTTGCAGTCCAAACAGACGATAGGTAGAGGTATCGTCGTATTTCTTGAAGAACATGTCGTGAACACGTGTCGAAGCGTGGAAAAATTTACGACTTCGCTGGTACGATTGCAAAGTAGCATGATTATAAAGAGGTCTCTGTATGCGTATCGAAAAGCAAAGTTCAGTTACTAATTTTACCGTCCAAGGATAGGCTCCGAACGAACATTTATTCGAGGAAATGGGAAAGAGAAACCGAGAAAACACAGTAGGCAGTGGTGTGCAAGTAGATCGTAAAAATTGTGGTATGTTTCGGTATAACTTCAGTGAATTGGTGAACGTTTAACCCCTTTAGGTCCTGTGTAGGGGAAGGTTACCTAGATTGGACCATTTCTACGTTTTCTTCGATACGTTTTACACAGAACGATAACGAAGAAATATATTTTCGACTTATTGTTGAACTTGAATTGTGAGTTGTTTTATTATTTGTATACAGATCATTTACGAACAAAATTGATTGATGCAGTTATTATCGTTGTTGAGAAATCTTATACATTCGTAGTGTGTGCTAATGAGGAAAATACATATATTGACAAACAATTCATAAGATTACATGTATTAATATTGGTATTTTACTTTGCAGAAGTGTGTACATTCATTTCCATAATTGCTTGCTTAATTACGTCGTTGGCGTACATCTTAATAATAACGATATTCTTCCTACTAAAAATATATGTTTCGAATGATTCCTTCAACTTCGTACTTAATTGGTTCTAGGCAGTCAGGTTCCTCCAAAATATGTCTTCTATGACCATTAATTCCGAAGGAATGAATACATACACTAAAGCTTGGAAAAATCGTGTTAGACAATTTGGGACGAATTAATTTTGTTCCCAATTCATTTCCATTTCGGATGGCTCGTCTGTAAAGAAAGTGTCGGTGTCGAACGAGCATCGAGAACGGAAAACAACAATTCGGTGGGGTCCGCGACTTGAAATTAAACGTGGATCGTAAAACGATCGAAAGGGTGGGTGGGGACACGGTGAATCGATCGATTATCTTGACAGCTCGATGCTACTTACCATTCCTGGCCGCACTTCCGGTGGAAATACGTGTCGGAAATTACACCTTCCGCGTGTTATGTTCGAGTCACTAATACGCACGGGCAATTAGAGAACTGGCCACGAGAGAGTTCTGCGCGTGGAAATTACAACCAGGTTGTAGTGAAATGACGGTGGCACACTCGCAAAGGAGAGTTTAAACCATAATAGAATTACCAACCCTAATAGGATGCATCTACTCTTCACCTTCTCTTCGCTCATCGATGTCAAATGTATTCTTTTTAAAATTAACGAAGACATCAGATCGTCTTAATTTATTATTTTATATTCGTTACAGTGATCAAATGATTAATTGCACGTGTTACAAGTACAGTTTGTGTAGAAAGCGAAACCTTGGCCTCGAGTGCCTGGACGAAGCCTGCGTTAAATGAAATTGGGGGCAACTGCAAGTTGGTACGGTGACAGGTTGTTCGGTAGCGCTTTCATTTTTAACGACGTTATTTTGTCATGACAGGTTATCGGAATGCTTTTCTCAAGCAATCTGCACATTTTTTATCCTCAACTGTTTCTCGAACGACCATAGTAGAATGGATTTACAAATATTTACAAAATTAATGAATTCATCCACGGATACGCTGACCATATGTTTTTATTTTGATCAACATTAAAATTCTATTCTATCCACTTTTATTTATGGAGAATTATATAGTACATTATCGGGAATAAGAACGTCGAAATCCTTTTGTATATTCTTCGTGCGGGACGTTCCTTGTCTTAACATTTTCTGTGTGTCCTTTTCTTCCATTCTTTGTGGTCACTACGACGAGCACGAACGGCGCGTGCATTCGTATTCCAGCTGTTCGGTTGGCTAAATTTACGACTTTCGTTCGGTCCTCGTTTCCTGGAACCAAGGAGTACCAAGACCAGGTACAACTAAATTAAACTCTGTTCTTCCGTTTGTCAATCAGGTTGTATTCACGATAAGGAGGAACGAAGATCTGATTTACGTAATACTGTTACTATTTTTATGCCACTTGTTGCATAGTGTAGACGAGTGGAGTAGGACTGAACAGATTTCACTGAATCGTTTACCTCGATTATTGCTCCAACTTCCTGCAGTTGTCGAGGTTCTTCCCTAAGCAATACAAAATAATACATAAAATCAAATTGAAACCTGAAATTAATTCTGTGATTCAATTATTTTCGTGGCTATGAATATTTCCATCCTAGAAGCTTTGGTACGCCAATACTTTCCAAAAACACAATTTCCACGATGGTAATCGGCGTGTCGTTCGAAAACTTAGTTCCCTCGAGGAATGCTCACCTGCCTCCGAATGCCTGCTGGTTAATTGCGGATTGCACGAGGTCGTTCTGCGAATTTTTGGGGCGCGCATTGCCCCTGCGTGGTCCTTCCACTCGCACGGGGTAAGGAAAAAATCGCCTAACCCGGTCATTAGCGGCACGGGCAAACAGTTTCCTTTTTGGAGCTGCCCGCGAGATCATTAGGAGGATTTAGGCCAGGAAAAAGAGAGGATTACATTCCAACGGGTAACACAAAGGCCAGAATTCGAAAATGCTGCTCGGCTGGTTCGCGTCTTCAATTTTCTTTGTGCGAAATGGACCGGGGGCTTGTAATGAAGGTTAACGATATTCCAATTAGAGTTTCGTTGGTTTGCCACAGTCGAAGAAGCCTGGGAAAACGTTTCGCGAGTGAGCGTTAGGTCGACCCGTTTGCCATCGTGCTAATATTTTAGATCTTCCCTTCTCACGATCTTTCGCTGCTTTGTACCTTGAATTATATTTGGCTGCTGCAGGATACTAAGTACCAAGTGACTGACAGTCGTAAGTGAAATTTAAGTACCTTACCTCTTGTTTCGTAAAAAAGGAAACGTCTGCTTACTCCGAAGGAGCAACCTTTTTCTAACACTTTGCGTAATAATTAAAAACCATATCTATCGCACCTAATATCCGACGTTTGTCGTCAGAGTTAGCACAAGTTCCTCTATTTAACATCTGTTTCTTCTTCATTGCTTCCACCGTTACTCAGCTGTCCATAATTGAGGACGAAAAAGAAGGTCTTCCGACGATTAACACGACAGACTCGAAGGAGGAAACAGCATTCGTGCACCGAAAAGACGCAGGCTGTTTAAATGCCTTTAATCCCGAGTTCGAGGAGACTCAGTTTAACTCACACATGTCAAACACGCGGACCAATTCATTACACCAGCGTTTCGCAAGCTTTTTCAGTCACGGAACACCTTGTATCTCATAATGTACACTTATGGAACAGTTACGTACTTTCGTGGCTATACTTTTAACCTCTTCACGCCCTTGGCCATATATGTGGACGTTTAGTTTTTTATAATTGTAATTACTGCTAATAATAAAAAGAACAAAAATTTGATAATAACAAAAAAAATCGTCCCTAAAGAGGTTAATTGTATTTTGGGAAAAATTCCACGAAGATCACTTTAGTTTCTCACGCGCGATGGATACCCCCTCAACCCCAAGATGCGGGTGCGATCGATCATCGAGCTAACTTCCGTGTCGCGGCAAGTGGACATACCCCAGGGATCGTTTTCGAAAATCCGTAATCTCGGTAATTTTCGAAATCGAGACCCACGAAAGCGATCCTAAGCGGGAGGAGACGCGGGGAATATTTATCTTGTGGAAGGTCTTCTCCGGAATGGAAACACCCGAATGGTGGCAGCAGGTGTTTCTGGACAACAAAACGAGCACGAGCTACGGGTAAAGGTGGGTCTAAGGAGTAGAAGCGGCACGGGGAGGTGGAAAAAGAAGAAGAAATCCCGTGGAGTCCTCGCGTTGTGATCCTGTTTAAAGATAATGGCTGCGAGGTAGACGCGTGCCAGCTGGGTAATGCTTTCGGGGCTTGATTTTTATTCGTCCCTCTCTTTTGGCCACGAAATCTAAGGGCAGATGGCTCCGCCACTTTACCGCGTCTCTTCAGGCCGATTCACGTGACCACGGTAAAAAGAAGAAAGGTGAACGACACACCCCTCCCAGCGTGTCGCGTGTCCTCGTGCACAGACAACGTCGATTTTCCTCTACGACTTGCATCGAACGGTATCGGAAATGTGGCCTGGAATATTCATAACATTCCGTTATTTTTACGACCCTCCGAATATTGACCCTGATCGGAATATCTAACGGCGAGTCTGTTTCGTTCACTTCCTCCTCCTTCGTTCTTTTCATTGTAAGCTTCGTATTCTGTCTATTTGGTACAAATCTTATCATTCGTCTTTTAGCTATCAAATAACGTCCAATTGGGTTGACAGTTTGCCGATACGCGGATTTTGTTACGGGTGATGTGTCAAAATTCAAAAATATGCATATGCCCTGAATCTGTAAACTAGATCCTCATCCAAACAGTCGATATCGCTTATCAGGAACAGATTGCACAAGAATGCGCAAGACCCCCGAAAAATTTGTACTCGTCCTGTAGATCCATGTATCCTCTGCCCTCGTGGATCCGCCATATGTACCAAGTTTCCTTCCTCTTTCTTTAACCCCTTTCTTTTTTACTTCCTACGATGCGCCAGTAAATCGTACTCGTACGCGGCGCGGGCCAGCCTGCAGGTAAACAAGTAAAAATCTTGCACGCACCTACACACTCATAGGGGAACCTGCACGTACACGAACGACGAAGGGATTGATCGCAGGAGAGGCAGGTGCTGAGAGAGCGACAGCTGCAAATTCGCGATCTTCTTTTACCGAAAGAACCGAGGCTTTAACCCGTTTCTTTTCATTCTAATGGGCCCGCCGTTTATAGACGTTCCACCGCGTAGCGGAAGAGTCCAATGAATATCGAAGGAACAAAAAAAGAACTGGGGGATTCGTCGGTTCCACGCGACAGATAAATATTCATCGATCTGTCAAAAGACGGTGATCCTCGCGATGAATTTTATTGGCGATCGAACGTGGTGCAGGGTGTCCACGAAATGGTTGGTTCATCTCTTCGGATTTGTTCTGTACATCGTGATATGCGTAGGCTATTTGGTATCCTTTATTTATTAAAGTGTTTCAACTATAGTCATCATTTTTACACTCGAGCTTTCTTCTTACTTATTCTACACTTTTAGTCTTCTTGTCCAGTCTTCAACAGAAATACAATAGGTACCTATTACATTGTTTTACGATCAATCGTACCGTATACATAATTTATTAAAGGATCAGAAATTTTGTTAAAAGGTTTGCCATCTACTGGCATGAAAAGCGGAAGCGCATTTTTATTTTGCAATTTCTTTCTGTAAGGGAACAATTTATTCGCGTCTTTTTGAGACGAGCATATCCCTGGAGCTGCGGATGACACGTTAAAATGGAAGAGAAAAGTTCGAATCTCCATAATACAAAAATTATGTATACTGCTTTGACTAATGATGCCTAGGGTGATATGTTGAACAGAAGATACAGAAGAACGTTTCAAAAACAACTGCTGCTAAAAATTCTTTTCCATTGTTCATTTTTCATTTAGTAAACAGTCTTAGGTATTCTGAATATTTTAGTCAACTCTTCACTTTTTAATTTTTCAAGGCTCTTTTTGTCGCGATAGTAACCTAAATAAAATAATTCTTCAAACCTACGAGTACCCCATGCATGCATTTTTCCAGTCACGCCCATCTCAAGGACTAAAAGTTCTTCGATTATTAAAAAAGTTAATATAAAAGTTTTCCTAAAACGTCAAATAACTTGTTCGTCTCGCTAATGGCTCTTAACTTTTCCAGTCACTTCGTTCTGACTTTCCCAAAATGCGTCTTCTAACCAAACATCTGGTGCACGTCGATTAATCGTGCCTATCGACGATATTTTCTTAAGGGCTTGCGAAAAATACATCCCATTTTTCATCGCTGGAAAAACGAACGCGGAAGGACCAAAAGCGAAGTTTGCGCAGCGGGATGAATAAAAGGACGAACCAGAGGATTGGGTGATCTCCTTTCTTCCTTTTCCACCTGGATTAGCCGAACTCTCCGAGTTCGGTCCCCCTCTACTCCTTTGCGCGTCGACAACAGGATTCTCCTGTCCTTTTGACTCGGCTCTCCTTCACCTGCACAGCCTCGAAGTTTCACCTGGATCGTTCGACGCGACTCGGTATACTTTTACTTCCTGCGTTTCGATACGTGTCGTCCGTGGAAAAGCATAAGACTAGGTCTGGGTCTGCCTCCCCTTCCCGCTTCTGCCACGGTGAAGTTGGCCACGGGGAGTTCCAGGTGCAGGTCGGGCCACGCAGGTGTAATTACTAAATGATTTTTTTTGTTTATGTATCGCTTCGCTGTCGCGTGCGATTTCAGATGAGACAGATGAGTCGTACTGCAGGCAGCGAGTACCTTAGGAAGCTACACCTTGCGGTCGTACGTTCGATAGCGATGGAATCAAGCATTTTTCGGGCTCCCAATCTATCAGCTCGAATTCTGATAAGTTAGTTCCAGATCTGGACAAAATTGTACTCGAAGCAAGAAGAAGTTATTTGAAGAACTCACCCTGAGTGTCAACTCCTCCAGGTACGTTCCTGAGTACCTGAGGTATACATTCGCATAATTTCGTTCAACTAAAATTTAGAAATGGGAACATTCGTGAATATTCAATTTCCTCGAAGATATTGACGTACTTTTTATAGTCGGTCCAAAAATAAAAATCTAGCGCATTTAAATACGTATTCCAGGTCAGGCAATTGGTCCAGCAGGGCTTACCCATCTGTTATAAGGTCGTTCGTTCCAGAAATGTCAGGTTATTCAACTAGAATGGGGCGGTGCACTGTCGTGCATAAATCACACGCGACGTACAACGTGTACTAATGGAACTTCTTCCAATTGATTGCTCGAGAAACTGACACGGGATCGACCTGTCGACCTCTCATTAAGGAAAACAAGGAGTTATCGAACACTGTTATAAGAGGTTTAGTCGAATCAGTTATACCGGCTCGGTTTGCGATTAAGAATTATCGTAGTACATATGTGGGGCCCACATGTTGGTATGCACCCTAAATTTCTCAGTTCGGCGATTCTAGGAGATCTTTCAGCTGAGTGTTTACATTTTTCATGTAAATCTAATTTTACGTATATTTATCTTTAACAATCAAATGCATATCATTGTAAAAGATATACCGAGACGGACCTCTATGTTTATTTTTTAAGGTACTTTAAATATTGTAGCGTCGGTTTTTCCAGAGCATGTAACTTTTCCAAGAAGAATATTGAATATTTTGGTAACGGAAGATTTTCGGGAATCGTCCCTAAAAATACACGTTTCCGAATATCAACATTTAGCGAGATTGATAACACACACGAACAAAATTCTCCATACAAAATCCTGGCAGCTCTTCCCTAGAAAGCCATTTCGCGAATCACGCATAATCGTTCTGTATACATTTCTCAGGCCATGCTTCCCGTGTTCACCCTCCCGCTAATTCATCCTCTGAAACTGCGACTATTCGAATGCGACCCCCGGCTGCACGGATGTACATCTGAAACTTATGTACCAGAACAAATATTTCCGGACGCGCAACGGTTCCATTCGATGGACAAAATATTTATAAGCGGCGTGAATTTATTTTCTCCATTTTTTCTTTTGTTCGCTCCCGGTTCGCAATCGTACGATTTAACCTTGTCGGTTTACGCGCGACGTGACCACCGTACTTCAGCCTCGCGTTACCTTCCGCAGGTGTATAAAATCGTCCAGGTGTATGAAATTCACCCTTGCGAGCGGCCCCGCAGACCTGCAATTTTGTTGCATTAAAATACGCGCGGTAATGCGCAAAACAAGCTGCCGGGAGGCCATTACGCGATCGTGGTTAGCCTCGACGCGTCCGAAGCAAAGAGGGTAGCCGGAATCCTACCCTTCCGAGGATCCTGTCGAACTCCGATAATGGTAACAAGGTGAATCCGAATTATTGCGCTTCTTCAGGTAGCAGAAGGTAAACGGAAGCAGCAACGGGGCGTCATGTTTAACGAAACTACGAAAATGGGACGAGGAAGCAGACATTTCGGTGCGTTCGATGGCAATTAAATATTTTTTGTAACGTTATGTCCGTTGGAGAACTCTTCTTTAGTAATCCTTCTTTACAACAAATATTTTTAATCTGCTCCGCGAGAAGAATGTCACGAAATTCGATTCTTCTGACTTCATAAATTTTGCCCTCCGCGTATACCATCGAACGAAGATGGCTGCATTAGTTCTGCCTCGTTTCGCAGGTGCAACACACGAAACATGGCTCTGCGTGAGTCGCCACACTGCAATTTTGTGGCAATGTACCGCGCATAATGTTTCATAAAGTGTATCGCTGGCATGATCGAAACACGAAACCCGCCGACCAACGATGTTTCGAACAAAATTTACCGCAATACCACCTATTCGAACCCATATATACACACATGCAACGCGAATTAAGGTATCTTAAAGATATCCTCTCGCGTTTTGTCATTTTCTTGCGATCATTCCACGCGTTTTTATTCATACTTCTTTCCACCGAGCATCGGAATCAAATTGCGTGACGCATTGAATCGAAACTCTCGCGACTCAAGGCTCCTTCGTAAAAAGATTCCTCGACGTTTTGTACGCGGATAACGAATTACTTTGTCGTTTGGAGCCGCTGATGTCGATTTAACTCTTCGTCGTATACAATACATTCTTCCTGAAGCTTTTTTTTTACTATTAGAGAAACGAGACGTAAGGATACATTCTACTAACTGTAAATTTGTAATATTTACTTATTATTGTACGAACAGTAGGGATTCTTTGCTTTTGGATGGCGATTACATTAAAAAATCAACAAATAAGAAGTCAACTCAAGTAATTTCATGGTTGAAATTTATGTATCCTCTTCGTTCCAGGTCCCAGGAACGAAGCGTTTACACATGTAGTAACGAGGTCGGCAATTGTTCTGCGACCAAAACAAAGGGCGAAAGACCAGAGTCATTAAGACATCACTGAAATCTCAGCGATTCCCCAAGTATCTGATTTGTCTTGTTCGTGGCACGCGTCTTCATCTAGTAGACTTCACATACTTCACGTGCTCGCAGGGTCACGGAAGCCTTAATCGCGCGATGGTATCTGCGACGGGGCCCCGTCGAGCGAATCGCAATTTACCGTGTGCCGCGCTAAGGTTAAAATAAAACGAACGACCAATTAAATTTCCTTCGTTCGCCGATGTCCGTCTTGGTCGTTCATTTATTTTTTCATCGGGATTTTTTCCCATTTAATCCAATGCGGGCGCCACCTGCTCACGCGTGTCAGATCCACGCTCGATCGCAAGCAAAACCGTGACTACGCGCGACAACAAACAACGGAAACAGCCATGCAAGTCGTGATGAATTTGCGCCTGCGATAATGAGCATGCCGAGAAGCCTTTTTTTCTGATTTTTTCTCTTTCTTTTTCGAACGGGTAGAAGCGATCTTTGGGACACGTCAGGCGATGGATGAAACATGGAATGCATGATTTAAGATTATTTATGTGCATGATCAAGAAAATACCGAGAAGAGTGAGATTGCTACGAAGAGAAATACTATGACAATCTGAGATTGAATTCGAATAGTTATTGCTGCGAGTTGAATGTATTTTTGAAAACAAAAATGAACGAAATGCTTCACGAATTTATAGATTCTATTATTTATGCATGCAAAGTGTTCAAGACTCGTTAAAAGTTTCAAGACCAATCAAGACTTCAAGACCGATCAAGACTTTCAAGAACCAATCAAGACTTCAAGACCGATCAAGACATCCTGGCATGGAATAATGATCCAAGCGATCCGAAACTTCGGTCTTGGAAGTTTCAAATCTCTTCCGAGACAGATTTCAACGCCCATTTCCATATAGTGTATTTAAAGTTCACCTCGATAGAGATAATTCAACGAAACGATAGTGGAAAATAGAGTGAACAGTGGTGAAGTAAGTTCATCGAGAGCAACGCGTGGACTCGATAATGAGAGAGGGGCGGAGGAATTTAAAATGAATACTATTGGCGCCAAGTAATGAGCGACAGTGCGTATGTCGAACACGTGTGTAAACGAAGTGCATGTGTACAGATGGCAGAGGTACTCAGAAACAGAACACTGTTTAGAATCACTAATTTTCCGTCGAACTTAATATACTGGTCGCGGCGCGGGCCACAGACTGTGTTTCTCTGTTCTACGAGTGTTATGGAAATTTTCGGGCCTGCTAATGCGAAGATACAGCCGCCGAAAGTTTGTT
Source organism: Hylaeus anthracinus (assembly GCF_026225885.1). Taxonomy (NCBI): domain Eukaryota; kingdom Metazoa; phylum Arthropoda; class Insecta; order Hymenoptera; family Colletidae; genus Hylaeus; species Hylaeus anthracinus. The sequence goes on along the minus strand of NW_026534333.1, from coordinate 7,452,260 downwards.
CGATCGTATCGCGGTCAATTTAAATACTCGATAGGTTCTGGCTTAGGGAGTTAAAATTGGATACGCCTTGAAAGTTCCTCCAGATTAATAGCCTCATTACTATTCTCCGTTTAAGTGTGATTTAACGCGCGCATAGAATGAAACAATTTGCAAAGGAAATTTATGAGAAAAATTAAATGCAAGATAGTAATCTATGTTTTGTTTGAACGTATTGATATTTTGGGCAAGGTATTAATTTACAAAGCAATTAATAAAATATATAAGGAAAATCATCGATACTCTTTTATTATAGTTTAAAGAATTGTATTTAAATTCATTTAAATTAATTTCAATTTCAGTGGCGCCATCCGTGGGAAAACGCCCAAGTTTTTTGTGATAAAAATAGTTTCCACTGTTGTTGCTAGGTGGCGGATGGTTTAGTTTTAGTGGCGCTATCGGGGGGAAAACGCCCAAGTTTGTAGTGAAAATAGTTCCCACTGTTGCTACTAGATGGCACTACAGACGAAAGGGTCGATATTTAAGGGTTCTATATCAAGTAACTATTCACAAAAACGATAAATTTGACATATTGACACACGCTCTAATCATTTTATAATTTTATACATTTATTATTTGATTTAAATTGATGTTGCTTTTGGAAGAGACAAGTTTACGTTATGTTTATTTTAAATAGTGATTATAGATTTTCAGTCTGAGCCTATAGACTCAGATTCATATGTAAAAGCAGATAAATGTTTAAATAATATATTAATGTAATATTTTGTAGTGTTATAAAGCGAGGAATTGTATTAATTATGCATTCATGTATCGGTGGGAACTATCTACACTACAAAGTTTGGCGTTTTTCCACCGATGGCGCCACTAAAACTAAACCATCCGCCATCTAGTAACAACAATGGGAACTATTTTCGCTACAAATTTAGGCGTTTTCCCACGGATGACGCCACTGGTACATATAGCGCCATCTGGGAACTCTATTTCAAATTATGCGCCACAACAGCATTGTGAACGCGTGCGCACAAAATATGGCTCATTTGACAACAATGGCGACAGTTCAGCTGATGTGACAGGACACTGGGTGAATGGTTATTTCTGTTTAATTGTATAATCTTGCTGGTGTATCACCAAACAAGCGAGAGATCTGTTTTTAGAATAAGTGTTTCCATTAATTCAAGTTTCGTTTGACGAGAATTAAAAGTTGTTCTTGAGCACCAGTACAGTGAAAGTGCTATGATGATCTAGACCTGACCTATCTTGTAATCGCTGGCGTCTGTACGTAGAATAATGAAGGGTGAGTGAATATATCATTTATAGTATAAATAAAACATTATGATCATTGATGAAATAAAATTTAATAAGACAAATGTTATCAAATATATTCTTAAAGTGACATAACCCAAGAAACGCGTATCGAATGTATACTGTGTTTACTTAGGAATCTGTTACTCTTTCGTCAGTTTAATGTCTCAAATGAGACCATACTCAGAACCTGTGTTTGTGATTTTTCTAAGAATATGCCTAGGAAAAAGCGAAGTAATATTGGACAAGTAAATTCTAAAGCCAAAAGAAAACAAAGAACAGAAACACCTGAAGAGCGCGAAGCCCGACTTGAACAACATCGTGTAAGAGTGGCTTTGTCAAGGGCAACAGAAACATACCATAGACGTCAAGCTCGACTTGCTCAACAGCGAGTAAGAACTGCTTTGTTAAGGTCTGCAGAAACAACTTTGCAACGTCAAGCTAGGCTTGAACGGGGTAGATTAGCTACTGCTTTGTCAAGGGCTACAGAAACAATTCTACAACGTCGAACTCGACTTGAGCGAGATAGATTGGCAACTGCTTTGTCAAGGGCTGCAGAAACAACAATACAACGTCAAATCCGCCTCGAAGCATACCGAGTAAGATAGTCGTGACATAAATGTAAAAGTCTGTGTGTTTGAGATTTTCCTATAATTCCCACTGTTTTTTGTTTCCCGTGATTGTGACGTACCTGTAACTTCTACTGTTGTTGTTTGGTTCAAATGAAATTGTGTTCAGTTTCTCATTACTTTTCAGCAAATGGTATGGCCTACTTAATTTGCTGAAATAATACTTACAATTATTATTTTTAATAATATAGAGAATAAAATGTGTGTGTGTTTGTGATTTCCCTATCCCTCCTACTATTTTGTTCAATCCAGGTAAGATTTTTTTTAGTTATATATGTTATGTACGAAAATATTAACTTTAATTATTATCGTAAATTTATATAAAATTAATTTTAAACTTATGATCAGCGTTCAAGACGTTCAAATTTCTATATAGTTCGTAAAGTGTATCATACACACTGATTTTTTATGAAACGTCTCGGATCATACGGAAATTGTTAATGAATCAATCTAATACTACACGTCAATTAATAATATTACGGAATTAACTAATTCCGCAATTTATATGTATACAAATTTATACGAATAAGTAACTAAAACGATTAATAGTGGTTCCATATTTATAAATATTATAGAAGTTGAATTATTAACTTCATACGCGGTGGAGTAATTATAAAGTAATTGGATGGATAGAACCGTTCGTTGTGGGTACCTTTAATTAAAAGTGTCATGTATCTGACTTAAGTAAATGTACTCAAAGTTTACGTCGATCCACCTAAACAATTGCTTGTCATTTCGAGCCACTCTGCCTCGACTTATTTAGGCAATTGTTCAGATAGATCTTGACTATAGTAATAATTGCAATAGTTGATTATAGTTAATTTTACCATTCAATTCGACTAGATTTAACTTAAAGTTAAGAGTGCCTCCAATGAAGTGTGAAGCCATGGCCGATATAATCTTGTCGAAACGAAAACATCCTTTCTTCAACCCTGCGTGGGAAGAAAGATATTTGTTTACAACACTCGATAGTGGTCCCGTATGTTTAGTGTGTCACAAAGAAATCTCACACTACAGAAAGTTTAATTTTTCTCGTCACTACAACGCGTTCCACGCGAATGCGTATGCACACTACACGTACGACAAGCGAAAGGCGGAAGTTAGACGACTGAAGGCCCAGTTGGCTGAAGAAGAAGAATTAATCAATCTAGTAAATCAGTTCACTTTAACTATTAGAATACAATAGCATTACCAGCTTCTTGAATTCTTTTAATTTTAGACCATGGATACTGCCGACGCTCCATGGGAAACAAAATATTTTTTTACGAAGCACGATACAGGCCTTGTATGCCTGGTGTGCCACAAGAAGATGTCTCACTTGAAACAGTACAATTTTCAACGGCACTACAATGCATTCCATGCGAGTGCGTATGCAGACTTCACGCATGATAAGCGAGTGGCGGAAGTTCAACGACTCAAGGTCCTCCTGGCAGAAGAAGAAGCGTTACTCAATCAAGTAAGTCACTCGATCATTTTCGTTATAAAACTCGTTATAAAGCTATTGTTTTACTCGCAGGAGAATGGTTTCTTCAACCCTTCGTGGGAAACTTTATACTTTTTTACGAAGTACGAGGATGGTTTAATATGTTTGGTGTGCTTCACAATGGTGTACGACATAAGAAAATACAATCTCGAACGGCATTATAACGCGTTCCACGTGAATACGTATGCCAAGCTTACGCACGAAGAGCGTTTGGCAGAAGTTGAAAAACTCAAGGCCAAGCTGGCAGAAGAAGAAGAGGAGTTAGCTTACGAAGTAAGTACATTTCAACGTAATTATGAACATTTCTAAGAAGAAGTTACTTCTGCATTATTATTAATTGATATGTAGTATTGGGTTGATTCGTAAATAACGTCCGTTTATATTCGACATATGTTACGCTTTATAAAATGTATATATGTACATTTATATACAACAAATTTTTATTTCACAGTCTGTATGTACCGTTTAATAAAGTATAGATATTTTGAAATGAACTCTTTAGACTTCGTAATCTTGTAGTTAAAAACTCATTTCCAGTCAGTGATTAATAATGTAGCGTTCAAGGCACTGCGATCACATATACGAGGAACTACAAAAATGGCCGCCATTTTTTTCGGGCCCTTCCATAGATTGTCCCCCAGACTAGTTGGCTGCTAGAACTGCTGTTAAACAAGCATTACTTTGTTAGATGGCCAACCAGAAACAAAGTCGAAGAAGGTTTCTAGGAAGGCGAGAAAATCGCCAGGCACGTCTAGAAAGGACAGAAGACCCAGCGTCTGAGGACAATGCAAAGTCGGATCCCTTACGCGCCATATCTTCTCAAGAGTTAGCCTCACATCCATCGGAACCAATAGTTACGGAGGTGTCTGCAAAAACAGATCTCCAGCACTCCATATCTTCTCAAGAGTTGAAAGAAGAGTTTATAATGCCGGAACCAATGGTTACGGAGGCGTCCATAAAACAAGAGCCTCAGGAGTTGGAAGAGTCCTCCACGCAACCAATAGAAGCAGTGTTCTTGGACGAGTCCATCAAATTGGAACCTCTGGAACCGATCACACAATCCACGGAACCACTGTTCGGTGAGGAATCCACAGCCTCGGAAATCAAACCGTTCCAGGAGTCCACCACGCAGCCAATAGAATCATTATTCTTGCCGGAGTTCTTAAAGACGGAGCCCCAGGACTCTGACACGGGACAAACAGAACCATTGGTCTTCGTGGACCCCGTACAAACGAAACCTCAAGAGGATCCAGTACAAACGAAACCTCAAGAGGATTCCGTACAAACGAAACCACAACAGCTTCAAACGACCAAACGGGCACCGAAGCCACTGGTCTTGCATCAGCCTTTACTCTTGAAACCCCAGGTGCGACCCTTTCGCATACTCTGTCATTGATCTATCACTGTTAAAATCCCACACAGCAACATTCTTATTCTAGGTTTCTCAGGAGTTAAATAAAATTAACCAAAGAAGTAACGGAGGTCCGGTTCGGAAAATATTGGTGATCAGTAATAAAACTCCGTTGAAAATCCAACCATCGGATATTGTAAGTTGGAAAAAGCCCGAATCACGTTCGTTCAATTTTCGAAATGAAACTTTCGAGATGCATCCTTGGATAATTGAACTTTTATTAGAGTACACAGCAGCATTCCTATTTTAGGTTCTTCAGAAATTAAATAAAAATAACCAAGTCAGTAGTGGAACCGGGGTTAAGAAAATATTCGTGATCAAAAAGCCTGCGTTGAAAATCCAACCATCGTCGTCGAATCTAGTAAGTCATACAACGCTTAATTACGTTCGTAATGTAGTATTTCGAGGATGGGTTGTCGATTATTTTGATCGGCTAATTGGAACCTGAAGATGATTATTATCGAACTAACTGTTGCCATTAAACATTATTTTATGTACAGAATCCAACGCCAGAATTGAATCTTGCGCAATCTTCGTCGCAAGAGAAACCCAAAGAAAGTACGCAGGAGACGATATCCAACAAAAGGAAACACCCAGAAAGTTCGACTAAAGTCCGCGGTCATACCGGGAGTTTAGAAGTATTGTTTAAGGGTGCTGACATGAACGAGAAATTCGGGCAGTACGTTACGTTGGAATTGCAGAACTTGGCCTTTGAGGAAAGTAGAAGATTCTTAAAGGCGCGGATAAGAAAGGCGATCCAAGAGGCTGTCGAGTTTGACGAATCCCGTACAATACTTGACGACACCTGTGTTCTTCGAAATTCACAAAATAATAGGAATGACCACTGATATAAGTTTGAATATATTATTATTGAGTATTACCTTTAAAAACTGACTCCTTGACGCGCCACAAATACCTTGCATACGTCCTTCGTTATTCCTTCTCCTTCAACGTCGTCAGACTTTATCGAAGTAACCGGAGTTATATTCTGAGATAACGCCATTTGGCATAGGAAAGTTTTTCCAAAGAGTGAATTGACATTCATTAGTTCATCTTTTTTTATTCGTTAATCGAAATTTCTGTTTAAATAAGAATACCGCTCCATGTTTGATCAACCGTTCTCTCATTTCTTCGCGCCAACCTGTAGACACGCGCTCTTTGTTCCTAAAACAAAGAAGCATGCTAGCCATCCCGTAAAAGCAAGAGTCGTGCTTAGCGTGATTCACAGTCGAGGAAATGGCCTTGAACGGTCAATTGAATTTAATTGAACTGCAGTTATTATTAGAGCTTGATCTTTCTCCTTTGACTATAGATTAGAGGTAAAGGACTATCGGAAGGCTACCCTTAACAACATAATGGAGGCATTTGAAGTAAAGGCAAATTCGGCAATAGCACGTCTAGAGAAGAACCTGTTTCAAATTAAAAGTTAACAATATTCTATCAATTTGTATTTTACATGGAGGTTTCGACTACCCTAATCCAACATTTTTTAATAATCGTGCGCGATCTGTTATCACTGGTTTTCACAGCTTTCCACGTGATCATCGTTCACGCATGTTTAGCCTTTTTTTACGATCTTTCCCCAGTTTTCGAGATTACGAATTTCATTTGAAACGCGTATAAAGGGTACGTGCATCCGTATGGAAGACAGTCGCACCGTTCACGTGCAGTCTGCCGTTTACCGTACCAAGTCATTGTACTCGCATGTACTAATCGCTATTACGTATGCATGCTGCATTAAGGCAGGTCGCTGATGCACGCCGAGGAACTACTTTCGCGCAAGAAGCAACTCCCTACTGATTTCGCTGCTTCCACCGCGGAACATTGTTCTTCGAAAGTGAAACGTTCCGCCTCGTCGCTCCTCGGAAACTTCGAAGCGGCTTGGAATCATTAACAGCATTATTTGCTCATTTGCACATCTATCTACTCTCTATTCGTTGATTGCGAATGCAAGTTTTTATTTCGTGAATTAAAATGGTGCGTTAGGTGTTTGGAAAATAGCGTTTAATTTATTTGTCTTCGTTCTTTGTTTGGATCTATTTTGGATTTTGTTAGTACTGTTAGGCGAAGTGACATTCCCTAGCAATTAGAATAACATCGGTGTTGAGTTTTTCTTTCTGAATCAAATACTATTATTATTGTTTGACAAAGACCGATGAATAATATTCGATACAATAGTTTTTTACTCATTTTATTAACGAATTTATCTAATAATGTTAGCCTGGCATCGAAGCCTTTTAAGATCGAACCTTTTATGATACGTTTTCATTTAAGGTGATTCGTCGCGAGTCGTTGCCCTCTCGGCGTCGACGATCGCTATCGCCGATGCACTTTTTATGATGTTCGTACTGGGTAATGCGATACTGGCGGCTGCTTTGCAGATTGAAACAAGCTAATCTCTGTAGCTCCACCGTGCAATTTAGCATCACACGCTACCTGAGCTCTAGACGATACACGTGACGATTTTTACGGCTCGCGATCGTTCCTGCTATGTATGTATATTACAGCCTATTGCTACCAATTTTCCTTGACACATTCAAGCCGATAACCAGCTTCGACCGAGATAAATACGATCCATGGCTACTAATATTAATAACTCTGTTCTGATCTGCAGGCTCTTGGTCGAAACTTTTTATTTGCTGATCCTTATTTTCGGATTTACTATTTTTCTTCCACAATCTTCGAAATATTAGAATTTCGTCAGAAAATGATGCAATTATAAAAATGAAAAATTTATTCGCAAATTACCGAGTTAATGGATGAAACAGACAACACGATTATTCTGTATTGCTGTTTCAATATAATTTTGATAAAAGCAATTTCATTGAAACGAATCGTCACCACTTTCCCATCGGTTCGATGACTTTCATACCGATATTTTAATTGTTACTGTCAACGTGAAATTCCGATATTTTTGTGAGTAGTACGATTAATAACAATGAAGTGTTATTTGTAAGGGAAACCTTGTATCGACGTACACGATGATTGTTGGAGCGCATGAAGTTAACATTGCTCTCATCTTTTGTTTATTAATGAAAATTGAATTTTGATTTCAAAAAACGAGCGAGACCTTACATTTATTAAAGATCATTTGCAGAGCCAAAAAATGCATAAAACTACACAACTATTTGTCACATAAAGTAAGGTTTCTAAAACTTTCAACCAATTTCATAATACCGGGTGGACTATTTAAACCACGATATCTTCCTATCATCATCCCATAAGAAATATTTTCAGAGTCATTTTATGATGTCTCCCAATTGAAATATTCATTTTTGAACACATTGATCCTAGATTTCTGTCAAAATGCCCGTTTCAACAGTTTTCCTCATCCTCTCCGCCATCTTTATTGTTCTCCATTTACCCGTACACCCGTTTCACAGGAACGAATCGAAGTTTCGCCTCGAATCAGCAAAATATTTCTCATTCTCCAGTGACAACACACTTAGTCACCGAGAGAAATCGCCGAAGAATGATTTACAGGATTGAAAATCCGTAGACCTCTGCAGAGACAGTGACGTACCAAGGGTGGGGAGGACCAGCTGACTGGCCTCTCGGTGAAACTGTCTCGTCGTTTGCTGCACGCCGTTGCTTTGACAGTGTTATATCAACCTCCGGGAGAGTGAAGTCGTGTTCTCCCGCCTCGTTTAATCTCTCTGCTCCGTTGTCCTCTTGAAACTTACACCCGACACTGCCACGCTGTTTCGAGTGCAGGTTTGCGTGCGGAGACTTTCGCGAGGATTATTCGCAATTAAGAGCGCACCGTGGGCCACCGGAATCTTTCGAGATCGAGAAGGAAGAACCGGAGCGTCGCGTCTCGTAGGGAAGAAGAGCGAAACGACAGATCTCGAAGGGAAGAATCGAAATTCCCACGATGCCCCACCATTAAGGGAGATAAAACAAGTAACTCGAGCACGCGACTGACACAACGGAGCCTTTATTGGGACATTTTACGAACTTGTGCAGCGTGTTGTGAGTGATAAAGCTTATCGGCGCGCGGCAACCTGAGACCTTTCGCGTCAGACCGGATCGGTTTCTTTTTTCTTTGGAAGAAGTTTGGTTTGGTCCTTCCTGGATAACCGGAAACGGGCATTAACGAACGAAGGGTGAACAATGTCGACACTTCAGAACAACCTCCTTTGAAGCTCTCTCACGTTTGCGAAGATAATATTCATTCGTTGGAGTCATGCTCCGTTCTCTCGTTCTTCGTCAAAAGGTAAATATACATTTTTTTTTTCTTTTGGATAACTGTGGTCGAAGAGAGTAGAGCAGGCTTGAGGCTTCGCGAGGAATTCTTGTTGCAAAATAGGTTTCACGAATTACGCTTGTTACGACCTGCGGTAATTGTAAGATTATAGAAGGCAATGCTAGGAGTTTAAGAAAATTCTAGTCGCTTCCAGGATGCGTAGGAACGAATGGAATTTAGGATTTTTCGACGTTTTGGAATTTGTGGCGCGAGAAATGTTTGTGCAATTTTTTAAAATAATTTCATGTGTTCGCAATGGTCGATGGTATTTTATTTTTAATTATTTTATTTCGATCATAGGGAAGACACAAGTTATTAATATTTATCAAACCGATTAATATAAAATCGGAAACAAGGTAAATAACTCATAAAAGTTACAAAGAATATCGAGTCAAGTATCGATCGCAGAAAGTGAAAGGCGAACAATAAAACATGATTTTATAATTGCAACAGGAAATTTCATCAATTCACAATCTCTTTACATTTTCTTCTCTAAACGTATACGTACAACGAACACGCACACTCGTACGTTTTATCAGTTAATGAATTGTCTCGTAAACATAGATATTACTACATACGATGAAACGTGTATCTAATATTAGCAAACAGGAAGAAGATCAATTCGAATCAGATTTCTATTTTTTCTACGGTCGCGTTGGTTTATTTGATCACAAGTAGCGACGATTTGCGCATGGCGAGCACGAAAGCTAATGGCGCCATTAATAGTTAGTGGTCTAACTTGTACTTGGAATATTAGTACATATTCTAGTACATTCATTTATTTTAGATACTTACTTTTAGAATCTTTCAATGGTAATTTGAAAACGATTCACACCAGAGGTCGACACGTCATTCTACCCCTTTTACGTTAAATGAAATTAGAAATAAAAACACATGATTTTTCCACCGTATTCTGGAATGACATCGCGTAGTAATTAGTTGATAAAAACGTTCTCGCAGGCGGCTCCCGCGAAGTAGGCGTGAGCACAATGAACGCTTGATGGGGCGGTGATGCAAAACGTTTGTTTTGGCTAAATTAGGGATGAATTAATCTGTCGTGCGAGCGCACTCGCGCGGCGTGCATTCATTTCCGCGTGCAAGTCGAGTGCATATCAGGCTTTCGAAGAGACGGGGAGAAGGATCGTCGAAGAACCAAGAGAGAAAGAGAGAAAGAGAGAGAGAGAGAGAGAGAAATCTCTACGCCAGATGCACACGGTGCTGCTTTCACGTTGAAAAGTTTTTATCGACTGACAAAGGAAACCGCGAAACTCGAAGCGAGCGCAATAATTTGCGCGAGGCTCTGTGACGGTTCAATTTCATTCTGTCTCCCTCGTCATGACGATTTTCCAGACGATTTTTCTCTTACGTTTTCAACGGGAAAATGCAAGATAAATATAAGAATTTCTCGACGTCGCCAGACGGGGCGGAAAAGATCGAATTAGCTGTGGTAACTTTTATAGGAACCACGAGGTTGATGAACTTCTAATTAATTTTCAGCGCAATGCTATCGAGTATTTAGATTAAAACTATTGGATATAAAAATGTGAGAGTATTTCTTCATAGAGTTTGCACATGTATATAAATAGAAGCAATGTTTTGAACAGTAGGAAGAACAGATAATGCTGATACAATTACTTTAGATACGCTTGTATTCTTATCCGGGTATCAACGTTAGCTGATAGGAACATCTGCTGTCAATTCCAACATTTATCGAACTAAATGCATAAAATAGATTCATGAGAAATAAAAGAGTAAAAATGACGAAAGGGAGTGTAAGCCTGCACGTTAAAGATACGGGATTTATCGCGTATCTCTTTTAAGCTCGAATATCGGTCTAATCTCAAAGGGTGTGTGTTCTCTTTTTCATCGCGTTCGTTATGAATTCATGGGCAGCGATACGTTATTAGATTATCGAGGGGCATTACTCGCGATCATGGCAGTTCTATCCATCGGCCAATTAGCAAGTAGGTCGCCTGCTCGTTTGCGGCGAAACCGAAAAGGGAATCCGTGAGTTACCGCTCGAAAAATTCGGCCGATCTATCGATTTCAGATGGTTCTGTCCGAGATTCAATTTATTACAGTCAGAACTTAATTTACAAATACGCCCATTTGCATTTATTCGAGAAGAGTCTGCTTTGCGAAGTCTGCGAAATTTGTTTAAGTTTCCTATCGCCAGAGTCGGGCAAATTTTAAGTTACCAATGAATTTACGAATGAAACGTGGAGGGAAGTTGGTTTACGAACAAGTTACCGAGAAATTCTTTCCAATTCGAAGTCAGAACGCGCTCCGTGCAGAAAATAGGTATTGATTTCGACTGTGTAATAGACTCCAGTTGCTTTCCACTGCATTCATTTACGAGCTAACTATGGAGAATTTCATCGATCGAATTCCATTGGGCTGTTGGCTGTACCAAGTAGAAATTGATATATGTTAATGTATTTATTATCGATAGTTACAGATGAATAAAAATATTCTCAACAGTGCTCGTTAATTCGTTACTTATATTTATCGCATTAAAGTGTTTAAGTACTTAAAAAACTATACATATCGAGTCGACCCGTAGGGTCTTAATTCCCCACACTGAAACGCGCTACCGACTTAACGGCTCATTGTTTTTACGAGGTCACTATGTGCCTTCCGCCGACAAAACAGATGCTCTTAATCTGTGAGAGGAACTTCATTTAAATAATTGAATCTGTCGTTAAACAGAATTGAAGTAACTGAATCTGCATAGGGCGCAATGAAAAAGATCGCGTAGACTCTAGCTTAGATGGAACATTTATGAAGATTTTAACGTTGTTCGTCGAATATGTGTGTATGTTGGCCTTAATCGTCATTACTTATTCGATCAAAGCGTTGCCTATTTCCGGTGTAGAGGTATGACTTTGTCTAAATACCATGCCCACTTAAATGTGAGTAAACACGCGAGCAGACATTAACATCCTTGTATGGGATATCGCGAATAGGCGGATGTGGCGTGATCACGTGCGTGGAAAGCGCTATCACACATGTGTAGCTCGGCTGCCGTGACATAATGCTGTTTATCGTGAGCGAATAATGGAGAATATTGCTGCATAAGAAAATTAATGATAATTTAATTTTGATTATTAGATTTTTTTTTTATATTTTACACACCTTAATCGTGATTTATTTACCGAATTAGGTTCGTAAATACGAATCAATTGAAAACGATGAACGCGAGTTCAAATCGTAGTACCTAGTTTCATATCCGTCGATAAATATCGATCGTTCGGTTTGCAATTAACTGCAACTGTTTTGAAACGACTCGCTCCTTTTTTTTTTCACTTCATTTGTAATCAAGCATGCGTACAGAAAGGTTTGTCAAAGCGAACGTGTATGCGAGCAGAGGGGGGATTTTACTCGGAGGTTTCCTGTCTTCGTCCGGGATATGACGATATCCCCCCGATTGGCCAGTGGCGTAAGCAACCATAAAAATATCCGGGGTACGTGCGATTTCTGTCGCGCGCAGCGATATCAAATAACGGATTACGCAATAAGGAGATTTAATTTGGTACACTTTAATTCAATTTTTTAATTAGATACGCTCCAGTTCAATTTTTGATTAGCTCGTTGGAAAACAAATTCGACGCTTTCACTTTTTGTTTTGAACAACGAAATTCCAGACTAAAATACTTGGTTATACGTTGAATATTTGTTAGTTAACGTTATAATCATTGATGCTCCACGATTAAGCATACATTTTATACTTTCCACTTTTAATTAGACGTATTTCAAGCCTGCGAGCGGAGGATGTACTCTTCCTTCGAATTTATATAATTGGAAACCTCCAGAAATAAATTCTTTTTAAACACCGTTTTCGTTCTCATCATTGTCACACGACAGTCCGCGGAAAACGAGCATATCGCGTGAGAGACTTTCACGTCTAATCTCATTCGCTTTTGTCACGTAACCGGTGTATCGAGCCACGAAGCAGGAACTTAGATTTCGTAGAATCCGTTACATACGTTTCCATAGAATAAAATTAATAGATTAGGAACGGATTAAAATAAATTCTTCCCAGCATCCTTTTTTCCCCTCGTCATTAGGAATCGCAGTGGAATTCGGGGTAATTAAAATTCTCCTCTTATTCTCAGTTTTGACAAACTCATCAAGTCGTCCTTTCAATTCGCTCGAGGGAGAATGGGAATGGTTCCAGTTCTTCTAATTGTCGGAAAAAATGCTCTCGAAGTGTACCTCGTATCGGAGCTCGCATTGCCGCGCGAATCAAGCATACTTCAGTTATTGGACAGCTGCACACTCTGTTTACCTGGATTCAACCCAGGGTCTGTTAGTCCCATAACCGTTGCAGGTTTTTCGAAAATTTACGGATAGTTCTTGGAAGGAAAAGGTATTTTCGAAACATTCGAAAATATTCCTTTGTCGGCGCTTTGGAGGAATTCGTCAACAATGTCGAACAAAGAGCCAAGAAGGTTTTACCCATACTGTGTTAGATATTTTTATATTAACTATACTGCTAAATATAAAACAGGGAAGAAAATTGTTTTTCACATGGACAACACAAGAGTTTGATCGTCGTTTACTTTTTTAAAAATATGTTACCTCTGTTTTGATAGCGAATTTTGCAACGAAACCCTCAATGCAATAACGTATCGGATGGAAAAGTCGATTGCAATTTCCCATTGGCGCTAAAGGAGCAGACCGATCCTTCCGATCGGTAAATAAAGTATATCAGTACCTCCGTTTCTGGTCCTCCAATCGTTCTGTACGAGTATGTACTTTCAGATAACATCGGAAATCCATAAGCGTCGCTTTGGAACTGCGAGTTTTATGACGCGACGTCTGATCGGTTTGTCAAACAAATCCACCGTGATGTTCTCAAGCGTTTTAATTTGTCTATAACGCGAGGATGTCAATTGGTTTGGTATTAAACAACGAATTAACTACGGCAATCGATCGATTAAATGATAACTGGTTTAGAGCAAACGCCCAGTTACGAGTTACGAGGTATACTGATTAGTTTCACTGAACGCAATCGATGAGCATGTCTCCACGGGTTCCTCTTAATTGCAATGAATTCATTTTCAGCACGACATGTACGTTATAATTTACCATTTTTAATATGTCGTGTTATCGAATTTTACATGGAGGTTTAATGCAGTCACGGTCATTCCCTCTTCCCATGGCTACCGCTTTAAATTAATTTGCCTCGTTCTTAAGGAGGCCACAACTACTAATGAACATTGTTTCCTGCATATTAGCAATTTCAGCCATTATATTTTGCTTTAGTTCGTCTATGTATTCATTCTGTTTAAATTAAAATATTACAATAGAGGAGTATTACTAGCTGACATGCAGAGCTTACGTAGTGGGATAGGTATTAAATTTTCAGAATAGCGAGACAATTTGAAAAAAAATTCAACTTGTTTGATGAAAACCGACGTCTTAGGAAACATCAGATTACATGAATTTTCGTTTTGCGTTGATAAAATTGTAGGGTAACAGAACTTAATATCGCAGCAATCTTTTTCTAAATACAACGTCATCAACTTTAAATACTGTTGTTACGACGAGTGCCTATTTCGATTGCAGCTCGCAGTAACGTCGACTTACTCGGACGTCGACCTATTACGGTCAAGTTGCAATGAAATAATTCAAAGGTAAACTAGTTTATATAGTATACGAGGGTTTATTTCAGAGATTCCTGATATAGGTTCGAGGTATGGAACAGATTGCGATGTTTATGAAACGTGATAAGCTATTTCTATCTAATTTCCAGTTACATAAGAACACGTTTCGGATAAAGTTGTTATACAATTCGGACATCAACTTGGTACCCGTGTACACCATTCAATTCTCAGTAAAGCTACTAATCAACGACAGTTAACAGACCGAATACATTGACCTTCTTTTAACAAAGAAATTATGTAGCATCCTGAAGCAGAGGAAACAATTTAGTACCGTTGATCGTGCAATTTCTTTGCGCGATGCGTGCCTCTTTCATTTTAATAACTCGCCGTGCGAAGAGAACGCTTTCGATGACACAAATTCAAATTGTTTCCTCGTGGCGCGAGCTATTTCCGGTCTTGAAACTTTATTAGCGCGTTCCAGAAAATATCGCTGTCATTTTGAATCAACTTATCGAAACATTAACAACACGAGACACGTTAAGAAATTGGCCTTGTTCGTGTTTTCATTGTCCGCTTCCTTCATTTGCGAAAACTACCGTAAAAAACATCCTCGGAAAGAAAATAGGTCTGTAATCAAAAACTATGATTCACTCGGTGTATACATCAAGCCTTGGTTTGTTCAACTGTCATTTCTTCTGACAAGCAACGTTGCACCTTCGCAGGAGGTGATTCAACCACTACGACGGCGTCAAACTCGAGTGAGCACTGCTTTTTGTGTTCAAAGAACCAATATGGCGTTCCAGAGGAATACGATCGCTCTCGAGACAAACGCCGAAGACCAACATACTTGAAATGATTGTTTTTTCATGGTTATCAACGCCAGCGTTTCCTAATTTTTTTTAATCACGGAGCACACTTCTCATCACGAAGTGTAATCGATTTTAACTAGCATCGGAAATCGCGTTTCACCCCGGATTCGTTAGAAAACTCTTCGGTAGAGTTGTAACACCTCTTTTGATGCTCGTTAAAACACATCTCATCTGTTCTCATATTTTTAAACTACTTCTGGTACTGCTACTACGGCTGATAGCCATTTCAAACTTGTTTAAGAAAACAGTCTCGTGGACATTTTTAATGCAGTATACTCGTTCTCCGTGCCCCTATACACAACGGGTTCTGCAATTAATTTGCCTAGTTGTTAAGCGGGTCAAAGCCGTGGAAGGAATGGCAGGCCCGGTTTAGAGATCGCCCAGGAGCCAGCGTGTGCTACCATATCGTGCGTGCGTTAACCAACGTGTCGGGGTAGGCACATAGAGGCGTAGTTACGTGCTTCGCTGGTATTTAAGCTGCGTACGAACACACTTGCCTTATTAAGCACGCACGGTGCTGCATGTTGCGACGCGGTAGCCACAGACGAGTGGTGCTTGCGCTTAAAGAGAGGCTACAAGGCTATATGCCTTCGCGTTCTGCGCGCACTGTACTTGGAATGAGAAGTGTCGTTAACGATATCTTCCACCGTGTCGGATGCAATGACGTTCGCGAATTACGTTGGATCCTGCGTGTCGAATATCCGGCCAGACACGAGCAGAAACATTGTTCAGGTAGATACAGATTTCTTGAGTATCGAATCGAATTTCAGAGAAAAGAAGGGAAACTTAACGAGGAATATTTTTTATTTCTTTGAAGAATTCTTCTCACCTTTAGTTCAGTGTTTCAGTGACATTTAGTTTTGGCGTATGAAAAGTAATGGCGTATGTATCCAGTATAATAGTGTTTACACAGGAAGCAAGCCTACGACAGGTGATCCATACAGAGGGACTTGATGTATAAGTAATTTTCTTGAAACAGGTCATCCGAGTAATTTCTCCATTTCTACGGGTACAAGAGTACGGTACAGGTGAAAGTCGTTTCGTTTCGAATGTTACGTTCGTCAGGTGTTATTTTTTTGATCGTAATCAGAACTATTCGAATATTTTATACGTACTCGAATGCCATGAATAAACTTCGAATATTTCAAATTAGACTATAAAATAGAAATTGCAACGGCTAAGAAAAAGTACGTGTATCTTACTTTTGACTGGTCCATAAAATTTCATTAAAATCGGTGTCAGAGACTTCCCGGATGCTCCTCTTAACTGCAAGCGTTGAAAGGACAATACCATTCAAGAATGGTATTATGTATTTAGTCTGTGACAAGATGACAGCGCGTGTTTGTGCTTCGCGAACGTGTTCAAACTTTCGTAATGAGTTATGGGATGGAACGGAAAATTGATACGACGTTCGTTTATGGGGACTGTCGCCAAGTTAGGAGTGGTGCAGCACAAAGCACGATTTCCTAACCCACGCCAGGCCTTCACGGTCTGTTTCAGATTTTTCTTCAAATGCAATTAGACAGCTTTCAAAGAAACTCGAGCGTGAATACTTGGAACGAGGAAGTAATTCTAAAATATTTTGTTAATTTTTTAGACGTAACTTTGCACATTGAAAATGAATTTCCTCGTGAACTGACTTTCGTAAAAATAGCCTTGAACCTTGTACTCGACCTTGGAAGCCTTCACCGCGAGATAAGTGAAATGATATTTCGTTTAAAAAAATAATGGATACCTTGAAGCGTACTTGACGCTTCCACTTGGTCCCGAAAAACTGGCACCGCGTGATGTCACTCTTGAAACCAAACGACTTCTGCAGCAAGCACTTTTTTCTATCTCTAAAAATAAACGAGTCATTCAGGTGGCCTGTTTTAAGTATCTCGTCCAATATAGGCCAGTTGTCATAAGCTGGTTTCTTAACGGTCGTTGACCGTGTCGCTCCCTCCTAACTTTATGGAGTACAAAGAACGTTTGAAATAAGAAGATTGAGTAGGTTGTAATTGATCTAAAACAGTTGGAAGAAAATCGTAAACTAAAAATATCGCGAGGACTCTTCAAATATTTCAATCTCGATCGGATATAAAAATGATGAGATGAATTTTAAAGTTAGTAGAGATCAGAAATAAGTGTCCCAAATCGGAAAAATAAATTTGGTTCATTTCTCGGAGTAGCAGATGTATAAATAAGGGAAGTATTGAATTTTTTACATAGCTTTCTCGCTACCATAGAAAGTACATTTACTATACATAAATCATCACAATTAATAGAAGCAAACAAGTACAAATTTTCTTTGATCTTGTGATACTATTTTTGCTAGGAAGTATTTATAGTGCGATTAACGTGCTATTTTCTTGAAGTTGGCAAGGATCTAGACGCTAATGGACGATTGTGTTAACGAGGTGGCAAAAAAGAACTGACGAGTAATTCTCGTAACAACACGGGAAAGAAACGTACCACTTACGACTTTGCTCGACGCGTAACATAGCTCGTGGATTACGACTTACGTATAAGCGTGCGGTACGCGTAAGTAATCGGTAACTGTCTAATCGTCGTTATTGTTCGTTTGTCCGTCGTTGTGGTGTTGAAATTAAGGTTAACCGATGTAAAGGGGAACTGAAGAGTATCGAGGGTCATGGTGGGAGGTGTGGCGAGGGTTTAAATTGATTTGCTGGAATTGATGTACAAAAAGGCCTTTAATGGGCGTAGATTATCTTCCCCCCACGGTTTCCGACGATTATTCAATAGCGGTCTTGTAAGAGGTGCAAAATCTCGACACTGTCATCGTATTTAAACAGTGCATCGCAGAAACTGACGTCTCGACACCCTCGCGTAATTTATAAACGGTTCTTTGATAGGGATTTTAGGATCTTTTTTTTTTTAACTGACTACAAACGGTATGGAATAAATAAATTTTTTTCTTTTAGATGAAAGTCATTACAATATCAAAAGAAAATGTATTCCTCTGTAATATCGCGATGGTTCTTTGTCTTGTTACACTTGTTTTGTTATATAAATACTCCAAAAAGAGTACATCGTCGTTATCGATCTTGTTAATATTTATAAAACCTTTTTCTCCGACACATTCGATGTCAGGGTTATCATCGGTGAGTGACGTTGCTTGTGCATAATTACATTCATGGTCGTGGGTATTTAAATAAAATCATGGTGCGTAGTTTCATCTGTTTGCGAAGAAAAATATCAAAATAAACGGTAAATCACATTTTTCATGAGGATATCTACGAATGTGTTCATAATTTCGATCGATAAATTCTTTTTTCCTTAACAAAACATCGCAACTGGAGGTAAAGATTTTACGAATCATATACGACGAATAGACGAGGTTCGATCGCGTCTTCGCGAGATTTTAAGAAGAATTTTCGCCGTTTAAGGTTATTCTACCGTGTAAATTCCAAGTAATAACTGCACGTGAAGTTCACAGAGAGTAAGGGTACCCCAACGATTTTATCGGAAAACTGGGATAAAATTAGGATAGTTATCCACTTCGTTGACTGCTATTTTAGTTACCAGTAAATATTTGAAATTAATTTTCTCTAAAAATAATAAATTAAGTATCGGTATTATAGATTTTAATGCGAAATGTCATTTCAATGTCATAAGTCTATCCTGCGAGCGTTAACCTATAAAGGTAGCGAACCGAGCGTTCCCAGAAAGGCTGCATAAACATTAACGCGATTAATTCCCCGTAACACGGTCAACCTGAACGATAAATGTTCACCCTTTCCAGTTTCAATTCGACCGTTACTGGCGTTCCGTTGGTCTACGAAAAAAGAGTAACGCGCCTCCTCACGGATGACTTGGCCACGAGTTCCTCAGACGTTCTAAAATTATAATTTGTATTTTGAACTACGACCTACCGCCATGGCGACGCGAATACTCGAACATAACCAGCCATGGGCACGCGCGTTTGCAATTCAGATGCAGCTGAATATTTAAAATTGCTGCAATTGGTATGCGCATGGAAATTCCACGCATTAACGCGCATATTATATGATCTCTAAAGGTAGACAAAAGAATTGAAATGTTGAAATCAGTTTACTCTGGAAATTTAAAATTAAATTTTTTTTAAAATTCTGCTGGGTATTATTCCTACTACTTAGAAAAGAAGAATATTAAATCGTGTCTTTTTAATAATCTTTACTGCTACCCCTATGCTTTACTCAATGGCTAAAAATAAGTTACGAAGCAACCTGCTAAAAACGCGGTCCTACACACGGTACTTTAACAAATTAAATGAAACGAGTCTCCATTAAATCAAGTACACTTCCTATTTAAATAATAGCCACAGAGTAAAATATTCAATGTTTCGATAGAATATTCAGCAAATGAAATAGTTTCAGTAAACGATTCCCCCGTTGACACGATAATGAACGTGTTGGCGCGATAAGGGATGAAATGTTCATCGGTTGTAAATAGTAGCCAGCAGCGTCACCGCCAGGGTAAACAGGCGAACTAACCCCCATTGATTTTTCGCGAGAGCGTGCCGCCGCCACTGTCGTTTACCAAATAAGGAGAGGGCTCGAACCGCGCCACTAGACAACGCAACCCCCTGCGAATAGCAACATGGCCGTCCGTTGAATGACAGTTGTTGCACTCTCCTCGGGATACTTGTTGACCACCCCTCACGGACTTGGACGTGCACTTGTCAGCGTCATGTATTCGCGTCGTCGGTCGCGATTCCGCCGGGTCATCGCCACGGTGAGTTCACAGACAAATTTCGCGAACGACCCGGCGAGAAGTCATCAGTGTCATTGAGTTTCGCTATACTTTCGTCGACCTTCGCGTGACAAACCGGTCTATTTCGGGGTTACTTTGTCCGTCGCATTCTTGAATCGATTTCCAGTCGAGTATGAATTTTCGGGGTGCAGTTCACTTTGAGTTAGGCTCCGGAGGGCGAGTTGAGGAGGTTTGTTTATGTGACCGATTACGATCGGGTCCGTGTCTCCTGTGAGAATTCAGCGCGAACTGTTAATACATTTTCAATTGAGTGTGAAATTTGTGGTGATTTTTAATTCAATTTGGGCAAAGGCACAGAGTGATTCTAGGGGATGAAGGTAGAGGTCTGTTTATGCGAGTGTCCACGATGAGTCTTCTGAGAGGATTTTGCTTCGTTTTCTTCGAATCTGTTTCGGGTTTACCAATGGTACGGATTGTCAACTTTTCTGCGAAAACAGCGATTCCAGAGATTAGGTTAGCGAGGTTTGTTTATTTTCCTGATAACGCTGGTCCATGCCTTCTGCGAGGTTGTTGCTTTATTGGTTTGCGTAGCACGGAAACGCTGGTCGTTACGAAGTCACTGCGAAGATATTTTGCAGATTGGATCTGCATCGAATCACTGTTGGAATCTTCAATGTAAACATTTATTTCCACCCTCGTGCCGAATGATGTTATTTCCGTTCGCCTTTAACCCGCCATGTGAAAGGTGTAATCAGGTTTGAATTAATTATCGCAACCCTCAGTTTACCTCCTTGCTGTTTTGAGTAGAGAAAATAAACATCAAAGGAAATAGACCATAATTTGATATATAAGAGAGAGAGAGAGAGAGAGTGAAATTGTGCAAGAAGAATTGCTTGACGATCATTATGTTGAGAAAAGTGAAAGTGTTTATAGTAACAGCTTCTCTGCTGAATTAATTTCACACTTGTTTCACAATTACACTCATAAATATGTAAAAAGATTAAACAAAGAAGCAAACAGACTTACAGTACTTTATATAGAAAAATATTGTTCACGACAGCAGGAAGTTGAAAGTCAGAGTGTTAAAGTAAAACTTGATTTGCTGTACGAGACCATTAAATTCTCGTTTCTGTATATGCGCTCACGACCACACGGAGTTACCACTTCCCTTGGCCACTGGTGGAACGTTATTTAAAGTTTCAAGAGTGAGCGGAGAAATTTCCTCAAAGAATGCCATCCAGTTGGCGAATCTATGCGGCTTAAAGTGACGAGAGAAGTTCGTTAGCAGGACATACGGTTCCCTGCTAAAAATAACGGGGACATTCGCCGGTACATTGAAATCTCCTGGTGCACAATTTTAGATCTAGCAAACTCGATCGTTCTCCTCTCACGTGTGACGAGATCTCTGCGTGTTCCAGCCTTTATTAAGATTTCATCGCTTCTGTGTATCGTCAGCTATAGATACACTATCTGTTAAATATTCCAAGCCATTCTTTTTTGATTGCTGTACGATTGGAACGAAACACCGACAACTATTTTCTTTCATGCATTATAAAACAAAAAATGAAATGCAATTATAATAGACAGTGGTTATATCGTGACCGAGACACAGTACCTCATATTATACTATTATTTCAAGACGAATAGAATACCTAAACAGGAAGCAAGCTTTCAAGACCACGCAATCAGCTCAATATACTTGGAGGATGTTAGTCTTTCGCATACTTTATTGTTTCAGGTGAGGTCAGCGTAGATTAGCTTCGCAGGCTGAAATGAACAGAAGGTTTCGTCCCTCGTTCACGAGTTCGCGGAATTCATTCGTTCTACATGTACATACATTAGTCCTCGTGCAGTGCACGTACACAGGTTCACACGCACACGCGTCGTTTGTCTGGAATTAACACTTCGACATGTACGCTTGGATCAGCTTAGGGATCGGGCCAGAAATTCAAATTCCGTTCAGCGGCCGAGTAGTGAGGACGCGCGCTCGAAGAGCAAAGCCAACTTCGCCCGAATCGCGACTTTTTCCAATCAGATTTCGGCATTTCGCCCACCGTTGCTTTACGCTATTTAGTAGACGAGCTGGTGTGTATACAAATTAAACGATGACAATTTTGAAGTTTCATGTAGGTCACTGTTTCTTTTATCTTTGGAGTTTTTGTTTTTGAGGTGTCCTTAGAATGAACATAACAGTTGAGTCTTAGTAAATTGATATGTATAAAGAGCGGAGGATCCATGGTGTATGGTTTATTTCTATGGTTGTCTTTGCAATCTGGACTTTGTTGATTTAAATATTTTTCTTTGATTTTAGATGCTTTTCACGTTGTAAATAATATTGGATCGCTGAAAGCCTTAAACCGAAGATGGGCAAGCTCCTGAGTCTCCTGGCTCGAGACGAGTCAACCTGTTGCACGCCTCAAAAATATGACGTCTTTTTGGATTTTGAAAGTAAGTTTGATAAGCACAAATTTTTTGAAACGGAGTTACACGTTGTTTTAACGAGCATCCCTTATTGAATCGTTCATTTCAATTGCCTCGTTCTTCGTTAACTGAATTGTCCACTCTGACTTGAAATATTTCAATCTGAATAAATTTTTTAAAATACAGTAAATTTATTTGGAAGACTACTAAATGACGACCGTGGTTTTTAATGAATTTTAGACGCACAGCCCTCCGACATAGAACGGGACACCTTTGAGGCAGTGCAAAGGGTTCTGAAAAATTCAGAATCTATCTTGGAGGAGATTCAGTGCTACAAAGGGGCTGGGAAAGAAATCAGAGAGGCGATTTCGGCGCCTACGGAAGAGTGTCAGCGGAAAGCCTATCTGACCGTTGCACCCCTTGTTGCGAAGCTGAAAAGATTCTATGAATTTTCATTAGAACTCGGTGAGTGTTCCACGTTCTTCGATAACGTATCTTTTCTTCGATATCAAAGAGCTACTCGTCACAGTTAACACGTTTCAATGCAGCCATTAACGCCTGAAATTCTACGAACCTTCATTTTTCTTTCTCAATTATCTTCATTTATATCAAAACGGTGAAGTTGGAAACGTTTGTGCCAAGTGTAGCTTAATTATTGTTCGTTTGATTTTGAAGCTTTGCGGGTTCGTAATTATTTCAAACCAGACGACGCCGATGGTTTCATTCAGTGAAACGTCTGATTGAGTTCTAGAAATAGGGCTTTCGTGTTCCCAAGCAGAGGAGTATCAGGCGTCTATTTTCAATTACGGTGTCAGTTACTCGAAACAAATAAAAACGTAAGAGTCGAAACGTCGATATCGGTTCAGCAACGTGTTGCGTGGAATTATTGTTTCGCTTGAATATTTCCGTATACACGGTGATCGGAAACCCAATATCGCTGTATCGACATACGCGCAACTTTCAACCATTTACGAACTTCAGAAGAATTTATTGCTGTTATTTTAAAAACGCGATACCCACTGCAGTGGAGCGAGAATGTTCGCTCGTAAAGTATGAAAAAATATGTTCAGTATATAAAATAGTTTCGCGTGCCTAGAAAGGGTGCAGCGAGCACACCGGTTATTATACTTCGAGCCTCGTTCTTCGGGTTGTTAATCACTATGGCAATTGTGGAAGGAAAGTCTTTTTTATATAGTTATTATAACATTCTCGAATTGATTCTTTTATTTTTGAACGTTGAAACAATCGAAAAAATATATATAAAATATAAAGATATATAAAAAATATTTCAGTTATAAATTATGTAATTTACAGAGAGAGTGGTGCCGAAGATCTTGGGTCAGCTGTGTTCAGGTAACCTCTCCCCGACACAGCACCTCGAGACTCAGCAAGCTCTGGTGAAACAACTGGCCGAGATATTGGAGTTTGTTTTGAAATTCGACGAGCACAAAATGAAGACCCCCGCTATTCAGAATGATTTCAGTTATTACCGAAGAACGTTGACCAGGGCATCTCTGACGAGACAGGACAATGCCGAAAAGGACCTCGTGGTAGGAAATGAGCTTGCCAACCGAATGTCCTTATTTTACGCCCACGCGACACCCATGCTTCGCGTTCTGAGTCACGCGACCATTACTTTCTTGATGGACGTAAGTGGTATCTGTATTCTTCTTTGTACTTTCCTATCTTTCCCTCGTCGTCAACAATATTATTGATCCGGCTAGACGCCAACAAAGGAATTCTAGATACGTTGCAATCTTATCGCCTAAACAACCATCCATCCACCCCATACTCCTGATATACATTTCACTTATTCGATCTTAAAAGCTGGAATAACCGCGTCAACTTGGAAAGTCTATATTTCACATGATAGCATTGCGACGATAATATAAATTTGTCATTCAACTGAGAATATTCTTATCGGGACGGTGCGTGCACCTATTTTTATCAGGGATACTTTGACAGTTTTTAAAAGCCGTGTCATCCAGATAAAATGAAAACGATAAAAATTTTCAATTGACATTTTGGAGCGACGACTTGTGGTTATCAAGGAAAGAAATATTGCATTTATTAAACGTTCAACACGAGCTCCAATTGGTAGCGTGCGCTAGTAAATGAAACACGAGCAAGGGAGTTCGAAACAAATAATGACGGGCACTGAAGTAGAAAATTAAAAGCTATTATGCGAAATGATTCAGAGTACAATAATTCTCGGAACATTCGCCAGCTCGTAACGAATGCCAGAGCTGTTTAAATTGCATCGATGATATTTTAATTGGATTCGTTAAGGAAGTAATTTGAAGCATAGTAATGTACTTCGAACGTAATAATTCTATGGAAAAGTACAATGTATTGTTCAAATAATTTCGATCAAATTATTTAACGAAGGGTCAGAATTAATTAAAATAAACACGTAGGATTAACTCTTCCTGAAATATTATATCATCTATGGCGAAATTAGAAATCTTTGTATAATTGTTCAAAATGTTTAATCCTTTATCGCTATAATCATCATTTAACGTCTTTATTTTGTCATAACGTAGAATGTTGTGCATTTGATTCAGAACGAAGACGTGGCACGTGAAAATATCACGGAGACTCTTGGCACCATGGCCAAAGTTTGTCTACGCATGTTAGAAAATCCGTAAGTAAACTATCGGTTAAGAAATGCTACGTTTTATTGCAACAGCTTCGAAAGGTACACAGTTATGGTTTACCCTGAATTGTGTCATTCTTCCTAGCAATCTACTGGCGCAATTCCAACGAGAGGAGACGCAACTCTTTGTGCTGAGAGTGATGGTGGGATTAGTGATCCTTTACGATCACGTTCATCCCCAAGGTGCCTTTGTTAAGGGTTCGAACGTCGATGTGAGTACAGTCCCTTGAAAGAAGTATCGATTCGCAATTGTTATTGCGTGGTTCATTGAATCCTCGATTGTATAATCGTCGGTCTTTAGAAAAGAAACTGTATGATAGTGTGTGATAGTGACAGTACAATGCCTGCGACAGTACACAGTACTATATGATGCTCGCTGACATGATAGTGATTGTGTAATTGTGTGAGAATTTGAGATAGAAAGAATACAGAGATTGTTCTGAAGACTAACACCGAATCAAAGTACCAGTGAATTTTTTTTGAATTTTTATCCTCATTGTGGGAAAGTTTTAGTTGCTTCGATCTAATCTATACCGTTCCACAGGTGAAAGGCTGCGTGAAACTGCTGAAGGATCAGCCGCCCTGCAAGAGCGAGGGTCTCCTGAACGCTCTTCGTTACACTACTAAGCACCTGAACGAGGAGAACACACCGAAAAACATCAAGAACCTGCTCGCCGCATGATTACCAAAACAGCGCGGCTGCTGTATCAGAAATTGAGACAGCTGGTTGCTGATCTTCTAGAATCTGAACGAGCGATGCATCCTTTTCGTAGCGTCACGCGGACGCCGAAGAAGATAACCCTTACGTCTAAACACGTGACGCAAGCAATCTCCTGTTCCTGATCGTGGCTGGGTGGTGGACCACAAAAGTGTCTTTCGTACCGAGTCTAAAGCTGCCCCGAAAAAAAAACTGCCGACTTCTACAAGAGATATATCTTCGACGAAAGCGGAAAGGTAGGGAAACGCGAGAAGGAAGAAACGCGACACGACTGATCATCGGAGGAATTGCTAATTTTCGTTGCGATGCTTTAATCGCCCGCCGCACATGCGCGCACCTAGGAATTAATTACGATATATCGCATACTATCTTCTTAACACTTTTATTGCCACTGGTCATCGCTATTATTGTTACCATTCGTTGCGAGTTTACGATGCTCGAGCTGTTGGGTTGAGACGTAAGTAATCATCGACTTTATTGCCCTATACATTATTTTACAAACGAGTTTCGTCTATTGGAATTAAGTTTGAGGAATAAGGATGATGAAATAATAAAACCATCCTAGTTCTAAAATTGGGTAAATGTCATACCAAATTTTGTTCACCCTGTCCGAATGTTTTACGTGTTCCAACTCATCCGGTATTGTTACGAAAGCTGTCCATTTAAATTCTATTTTATTCAACTGGAATAAATAGAATGCATTGCTAGGTTCAGTTTCATTTTCGATGACTCAACCCAATATTTACCGTCACCGAAGTATTACTATCCCAACCAACGGCGCTTATCAATATTATTGTCCCGGCGGGGGAATTAATTAGAGCATATCAGTAGCGTATTTTAGGGTAATTTCGATCGCGGGTTACGGTGAGAGGTTTAATAACGTTGTAGATATTACGAAGATTTTTAGCTCTTGTTTTCTTTGTTGAACGGTCGTCATCGGATTGGAAGAATGATCGCGAGTTGTTAGAAGCGTGGGAATCGGATATCGACCAGGAATCGGAAATCGAGGGCTGACGGTTACTTCGTTTAGATTATTCAATTTTGCGTCAAGTTTCTTTCATAACGGAGAACGGAAAACCAAAGATATTATCTATCGATGCGCGTCGTTGCTTTTGTTATGCATTTATTATCATAGTATCATATCCTCGGTAAGGATGTTATTTATACCATCGACGATGAAAGTTCCACGACACTGTAATTTGGGAAACATCGTCAGTAATTCCGCAATGTCAAATTTATACGTGGACGATATCTCTCCTCGCGCTGACATTCGCGCTGTACCTTCCTCTCCTAAGTGCACATTTAAGGATTCTAAGCATACGAGACCTATTTACAGCATAGATTTTCTTGTATCAAGACTTTTACTATGTATTTGTACCCAACGCTATGAAATTGTATTGTACAGAGTGTCCCACTGGAAACAGGGAATATGTTTCATTTTTACAAACGAAGCGATATATTGCGGACATGTTAAAGAAATTCTAGGACTACCTTCCTCAGAGTTTTCAATAATCGATCAATCTTTTATCATACTCAAAGTAAGAGATGGAGGCAAAGGACCAAGAAGCTGCCCACTCCAGAAGTCAAGACTGATAGAATAATTAGAGCTGGAATTGCTATTGAAACAATTGAAAGAGAATCACAGTCCATTACTGGTCCTCTTGGGCAACGCATTGTCGACTTGGTACATCGTTTTGAGTATTTAAGTGATTGGAAAACAAACTGAGGGTAGTAATAAATTCATTTACAATTTTCATTGACATTGGAATAAAGAAGATAATTAGGTAAAATATTTAGTTTCATCGTGGGACACCCAGTATCATATAGTTACGGAAAGCTGTCTTGTTCCATTCAATTGGAACGACCAGAATACCTGGTAGATTTTTCGTTTAATTTTAGACGATGATCGAAATTATCAGAAACACTGCCGACAATTATGTCAAAGTGAAGCTTCCACGAATGGGTGCGATCTCACGTTATACTTTGTATTCGAACAATTTTAGAGAAGGATCAAGACAGCTTTTGAAAAGGTATTTTTTATATATTAGTTGTAGTTTGAACTTTTTCAGTGATATTTATTATAACTTTATTGTTGTTGCTTTCACGTATAGCCGATGGATTTTTTATCTTTATTGTATAATTACATACGCCTTTTGATACTGTTTTACGAGAAAGGCTGACTGGGCAAACTGTTTTCCTTGGAGTGTATCGATTGTTCGTCTTTGACCTAGTAGGTTGTTCATTTTTTGTTTAAATTAATTAAAATCTTTAAATAACCTGTTAGTATTAACAGTTTTTATTCATTAATGTTCACTATAATCGCATGCTTCCCTTATTTGTCTTCCATGATAATTGGTTGTGGGATGTGAATCCAAGATTAAATAAGTACATATAACGAACTATATTTTTCTTTCGAAGTGTGTTTCCAATTGTTCTTCTTTTAAAACTTCGTTCGAAGACGATCAATCGAAGCTCTGGCTTATTCGTAACAACAACTTTATAATTCATTAAAGGATTCCGACGTTCAACGAATCGTGGGAGACAAAATGTTACGGATGCTATTATCGAGTTAGAAAAATTGAGCTCGAGGCTTGCTTCGATCCAAACCTTCGCCAGCATCGTTCGTACAAAAAAAAAAAAGATCAAGAATCAATTGCGAAAATGTTCGTAAACGGTGTCTATTGTTAAGTATTGTACGGATATCCTGAGAAATACAACTTCCAAAATATAAAACGACGAATATTCTGCGTATAAGCAAGAGAACCTATGTGTGATGGAAAATATTTCATACGAAACAGTCTTTTTATTTACATACACACACAGACATACACACATAAAACAAACTATATTGCATTTGTGTAACGTTAGGCTGCTGCAGAAATTAATTTAATTATCTTCCTGATTTGTGAAAAAATGAAAAACGGAAATCCTTTCGTTAAATTGTAAATATTTCTTTCGTGTAAATATACTTGATTTACTTGCAACGTTATCGGAACAGTTTGGGGATGTTGAGAAGTTTTGTTACATCTTAAATTGATTCTATATATGCTGGAATAATAGTTATTGCGTTGTGTATAGATTTCCGATTTTCAATGTATTCATATTTCAGTGAAACTTACATCTAATATTTTAAGACTCAAGTGCTACATTATATTACAGACATTGTTACTTGAAAATGAAATTGTAGACGCCCAAAAAGTTAATAAAATACATTATATAAACATCTGGCGTTTGGTGATATCGTTCGTACGGGTGAAAATAAAGAAATGAAACTTATGGATTAGAGGCATGTTCCTTGAATTAGGTAATATTAAAAATTGTGTAATTTTTTTTTTTTTATTTAAACAAAGTGTATATTTATAAACATAGTCCCGGAATGACCGGCGTATTCTTCTGTCCCACAGATGGTCACTGGACTTCACTCGTGGTTCTTACTTCTTACTATCCGTCGATGAGAGAGTTATCTGAATGATCCTACGTCGATTTCACTTGGAACTTCGTCTCTTCGTGTACAGATGGCTTGGGAAAGGTCAAAGCCCGCCATTACGCAACTCCACGGGGGTTATTAAGGCGCAATTCTTTAAATATTGATTTGAAAGTGGGTTGGAGTCGTTGGGTGGAAGCTCAAGGAGGATGGAGGGAAGGAAAAAGGAGGTGGAGGTTAGACGAACGGACGAGATGAGATGAGAAGGTAGACGCGGGAAGGGAAGATGGTCTATTATATATGATGGGCGCGGTCGGCCTC
Organism: Hylaeus anthracinus; assembly: GCF_026225885.1. Classification (NCBI taxonomy): domain Eukaryota; kingdom Metazoa; phylum Arthropoda; class Insecta; order Hymenoptera; family Colletidae; genus Hylaeus; species Hylaeus anthracinus. Next base: position 7,422,479 of record NW_026534333.1, on the reverse strand, counting down.
TATGGATTTTTTCTCCCATTAGAAATGCGAACCACTTCTCATATAAATGTTTAATTATCCACTTCTTTAATGACATTATCAAAGGGCACGCGTTTTCGTGTTAGAAAAGTTCCGAACGTGATTGTTGTTAAATTTGATAGATACAAGTTCGATGAAGCAATGAAATTCTTATTTTATACGCGTTAGAAGGAAAATAATCTCTAAATGATCCTACTCATAATATTACCATCAATCAATGGAGAATATTTGCATTTTCTGAGCGGTGTCTGAATTTCACTCTACGATGAAGAGGTTTATAGAAGATAAATGCTTTTTGATGCAAACGAAACTGAAGTTTATTTTCATTATATTCATCTAATCGCATGGTATTCATCTTGCTTTCATATTTTAATTCTCTAAACGAACCACTTATCAAATAAACAAGCTGCACATGTCTGAACTACATCTAAATGATACAACATTTGTTCTTCAGTGTCTCACCACTATCGTTGTGTTTAAGGTTGAAGCGAAGCATTCAGGTCGCCAGGCTTCCAAGGTCCAGCAACGCGGCCATGTTTTCGAAGGCGTCCGAGATCGTCGCCGAGGCTTTTGTTTTGCCATGTAGCGCGACCGCCACCGCCATCACAACCACCCTTGCGGAGTTTCGGTTCTGCGTCGTGTTGTAAACGCCCTCCCCACAGAACTTTCGCACTAACAACTTCGTCGTGCCTCTTTTTTTCCCAACTGAAAAGCTGGGGGCTGAAAGAGAGAGAGGGAAAGTCGGGGGACCCCTATGGATTTTTTTTCCGTACCGCGAGTTTCATCCCCCCACCTCCCTAACGGTGTTTGCCCCACCACCCCATGTCAGGATCGGTCCACGATGTTTTTAAGGGCTCGAACAACCCCTCCTGTAAGCTCTAAAAAAATTCAACCCCCAATTTGTTGGGTTGCCGTCCTGTTTAATTGCGATATCCAGTACCTTCTCCGCGATTCATCTTCTTTTTTTCATCCTAAAGGTTTCTCTTTCTCTCTCCTTTCGTTCTGCGGCTTTTTACTTCTGTCTCTCGTGATTTTCGAGGTGCCGAGGTGGCTCATAAGGGCTCGTTGCTCGTTAATCTTCCAGTGGTCCTTTTTTTTTCCTCGCCGCGCCACCGAAGCTGCTCGGGAATAATAATGAGACTAATCCGTCCGACACACCCTATATATTAATTCCTTGCACGAACCGCTCCTCGAATCGACCACTCGAAAGTCTTACCGATACGAATCGTATTTCTTTGAAAGTAATTGCTCGACAAGGAGCACGCGCTAATGAACCGAAGAATGCATCGCCAATGGGTTTCTAAACCGACGCGACTCAGGACGGAGAAGACGGTTCTCTGTATTTCATTGAAAATTTTGAACGTTTAAATTTATTTTATTCGAATAATCCGAACTTACATTTCATTTCAATTTCCAAATGTGCTACACAAAAAAACCTAAATCCAAACCTCTGCAACCATTTCTCCACATACTCTTCACTCCAAATAGTAAAACATCCTCCAAATTTTTATCGAAACACGTCCTCCTCGCACCCAGTTCCTCGCAGAGCAATCTTATTTAAGGAACAAGTTGGTCACGGGTCTAAAAAAGTAACGCGATCCGTGTCTATCTATTAACCCCCACGATGCACGCTAACTCACGAGCATAATGCCGAGTTTACAGTCCCGGCGCCGCCACCCCTTTCGCCACGCTGTGGGATACCGTGCACCCTTGTAACCAGTCTAATTGCGATATCGCCTTTTTTCACTCACGTTTTTTTCTTCGTTTTCTATCCCTCTCCACGAGTCGTTACCCTCCTTCGGTCGCTTGCTCGTTCGTCGTATTTTTTGTCGGTTATTTTCCCGCCACCCGGTAATTATGTGGGCGCGGTGGACCAAACAAGGGACGGAGGCGCTTTGCAGCACCGCGGCGGCGAGGAAAAAAAAGTCGTTTTGCATATTTAAATCCCGCGAAGGGCGAACGGGGGGAACGGAGAATCAGAAACGGGGTTGCGCGTAAGGGGTTGCTGGTGTTATCCATCGGGTTGGGAAGGGGAAAAAAAAGGAGCGACGCGAAGGCGCGTGCGCCACGACAATGGGTCGTGTTTGCACATCCGAAAATTGGCCTGAGTCGAAAAAAAGACGGAAAAAAACGATCGCATGTGTCTCGCCGCGAAGATAAAAAATGTATGTGCGTACACGGGACGAGACAGGGAGGAAAGGAGGGTGGCTCTAATCGAAGGACGTTGAATGTCGTTAACCCCGTTACGCTGGTGCACACTTCGGAGGGTTTCTTGAATTTAAGCGAAATGATTAGGACATCATGAATTATGATATTTGCGAGGCAGGTTGGGTTGAATGCGAATGAGCTGCTTGTGTTATTTATTATCTCTCGACGGGGTGATTTCTAACCATCGAGTTTAGACATGGATTCAATGAATTTTTGTGTTGTGTAGTTTCTATCCAAATTTCATATAATATTCACCGTGGGCCATAATTAATATTTCTTTATTAACAACAACAACAACAATAACTTGGAACGATTTAAATATACCTATCTGTATTCTATATCAGTTGAATTCCTCGAAGTTCCGAGAACGTCTGAAGACAGTTAATCTTCGATGTTACGTAGCTGATCATGATTTGATATATCTGGTGTTATAGAATTATATTGATTCAATCGTAAGTCTCGTGGAAATTAATCGCGATGGGAAAACAATCGAGCACACCTTCTCACATCCAGGTGGTCTGATACAATCGTGCATCATTCCCATTGACGTTTCACCGTGTATACGTGAACGTAACCGGGCATCGATCGTCGGGATTAGTCGGATCCAATTTTCTGCGGACGATAAATTAGAATTTATGAAATGAGCGTGGAAGGCAACGCGAGTCCTTCGAGGGTGAAACCTCACGAGGGAGGTCCACTCCTTCCCGCCTTCGAAACTCATGACAACCTTTCTCACCCCCGCGTATAAAAAGTGCCCGTTGCACACCCTCCCGCGCACCGGAACTAATAGTTTTTTCCTCCTTGTTTTTTTCATACTGCGTGTCCCCCACTGGCGTTTCACGAGATCGCGTCATTACGATCATGAAAATTGTTCATTTTCTCGAGATAGGATCGTTTCGGGGCAACGGTGGAGCCTTCCAGGAACTAAATTGATTAATTCCATTTTCTCCCTTCTTTTTTGTTGTTGCAGCAGTCAAAATCATTCGAACGCTTTCTGCAGATTTGTCAAACTTTTATAATGTGCACCATTAGAAACACAGTAAAGCGAACAGTAATTAATTTATAGATATCGAAATAACCAAGAAATATTTTTGTTTGCAAAAGGAAACAAACTTCATGGAATTGCTGTAAATATGTACGATACTAATTATAATAAAAAATGTATGCAAATAAATGATATTAATTTCTTGGATACGTATCAGAAGTTACAGGAACTTTTATGATAAAAATAATCTAATGTATCGACTGGAATCGTTGTAATAATTATTTCTCGGCGGTCTTTGGGTAAGGGCACTGTAGTTCGCGTTCAGGGAAATGGGTCGAACCGTTCGATAGACATCGAGGACCGACAGATGTTTCCCATTTTTTTCACACTCTTTCCTCTGTCGACGGAACACCGTTATTTTCGCAAAAAAATTTCCCGAAACCGATCGGCTGCTTCGCGCACACACGATCACGTTCCGTTCCACGTACGGCCGTCTCATTGAACCAATCGTGTTCTCTCGGAGGGTCTCCTCTTTTACAAAACGGTGGAAATATATTTCCTGCATGCTCGAACGGAGAATTTCACCAATTTTACGATCACTTCTGAAAATACTCGACGTTTTCCACCACTGCGGGGCTTCTACTCTGAAACTTAGCAAAAGTCAATCGTTAAAAGACATTTCCAAATTGGTGTTTAAACGTGAGCTCAAAAATTCACACATGCTTAAAATAAATTTTTTTATTATTTCTTGGTATATATGTATTCTCATATTTCAATATGCGCTGTTTGGCAATGTCGAGTAATTTTTAATGTTATTCAAGATTATAATTAGTAGGAGGGACCTAAAAGATAATGTACAAATATTTTTAGACGACCTCTCAAGCTCTCCCATAGATAGAACTATTTTACCCTGTTGCAATTCTCGTGTTTTTTTTTTTTGTTAGAAAAACGAGGATTACGAATGCTCTGCATGTAAATGCGCGATTATGGCGCTTATCTAATTTTTTTTTCGTTAGAGATTATACGAATGCTGGTCATTTTCCGGCGAGCTGGCCGTGTAATCCTATCGTGATACACTTCGATATAGGACTTTTTCCTCGAGAAAAAATCCTGAAAATCCCATAATCCCGGGTGGACAGAAATAACGAGAGTTTGATGACGGGCAGCGTGGGGCCTCGTGGAACCATCCAGCGGCTCGTAAATTCTATGGGGGGAGGGCAACGGCAACGTGAGAATAAAAAAAACCTGGGGCACGCGCTTCTCGGGGTACCATTCCATACCCCACAATCGTAGGAAAGGACGCGAACGCACACTTCTAGTTAAAAAATAACCTCGTGTTGTTTTTTATATTTTCATTAATTTCTTGATTAATCCACTCGGTGCAAATTTAAACGAGTAACCGTTATTATTTGTAATTGTATTATTTCAATTGCAATAAATTGCACATGGAAACATAGTTTATAATGACCATCGTAAGCAAATCAATTTATGATCGCAGATTTTGCGAGTGTCCAGTCTGTCTTGTGTTGAAAATCCAAAATCTAATAAATAAAATATGATATAAAATATCATAAATATCTCAAGGGTAATTGAATATTCATGAATTATAGTTTAGTATAATGGTTAGAATTTTGTACGTCGATTGTTTAAAGAAATAAATAATGATAAAGTGGAATTCTTACTTTTCAAAGAAGTTTACGTATACGAATGAATTTTTGCCAGCCAAATAATTTTACTGGCAGCGATTCGTGTGGGTCGAAAAGCCTCGTGAGCACGTCGAATATCTCGCTACCCAGGTTGGTTAGGTGAGTGACCCCCTTCGGTTTTTATACAAGGGTTTTCCTGAGAGGGGAGCGTTTTTTATTCCGGGGGTACCCGTGCCTGGGGTGGAGATCTTTTTTTTATAGACCAGCATCTGTACCCCTGGAGCTAGGAAAGCGAAATTTTTCAGCCAGCCAGTCACTCACCTGGCTCACTTCGGTGCGGTGAGCATTTGGAAAATTTGTTCCCGACTCTGCGCGTTCTCTGCTTTGCATTTTCTCTGCATCGATCGCTGAAAACTTTCGTCACCTCGTAACTTAGTGCCCGTAACGTTACGCATGACAACGAAGTGACCACCGAACGAGTGTTGAAACGAACAAGTGCTGTGAAACGAGAAGAAGCGATAGTGTTTGTTGTAAAATCGATGTTACGATGGAGTGCGCCATGTAACAGATGAAAATTTGGTTTGTGCTTTGCTTCTATGCCTTTTTACTTTCGACAGAGTCGCAAATTTTAAACTCTGCATTCGGAATCTCGGTGCCTTAAATTATAGTCGATAATGTAAAGTAAAATTAGTATCAATGGTTGTGAGTTCAACAATTAGGTTCGATATAAGGTTCGATTATAAGGTTCGACTATTGGTTTAGATTTGTTTCTAAACGTTTAAAACTTCAATTGAATACTTAAATCGGAGGACGGCCACGAAACGTTCTACTCGATCCTAGGAATAATCTGTCTTCTACTTTTATATCCGGTTCTTCCGACTCTCGAATATCTTTTCATACTTGGCTGAGCATCCATACTTTATTTCAAGAAATAGTAAGATGTTAGTCAACACGAGAGACGTTATCAATCTTCGAGAAAAAAAATTCCTAGAAATTCAATGTCGTTACAAAAGATATTCATGTGTAATGCATGATTTCCATATACGCGACGGAGAATGGATAGACTTGTTATCTGGATAAAAAAATTTGAGTAACGAGGAAGAAACAGATAAACATGGTACGTATCTGCAATAAATTCATTCTTCATCAATTTCGTCGCTCGTATTGTTAAACAAGAAAAACTTCTTCCCGAACAATAATTTTACAAAAATTGTAGTCTGCAGTTTATCTGGATAATCATTCAATTGAATAAACAATGCGAATAAGTCGCCTCACCGTGTTTTCGCCATCTTCGAATAAAATTCGAAGGATCGACTTGGTGCTTCTTACCCTCCGATTTTCTGGCCTTCCATTAAAAAGAAAATGCTTTTTTCCACTCCCCACGTTCCCCCGAGATTAAAACATTCGCGAGCGAGTCGTGAACTCGTTTGTCGTTTATACTCTTTCCCCCTCGTCATGTCAATTTTCCTTTCTCCTCGCTCCGTCGTACCGCCTCTTTCGCGATCTTCCTCGGGACGAGATGAGTCGGGTAACGAACCGAGCTCGTCGTGGAACTAATTTTCCGTAATTTCTCAAAAATAAAAGAGGCTGCGGGAGGGTAAGAGAAAGAAAGGAAAGCGAGGAGTCATCCAGGAGCTCTTCTGGACATTAGCAACCTCCCCGCGACCCTCTCTGGCCCTCGATACGCTCTCAGAATTGCTGGCACGTCGATGTGGCTCCCCGTAAGAAAAAGATGGAGAAGGGAAGGAAAAGTAAACATGAAAGAGGAGCGAGTGGCGAAGCAAAGGGGGTGTAGGTGGTGGAAGGCGAGAGAAAAGAAAAATAATCTCTTATATACGTCGCCCACGGTGTAATGGAGGGTATTTCGCACTGCAAAACACCCGAACCACCCCCCTCGCTAACCCTCTCCTCGCACTGCTCATCCCTGGCCGTGCCACGACGTTGAAAATAATATCTATCTCTCGCGAGCTGCGAGCGGAAACGTCGTGGAGGATGCTGAAGTGAGAGAAAACGGGAGGGAGAGGGACGACGGAAAATGTATATATGTATGCTTGATATATCCGCGTTATATCTTCCAGAAGGAAATGCAATTCCAGGGGAGCCCTGAAGCTCGCGGAATCGAGATAATTTTACCCGGATAATGACAATTGGGCCAGGTGTTTACCTGCGCAATTTACCTCAAATGAATGTTACACGTGATTTTAAATGGCAAAGTTAATACGCAGGGCTGTGAATTATTCGTGAATATTAATGTTCGTACTTTAGTAAGATTTTATTATGAAAATGTTTTTGTCAAGCGTACACTTCTTTTATACAAGAGTTGTTGAAAGGAATGTATAAACTACCCCCTTGCTACACTTTAACATTTTTTTTCCGAAGAAGTATTTTTCTAACAAGGATCAAATGCTGTATAAAACATTGTGTACAACGTTAAGATAACAAGATCTGTTCGAATAATTTACTTTTTGGCCCTTGGCGAACAAGCTTGCGACCGTACAAAAATGATCAACAATTTATTTGAATTATGAATATACCTCTGTACCAGAAGAACGCATCCGCAGTTTGCTTCGCGTAATTCCATGAATCTATGGATGCGATACTCGACCGTACGAATATTTATGAGCTATCGATTTCGGAACAGGACACGTGAATTATTTTGCTCGAAGTCTTGAACACATACGTCTTGCGATTGGAAAAAGTCCGAAACGCCGAAAAAGAGAGAAGAGAAAGCAGATTGTCACGGGGAAATAATAGATATGAGTCAGATCACAAAAACAGGAATAATAGACGCAACTTTCGAAGGGATATATCAAGCGGATTCGTATAACGATAAATAAGAGTAAATAACGGTAGTGATTCATAATTAAGGAGCCGGAGGACCGATCGACGGTCCTGAACGAAATAAAGTAACCAGCAAAAAAGGGGGAAAAATCTGTTCGTATTTTTCCTTGTATCCGAACATTGTACGGTTCAACTATTGAATCAATTATCACGAAAAATTAAAACCATTTAATAATCTTTCTTTACGGTATTACACTGTATTTTTTATTTTTCAAATGATAGTATGTGGCCTCTTGAAAGTTTTTAAATAATAAATAAGATCGAACGATTAATAATAGATCATAATTTCGAAACTAACCATTACATTTTTAGTATACATTCTTCGAATTTGTACAAACCTTTGTGTCAACCTCACCGTAAAAAGAAGTGCACGTATCATTATCCTCTTATGGAATCTAAATATTCTCTTTTCTGCCGCGAGGACGTGCATTCATGAACGATAACGAACAAGATCCTATCCTCGGAAACGTTTCAAAAGAAAAGATTACTACATGCAGCCTCTTGGCCACGAGAAAATTCTGTCTTCGAATACTCGAAATATATTCATGTCTGGAATCGAGTCCCGTAGCAGCAATTATCCTGAAAAGCTTCGCCGACTTTCCGTTCGCATGAGGAAATACCCCGTCGCGGAACCAAAGAAGGAGTGGAAGAAAGAATGGCGGACGGAATCGAAGCGGAAAACGAAAGGAAAAAATTAAAAACCTTAGAACAAAGTGAGTTATGGTTCCCGGTTCTTTTTGAAGAGTGACGAAGTAATTATAGAATAATCACGACACGGGAAAAATAAATTTAAATCATAGTCGAGAACTAAAATCAAGTACGGAAGAATAATTATTCACCTAGAAAGATAAAAAACTAGTCGACTTCGAGAGAGTAATAGAAATATAAAACGCACGAAGAATCATCCCCTTCTCAATTGCACTGCGAGTACCGTGGCATCGTATGTATAATTAAGAATACGAAGGGAGGTTTAATTAAACGCTCGAATGGGCAAAATCGCGTAAATTGAGGTCGAAACGAGGAGGATCGATAGCGGAGTTAACGTTTCCGTGCGAGGAGCGGCGAGGTAGTAAACTTCCCTCTGGAAAGCCGCTTTAGATACGGCCAGTATCCACCGTAGCAATTATCTCAAGAAGCTCCATTGATTTTGCATTCGCATGAGGGAATACCCGCACCCTCGGACGGAGTTCAAAGAAGAAGTGGAAAAGAGGAATGGAAGAACAGAGGCCGTGGAGGGATACGAAGGGAAAAGAAAGGGAATTCTGGAAGAGGATGCACTTTGCAGCGGCGACGGAGTATAAACGGGTTCCATTTTGTCCTGGGGGTTCTTAGGCGCCTCCACACTTACCAACACAGAGGCGTCCTACGGTGCACACATTCATTAGGAATGAACACGCATGCACGGCCGTCCGTGGCACACACCACCGCGCACGTTCCTTCTCCCTTTTTCTCCTCCTACCCTTCGCCTCAAGCTCCGACTCTCTCATCCCTTAGGCTCTGTCTCGTTCCCGTCCCTCTGGCTGTTTCTACATGTGAACCTTGAGTTCGTCGGAAGGGATGCTGGATGGAGCGCAGGCGCAACTCGCGAGATATTGATAAAAATACGCGAAGGTCCATCCCCACCCCCACACACCCCCGTCGAGCCAGCCCCATCGGAGGGAACTAAGGAGATATTCTGACGTCGAGGGTCACCCCTACCTCCGCATCGTCTTTCGGCCGAGTTCTGCATTACGATATTAACATAATTATTAATGTTTTTTGTATTCTTATATTCCCACCTCCGCCATCTTTAATTAAACGAGTATCATCTTCGAGGCGATCGTGTTTCTTCGATTGTCACCCAAAGAATTTATAGTTCATTCTTGTATCGGTTTTTTAGCACCATGATATCGGATTTTATGACGAATATCTGCGATGTTATCAAAAATATTTCGTATTCGAAAAATTTGGTTTATTCCCCACGATTGTGGCAACGATGTCATTATTACTCTTATGCTTGTCAGAAGTCGAGTTTCTCGAGAATTTTCCCTCGCTTCTTTTGTCTGTGTTGCTTCATCAATTTTTATACCATTTTTCTCATTTCCTTTTTGCATTTATAGCACTGCAGTGCAGTTAAAAGGCGCCATTACTTCTAATGATGTGCTTTAGCTTCACGCAACAATAGCGGCTTACTCGGACTTAGATTTATTCTAGATAATCTTCGAAACACTTTAGAAATTCTTTCGACTCCTTGTTTCGTAATTAATTCATGTTATAAAAAGCGATATTTTCTATAGATGTAACTGCGGAGACGGGAAGGTGGGACGATTAAAAAGTATTCTAGCGAGGAGGGAGGGACACGCATTCACCGATTCTCTTCTTTTCTTGCGATTAAAAGTCGCGGCGCTTCTCTCCATTTTTTCGCTAATATTTTAAGAAGTTTTTCCTTCGGATTTCCCTACCTTTATCGCAAGTAGAGCACTCGCAGGCCAAGTGGAAACAGTGAGATCGCTGCGGGCCTCGCAATTAAAACGTTCTGGTTCAAGTGTTTCCCTTTGAGGATGCCAGGGCATCCTGAGCGAGGGCCGAAGGGGGCGGAAAGGTCAGAGAAGGAGGTCGATCAAAGGGGATTATTTCATTAAATCGCTAATCATTCGCATGGCCTACTGGAACGGAGGATTCTCGATAGATTAACGTGGCCGGATATTTAAACTCCAAATATCGATGTTTCGAGCGTCAAAATCTAATTTAATTTCTTTGTTCGAGAGAACAGACTAAATTAGAAGGTGACTTTTAAATGAGACATTTATCTTCTTTGTCTTGTGTTCTGTCAGTGCAAAATGATTAAGAGCAGTGTTCAATGTTTTTGACACACTACTCGAGGTGTACTCTACGCTGTATCTCTCGGAGTCCACGGGTATCGAGTTTTTGTCTGAACTCATCTAATCCTCGATCCTGGGTCGCCACGGAAAGGGGTATCGCGAGGGCAAGAGGGTAGCTGTTGGGTAGCGTTCAAGCGAAATTATATTTTTTGTCGTCAGGACACGTTCTCGGCGTCCAGGACACTCGCATCCCGAGGGTATTTAAAGACTCCTCTCGTCCTTCGCGGGACAGGGTGCGGGGGAAGCGATGAACGCCAGGGCGGCTCCTTCGGCAGTAATCCTTCGAGCTCTCACGCACGAGTATTAGTCTCTTCTATAAGATGAACACACCAACGGCAACCGCGGTGCTACACCCGACATACACACGACCGTTTGGTCACAAGCGCACACACACACACACACACACGGGAGAAACCGAAAACCGCGATCAAGTAGGATTACTTCGGAGCAATATGCTCCCTCTCTCTTTTTCTTTTCCGCCCGTTGACCCTCCTACTTCGTTCCCGAAGACACCCCCGCAGTGGACACGGCTCTGCGCACATATGTGTAACACACGTCGAAATATACAGACGCAATCCTCTATCTTTCGGGCAATGTCCGTTATCTGGAAAACCAGCCTGAAATGAGAGTATGCTCGGTGTATCGGTACCCCGCTGTTACGTTTCGCCGTTAAATGCTGACCGTGTAGCGTTAGTTATCGACGGATAGGGTTGGCTCCTCTGGATCCCTCTTTTCCTGCGCGAATGTTTCAATCATCGCAGCCAATCGAATCCTTCTTTGATAAGTTAAGAATAATATGTACTATTACGTACCTTATAAATATGTACATAAATGGACTTCACGCATGTTTACACTTCACGTGTATTTATAATAACAAATTTATTTGGAAACATCAAACCTATCAATTAAGTTAGACAAATGTCTTCGATAGACATAAAAGGTACGAAAACTTATGGGATTGGCTGTATATTTAACAACGCAATAATACATAAAGTGTCGTCACCATATAAACCGATTCCCCTACAGTTCGTCCTACCGAAAGGTCGGCATCCCGATAGAATTGGGGTTAAAATAAACTCTTAAATTTGATACTTCTCCAAACCACCCCTCTTGCCATCTCGAACTTCGAATTTCCCTTCGGCGGCTGTTCGCATACGGCGGGTACGCTGCGAGCGTAACAATAATCACACCGGGTGGACCACTTAAAACGTCACCATGATTTTCCGCGCAAATTTCTCGGGAAGGGTAGCTCAGTCTCGACGAAGGAATTTTGAGACGAGCTATACAGCCCCGACCGACGTTCCCTGGGAAGTAACGTGAAATCCAAGAGACGTCGAGCAGTCAGCCTTAAAGCGAGTTAAGGATGGTTACACAGTCACCCTGGTGAGGTGCAAGCATAATATTCCCGAGGCGGGCAAAGTAGGTGCCGCGGTGCGATGAGACGACGAGGTGAAACCGGATGGGGGTGAGTGGGGAACGAGAAGGGAGTTCGGGGGGCAGAGAGCCGCGAAAGAAGAGGCTTGGAGAAGAAAGCGCGGAGATAGCGCACGGAGAAAAAGAGGAGAGAGAGTGAGAGGGAGCGGGGGCAGGGGTGAGAGACCAAGGGAGAAAAAGATAGAGTCAGCGGGGAAAGAGTAGAGCGAAAGGGGCGGGGGTGTAACGCGGGGTAAAAGTCCGCGAGCCATTTTTCCCCATATAATTATAAGAGAGGGACTGGGCGTTTCCATGGTAACCGCACACCACCCTCTACCCGATCCCCCTCCCTCCTCATACACTCTGCACCCCGTTTACTTATATGCCGGAGGACTCGCATTGGCACATGTGCACGTATGCGCCACGTCCGTGTCTGTGTGAGTCTACGTGTACGTGTGTACCTGCTGATGGAGGTGGTAGCTACAACATTCGCGCGAGCGCGCGTGTGTGTCGCCTTCGCGTACAGAGATTCGGTATGCGTGTATGCACACACGATACGGCGAAGGGACCTGAAATAAGGAACGGGCGATAGTATGCGAGAGAGCTCGCGCTTACATAGCGCGGCGAGGGACACAGGGCGGCGGGGGAGTGAAATTAATGTATTTGTTCTGCGGCTACCCTCGCATGGCCTCGGTAAAGACTCGGTCTCGCGAAAAGGTCTGATGGCGAGGCGGATGGCCGACACAACGAAGCTGAAAGTCGCGTGGAATATCATACCTTTATTGCTTTTGTGTGCGCAAAAGAAGCGTTCCTCCACCCCCGACACCCGCCTCTTTTCCGCGCTTCGCGACGCTTCTTTGAGTCGCGCCTCCGCATCGCGCCTCGTTACGGATTGGCCTCCACGATGCGTCGAGTTTAGCGTACCTGGGTTCTGGAACGAAAGGTGAAAAGCTCTGTCACCCATATATGGATGACGTGCCGATTAATGCGTTAAATGTATTATTTTAAGTACTGCTGTACTCCGATACTGAAATAAGTAATATTTTTGCAACATCTTTTCCGTCGTCTGCTACAGTCGATATCTGCGGATCAGCGATGGCTGATCTACTCCGACTTATTTTCCTTTTTCTTTGTAATTTGATCACATCTCACCCTACTTTGAAAAGTCTGGCTGGGTCAACACGAAGCGGAGATGGATCTTCCACTTTTGTTGCCTCATCTACGAGACCCTTAACACCAGTTCTCCTTCTTACCTTGCCAATCTCATCCGTACCAATCTTTCATACCACTCCATCCACTAACTCTCGTCCTACTCCCTCGAAGTTGTCTATTTTTTCTCTACTTCGCCATACTTCCACATTCCAGACCTCATTTCCCTACCTTTCTTTTCATTATAGCAATTCCCTCTCAAACTGCTCTCCTTTCGTACGTGCCACCAGACCTTTTTATTCGCCAAGATTTTTTTAACTTTTCCATTCTCTGATTTTTATCTTAGTTCGATATATTTCCTTTTTTTTGTCTCGTTCGATTGTTTTTGTTAATTCGCTACGAATCAATTTTTTGAAGAAAACTAATGTACGGAGATAATCTCATTTTTTAAATGGGAGAAACGTGGACGTGCTAAATTAACTACTTCCTCGACAAGAACTATCTACGAAATTTCCATTTAGCGAGCGTTGCTCGAGGAAAATGGCGGCATTCGTGCCAGTTGCATAATTTAGGCTTAGAAAGGGTCCCGGAATTCGCAGTAACTAGTGCATTGCTTCGAAATGGAGGAAGCTAAGAGGGTGGGGTTCATTCGAACTCCCCTTGGAAAAAAGCTATTTAAATAGGTACGATCCCAGGGTGGGTGGGGTTGGCTCAATGGTGGGTCGGTTCTCCATGGCTTCATCTCAATGTAAAGCACTCGGCCATACGAATGCGTAACATGGCAGGCTTCGACGCTATCTATAAACTACTGGACAAAATTAGCGGAACACTTTTTTAAATGTTCATAATTATGAGAGTTTTCAACCGATTTCGGTGAAACTTCGTGAGGAATAGTATTCAAGTGTCTTCTGGGCCTGAGTTCAGATTTGCAATCAGCGACCTCAAAAACCACTGTATACCAAATTTCATCAAAATCGATCGTCAGGAAAAGTGGATATAAATGTTTTTCTTTTAAACAACTTTGAGGGGTATCCCAACCAAGAAATACTACAATGTTTACTATTATGTCAGGAAATTTAGAGGGGCGTTCCTTCCAGGAAATACTACAATGTTTACTAGTATTTCTCGGAATTGGAACGGCCTTCGTATAAAATAGGAAACTTTGAGGTGTCATAGCTCAGCGTGGAATCGTCTGATTCGATTCTGACAAAATTCAAATTGAAGAACGGAATTTGAATTATTTAATAGATTGTTATGATCATTGTTAGATACCCTTAAACATTTGTTTTATTTATTGTTGTACTAGCTAGAAATATAATCCTGGTGTAGTACCATAGACCGCAAGAGTCTCTCATGAATTACGACATTGAATGCTATGGTAATGTGAAATATGAGAACATTCTCATTTCAGAGTCATCAAAATAAGACGAAATTTTCTTTTGAACCTTTTCCGGTGAAATGGCCACTATTGCTACCTTCGCCTTACGATATTATCCGGAATTCACGAGTAACATAGTACAGGCATCGATTGTTTAAATAAAGAAACTCGAATGGGAAAGCAAGCCAGACGCTAACAGCCATCTGGAAGCTCCAAGCCGAACGTCGTCGTGCTAGAACCGTAGGGTTCGGGGACGCAAAACAAGAACGTCCATGTCCTAAACAGAGGCGCGGGAGATTCCCGTGAATAATTGAGCCGCGTAATTTATTGCAAGGAATGAAACCGGTGGCTTCCTTTCCCGGGTCCTCAGGGTTTCCCGAATGGAGAGAAGGAAGCGAAAGAAGAAGGGACGAGAGAGGGTGGTCGCGGAGAAGAAGTGGGGTGGTAGGTGAGAGGGGTAGCCCGGTGGAAATTGAATTTCGATCGAACACCGCCACGGTAGAGGAGCGAGAACGGTGAATGGAGTAAAAGGAGAAGGTGAACGAGGACGTGGCGAGGAAGGAGGTGGAGAAGAGGACGAAGAGGGAGACGAGGCAGCAGGAGGAGGAGTAGAAGGAGGCTGTAGGACATTACAGGGCATCCTCCGGCCCCGTCACTATGGCGAACAAATGAGCAATTCTCTCAACCCCCGTGTCCTATGATGTCCTGCACGTAGAACCTAGCGATGGGCGTCTTCTGGGTCGATCTCGAGCCATACAAACCCCCTTCGAACCTCCTACCTCTTTCCTATGTACCGCCAGCGGGTTACCCTCGCGGTGATGGAAGTTTAAAATTTCTCACACGGAGCCCGGAAACCACCCGCGCCCTTCCACGAAGACAACCAGCTCATCCACGGTTGCATCCCGACCACCCACCTCCAACAACCCCGTCTTCTGCGGTGACTTTTTACTCAGCCTGCCACACGCTGCTGACGAATTATTTTTCGCGACTTTCGGTAACTGCGATTCCCACGGGGACTGGATAGCGGAGGCAGCCTAGTTACGGTCCGCGTCTTCGGCCAATAATATCCGGTGGGGTAGATAACGGACAGCGGTAGGTGGGGTGGACGAATAGAAAATTTTTGAAATGGAAAAGAAGCTATCCGATAGATTGGAAAGCAGAGAAGTCCGAGGATGGTCGTTCACCTCGGGCTAGGTACGAATTGGAGAACTTTCTCGAGCGACCGGTCTCACCCCACATCGGATCCTGCATATATTCGTCCAACGGGGTATTTTAAATTCTCCTCGAAATTTGACGGACGTGTTTCTTACTTGCACCGAATAGACGATCGAACGAAGAACTAGAATTAGGTGGATTCATCGATGCGAAAGGACTTGTTCGGGGTGTAGGGGGTGTATACGGTCAGTCCCATAAATATTCGTACTCTCTATGTCTATCGAAGAAAGACTTTATATCATAGCTATTCGTGAATATTTGCCAATCAACATTTCTCAACTTGTTCTCATTGGAAAGTGCGTGCTTGGACCGTTGGAAGCGTGTCGCCGCGAGTGGGCGTGTAGCGGATACGTTAATCAGCGGTAGGAATTCTCGAGGAACGTCAAGTCAGACGAAGGACTGGACGCGGAGAAAAGAAAATGGCCGGTCCGCCATTAATTAATAATAGAGCCCGGTGTAGTCGCGGCTGGCAAAGCAAGAAAGAGGACAAGAGACGAGGGAGGAAAAGGCGCGAGAGAGAAGGAGCGAGACGGGAACGGGGGTTGTTCTCTCCGCGGCGATCTTCGTCTCTTCCTCTTTTTCTCTCTCTATCCTGATAGCTCGAAGGGGGTGAGAGGCGGCCGAGGTGGTTAGGTGGTTGGGGGAACGGGGAATGGATTTTATGCCCAGAGCGAGATATATGGCGGCCGCTACGCCCGGGCAAAAATAATATTAATATCGGAAAGGAAAGGAGGGAAAGTTTCGCAGGCTGGCTGGCTGGCTGGCTGGCCCTGCTTTGGGCAGGGGATATCAAGTATAATCATAATAATAAACGCCCGTGTGGGGCGCCATTGCTGGCTCTGCCACCCTCGCCCGATCCACGTCTTCCTCCTATCCCCCTTTCCCTCTGTCTACGCCACCCTCATCACGCGCGCACACATACGAGCGACGTGCTCTCAGGCTCACATGCGCGGGTACGGAGTAAACCTCTCTCAGGTATTACACAAACGTCTTCTCCTCTACTTTTGTGTCTCCTGTGCACGGTTCCTCGCGTGTGTATATCTCGATGCACGTCTGTATCTACGCTTGAGCCGACTATACACTCCAGGATTAGATTAGCTTCCACTGGCTTCGCTGCAAAGACTTATATCCACCGAGGAATAAGCGGCAAACAAAAATGGCTCTACCGTCCGAAAAACCGACGAGGAAAATCGCGTGGAATTTTTCACCGTGGACGCGCCGGACCGTCCCACCGTTCCTGCCGTCCGACCCGTCGTGGAACGTCGCAACGTTGCGATTTATACCGGGGATCAGAAACGCGCGAGTGACTGTGATTGTTGAATCCTTGGTTTGGATTGGTTCCTCCGCGACCGTATCCGTATCGCCTCTGTTTCCGTATTCTATTATTCGTATTAGAATTACTGTCTATAATAAAAACAACAAAAATTTGTTAATAACAAGAAGAAAAAATCGCCTCTGAAGAGGTTAATCATCAAGCCACGTGTAAAATATATTTCCACCAAAAAAATGAAGCACAAATAGTCACGATGTAACCTCGATTTTTCAAGAGTGGACTTACACCACATTCGGATCACGCTGCTCATAAGTCTCCAACGGATCCGCAAGATAAATGGAATGTTGTTCCATCGGATGAGAAAATTCATAATCCCCCAATCTCCTAATTAATCCTCGCAGCGGATAGATGGACCCTTCTGTCCGAGCACGGACATGTCCTTCGACTTTCCTCTAATCCTCCTTCGACCCTCCTGTCGTCTCTCCACCCCCTTTCAGCATCGGCTTCTCCTTCTCTCGCTTAAGAATTCGCAGAGGTTACGATCAGCGCGGATGCATTTATATCGAATTGCAACCCAGGTCGTATATTGGCTCTTCCGAAATGGAGGCTTTTGTCTTGGCGTGCCTCATAAGCGTGGATTTGCCCTTATCCTTCGTGTCCTCTCTCTTCCACCCTCGTATTCTGCGTCGTTCTAGTCATTCCGTGGACCACGCTAGACCACCCCCGAGTCAAACCCCCACGTCGAGTTGGCGGAAAAGGGGAAGGGCGCTGCTATTTTCTACCCCACCTATCTTTCTCTATCATTCTGTTTTTTCCTTTCGACGTTTGTTTCGAGGAAGCGAGTTAACACGCACGTGCACGCACGCCGGGCTACGTTTCTTTCATTATCATACTATTATTTTTTGTCCCGCGTCATAAATTGCCTTTTTCCGTAGATTTCCCGTGCTTTATGCGTCCCACTTCTGCCATTAATGTCAGAAGTTCGAAACCCTCCCCTTGGACCACCGCTGCCCCACCCCATCGCCGACCATTTGTTCGGTATACGTGACTTTTCTTGCCAAAAACACATTTCGTCCAGGCTAGTTATTAATGAACGCAGATCCCTCAAGATTCCCTTCTTTGTTTCCCTTAGGTGTGCTTTTTTTGGCTTTGTTTCAGAACTTATGGACCACGTCGTACGATACCGTGTGAGCGGTTGAGTCACGATTATGATATTTTGTAATATATAAAAATAAGTATTATATGATAATATCCCAAACTCTAAGATGTGACCACGACCCGACGACAAACTTGTTAATAGCAGGTCGTCATTATTATCCCATATTTGTCAACTATAGTATAACTTGTTTCGTTATCCCCAGAGTTTTAGACTTCAATGCATGATTCAGTTATGTGAAAATTTTTCCGCATCACCTTACTTCAATTCCGTAAATCGCCCAGAAACGTGACCTTCTAATCACTCGTTCGGTAGGATACACAAAAGTGATCCCCGAACAATGAAAATACAAAGGACTACGCGGAAGAATCGACGGAAGCTGCGACGAAACGTCCGAGACTATAACGCTTAACGTTTCCAAGGAGCTCGTCGAATGATTGAAACGTACGGCAGTTGTGCATTGTACGGATCTCTCCATCGGCAAATGAAGACGTGCCCTGCATCTTTCGAGAGACAAAAGTGCTCAGAACGCTCTCGAGGCGCTTTCATATTTCTCTCAAGAACGGCGCATTGAAGAGCCCCGAGCATCGACCTAAGAGCACACTCGAGCGAACGGCGACTTCCTTTTTGTCTAGAAGAATTTTGCGCGATAGGGGTGAGCGGTGGGAACAAAAAAATACTGTCGGATGGGTTACCCCGAGCACTTGACCCGAACGAAGGAACAAGCGAACGAAGTGGGCAGCACTCCCGGTGATTAAAGTAAAATTGGGAATTAGAGTGAAGGAAAGCCCGAAGGACGAAGACGAGCGAGGTGGAGCGGCCGTAATCAATGAAATGGCGGCGAAAATAAATGAATGGAAATGAAGTCTGTCTTCCTCGTCCGTTCCGGTCCGAGCCGCCGACCGGGAGACAACGGTGCGGCCATACGCGCTCAGACGTGGCCGCATTGGCTGCTCAAACAATAAGAACGAATCGCAACGTTAACTCCGAGTCACATTTGTGATTGTAAGGAGCCCCCGTCTCGCAAATCCCGTTCTACTCGAGACGGCTCTCTCGCGACGACGTGAATTCCTCCGCGATCGATGATTGAAAAACCACCGAACTGCTTCGGTCCCAGGGAAACACTGGCGAACTGTCGCTTACGAAGATGAAGAAATAAGGAAAGTTGGACTTCCATCGAAATGTAATACAATGCGCACGGTGCATTTGGAGAAATATGGGTCAGTTTAAGTTGGCGAGTAAGAGGCTCGTATGGGGTAAATTCGATACAACAATTTTCAGGACATATAATTTAGACATAAGTCATTTAAATTAGTTTCAAAGATTAATCATGCAATATTCTAATCTATAGCACCATCCTGATCAATATTTACCCCTTGTTCATTCACTATGTGGAATTTCTTTGCAATTAATGAACCGATTACATCACGCATCAATATCTGAAAAAACGTTTATAATGAAAGTGGAGCTTGCATCAGGCTGGAGGATCGTTCGATTTAACGAGAAGCAGCCCCAAACGGTTAACGCTGCCGAATCCCATGACAAATCTTCCGAGACGACGAAGGCCATCGCGGGACGAACAGAAGCGCACGTTATGGGAGCAGCAGAGTCCTTGACTGTGTTTCGCGTGGAATCCCTAAACTAAACTATACCTCATCCCTGCCGGCGAACAACCATCCCTACCCTCAGGAAAGCAAGCTTAATGCCTCGGAAAAAATAACACACGCACACACGTCCTTTTTCGCCATCCCCCACGAGCGTCGAGGGCCGTGCGTGTCTCCCGTGTCCTTTTTTTTGCCGGCAAGAGGGTGGACATTTAGGGCGACAAAAAAGGACACTCTGTCTGCCGCAGGAAGCCCCCAGAACACGCTGGAATTTCGACCTCCCGCGCGATCGATCAAATCTGCATGTTTTTCTTTCTCGGGGAAAACGATATTGCCTTCGTACTATTGCTGAAGCGGCAATTGTTCAGGGGTTCGACGGGACCCCTCCGTCCGCCCCGCTACCAAACCTTCGACGAACTTCCTTCGCATCCTTCGAGTTCGAGGAAAGCGCGATTTAAGTTTGGCCACGTTGTTTCTTACTGACAGCCCGCCGAATGACTTCTGCGAAGTGTTTGTGTCACGCAAACAAGTCGGACGTTCTGTTTTCCACGCGGGAGGAAAATTATGATACAATTTTCTGTTTACTAAAACGTGATTTGTTTTGTAGAATTCTCTGGGAATATTGGTATGTCGTTGAAACATTGATAACCGAACTGCTTTTTATTTTTAATTTCTATGATACATTTGACGTTTCTAACAGGTTTATTCTCATGGAAATACAAGTAACGTTGATTAATTTGTTAACAACGGAACAAGGAATGCCTCGTGTCGCATAATAAAATATAAATACAGACACGTGCTGTACATGTTCTGGTCGACTGATCCAGAACAATGAAGACTAAAATAAGGACGACGTAGAACAGCACGGTGAACGCGAACATATACTTCGCGAGTACCTAACTAATTATTACATTCTTATCGGTACAATCACTCAGAATTAACAACCGTGCCGGATTGCCTCTCTAAATATCTCCTTTCAGGAAACTTTTCGAAAAAGTTAACCCTATCCACTCGAGGTCTTTTTTTCTGGTATCTACCAGCACTTCGAGTTCCAAAGAAATGAAATCTAAACAAACATTATTGCTGGTTGATTTGCTGCATTGAACCTAGTGGTGACTGAGGGTTACCTCTCGAGTGCAAAGGGTTAAAAACCACTGGTACGGAAAAGCCAGCTCGATCTAATTTTCGTTTACTTAATTAATTAGCCGATCTAATTAACCGGTCTAATTGGTCCGGTAATCGAGCCACACCTTTCGAGTGGCGCATAGGTATGCCCAGGTCTGTATCCTCCCACCGGGTATCCCCGGGATTACAACGTGACCAACGTGTGTATCGCACACCAATGTCCCTCGTCGCGCACACAGATCGCTATACCATCGGGGGAGGGGGGCGGGAGCGCCTCGCACAGTCGTTCACCCGCGCCAGCCCCCTCGCGCACGTGTGTCCGTCGTGTGTAATCCCCCACCGCGGTGCGATTCCCCTGACTCGCCCCCACCTCGCGACGTTGTGGGTGCGGCTTCGGCCATTTTGGTACCACCTACCCCTCGCGCGCAAGTCCACCACCCTTCTAGGGGATTTGATACACGTACGCGCAGAAACAGGAGCACGATGGCTCGGTGTGCGGACACCCACACGCGTGTGCTTTCGTGTGGAAAGGTGCTCGAAGTCACCGCGACTGGAAGGGGACCCGTTGGCGGAGAGAGAAAAAGAGAAGAGGGGAGTCGAGCTTATTTCAGAATCCAGCGCACGACAAGGAGAAGAGGAAGAAGCAGTGGAAGAAGAAGAGGAGGAGGAAAAAGAGGTGTCGTTTCGTGGAACGTCGAGGTGGGGAACCGACTTAATTTCTGCCACCCCCTCCGACACGTTTCCCTCCTTGGCCACCTACCCACCCCCTCGATCCCTGCCGCGTCTCTCGAGCGTACCCACCGTCTCGCTCGTTACACGTTCCGCGCCCGGTACGGGGTAACTTCTTCGTCGAGTTCTTTGAAAGGGATTCAAAGGTCTTCGAGAGAGTTTGCTGATTATTTCTCTCGTTAATTTCCTCGGGCGTGAATGGCGCCCGCGGAGGATTGCTTAATGTAATCGCCGGGAAACGAGGTACTTTGTACCGAGGTAGGGCGACGCGTAATGGTCGTCTATTTTAATGTGTTAATTAATCTAGCAAACTTTGACGGGGTGTTCGTACTCGAATTGTGGCTCATGGTTCCGTGGTCATTTAATGTATGGAAAAAATGACACGAAGTATGAATTATACATCATTGTTCAGAATATATAACAGACGTATTTAATACGATTTGCTTTCCACACATAAAATTCAATCCTAATGGTAAGTGTTACTTGACCAAGCAGTGTATGATTTCTTTATTAACTTTAATGATACAGAGTGAGTACATGTAACTCTTGACCACTTTCTTGCAATCTGCTTCCTTTAAAATTATTTAATTTCACAATTCATTTCCAAAGAGGACCCAAACAATGAAGCTACCAATTGCTCGCAACCCTAACTGTTTTATTCGTTTGATATTCAAACAAGTCGTCGGCTTCCGGTACGAATTCAATGGTAGAAGTTTAGAACAGAGAACTTACAGAACGGATGGAAACTGATCGTGTCGGCGTTCAGCACTGGAGAACGGTCGTCGTACTCGAAGAACGAGGAAGGAAACCTACGCGACGTTCTTATCCATAGATGGCGGCACCTGTATTTCTTCACGTTCGTTTCTCAGCATCTCGCTTTGAACCATCACAAATTTACACAACACGCGAGAAATAAATGTGCACGTGCGAACTCGTATGAAATTCAAATACAACCAATAAAACGTTTGTATAAATTTCTTCTTCAGCGTGGTTGAAGTTGACATAGTGTGATTTTACATTATTTTAACACTTGCAAATAATTTGTGTATTAATTGCATCATTGTATACGCATTACTAATTACTGTATTAGTAACAGCTTAAGCTCTTTCAATGATGAAAGTCAACACTTTTGTAACATATTTATAATAAATATTGATACACGTGTACGTTCACGTTTATAAAAGTATGCTATGATATCTGAATATATCGCATAAAATTAGTTTACAATTTGTTCGAAACTGGTTCTAAAAAATGCTCGGTTATCGTAACTCATTCGAAAACGACGCTCAAGGATCAGGCTTGAAGGGGTTAAGAGGATTTTCGCGTTAACAAAACAGCGCTTTAGACTTTCAGCGTCTGAACGTCTACCAGAGCTTGCAAAATTTTCCATGGAATTCAATATAAATTCTCCTCCTTCCTTTCAGGCTTCCTGTCCTACGTCCGGCGCGAAACATGTTTCCAAGAGGGTGGATAGGTTATAGCAGGGGACGAGGAAGCGTAAGTGCTTTTTGTCGGAAAAATTATATGATAGCTGGCAACGCGAGCTTTTCCCTCCTTCGTTCGCCGTTCTCTCCACTTTCAGCGTTGGATTAGAAAATATGATTAGCTTCGTGCCGGGAGTTTATTCGGGCTACGATGCTCCACGCGTGGAAGGGGTGGCTGTCGCTCGTACCCTTCGGATTTTATGAATGACCACGGTCCCCTACGTGTCTCGACAGGAGAACTTTCCCGAAAAGCCTTTCCACCCTATTCGCGACTAATTCGTACGGTGTGTCACCATCGCGCTGTTCCAGATAAAGCTTCAAGATCGCAGAACCTATTACGTTTACTTTCCAGCAAATGTATGGATTGTTTAATATTAAATCGAAGAATGGGATGTTTGGAAGAAACATTACATTTTCACGAAGCAGGGATGAAACAGTTGCTAGACAGCACTAGCCCTCAGGAGCTGTGGTTATGTTTGATTGTAGCTACAGTACGGGTTTAGCAATCCCGAGGTATCCGAGCTATAGAGGGTCCAGTGGGCCCTAACATTCTACAGGACTACTGCAGCTTTTTAGGAATGTGGAATTAGCATCTTCGAGGGAAACAACATTTTGACAGGTGATTGAGAAGTTGTTATGTAGAGTAGCAGACGTCACGATGAAACAAGGGGTTGGTGGCAGTTTATTTGGGGTAAGATACGCAACGCACGTCTCGCTATCGTTTTGCTTTCATAAACCTCTCTAGCTTCGCCTGTTTCGTTTCGTTCCTCTTACGGGAACCCTCTTTGCTCCGACTTCCATCTTCCTGGCCCTCGTGAAAACCACCCCCCTGTTCCCTCGTCGAAATGACTGAGTAACTCTGCGACGGTACGATATCATATACCTGAATGGAGCAGCTAACGGAATTCTCTGAATAAAACGCCATCACCTTTTCTGGCTTTATGCTACTTGAAAATAAAAAATGAAGACAATTGTTGAACAATACTTATTATGAATATGATTTTCCTGTGATATTAATGTTTCACGAATTGTTTTCTGGATAGATTCGAGATTTTTCGAGATCAAGATCGAGATCGCAGTAATCCCGTCTCGTCTGGTCTCGTGCGCATCGCTATTCAAACCAGATCGCATGGCACAAATCGATTGTTAAAACTCATCTAATCAGGTAACACGAACGAGAGAAGGAAATGGCGGCAGTGAATCGTGGAAGAGACAACTGTTACACGAGTATGGGGAAACAAGGGGACGGAGATGAGTATTTCCCAAAGGATCTCTGACTCGACTCATCAGACCGTCTCCCAGCGTCTCGAACCCTTGGACTGCGTAATAAAAACATGCCAATTTTTATCGAGTACCGTGACGCCATTGTTCCGTTCGCGACTATTGGATTCCTCCATGTTTATCCGATTTCTGGTATTCCCGTCGCGATGTCTCGACGACAGCTCGATGAGGACTTTCGAAACGCCACGAAATGCGAACGTGCGTCGAAAAAAGTATCACTTTAACGCGTCAATCTACAAAGACTTGTCGAAATCGCTAAGTGTCACGTATCACGACGAGGATATCCTCGAGAAAATACTTAAGCCTGAGTATTTTGAATACTGTAACATTCATATGTGAAAATCATAACAATTGCATCTCTAAAATTATGTTTTACGAAGGTTAATAATTTACATTTATTCTGTTAATCCCAACAGTTTCAATACAAAGTAATAATAATTGATAAATTGAAATTCCTGGGTTACATACAGGCTTCCTTTTTGTATCTTAATGTTTGAAAAATGAATATACATAAATTGATGTAACAATAAATGATTTTCGTAGCTCCCAAATGGAAGAGGTGTCCCGTACGCAGGGTGGCGGAAAGCTGCAGCGGCATCTGCCTAAACAACAATAATGGCGGACGAGAAATTATTAAGCGAGAGGTATCGGCGTTACGTCACATTTTCTCGATATACTTTCAACGTGCCGCCGGTAAAATTAGATTCCAGAGACGCGAGTGGCAAGCGATGCATCGGGCGGGAAGGGTGATCGATGAAAAAAAAAAAAGGGCGATCGGTTTCAACCCCATCCACGAAGCGTGTTTGCGACCCCAGCGGATGAGAAACGATCCCCCCCTCTCGCCCACTGTCGAATTTATATCGAGATCGAATTATTGATCTTTGCTCGGCGACCGATTGCGACGACCCCATGTGTCGATTTTACGGTTTTAACGATTGCCGACCTCGCTGCGCGTTACTTTTTTATACGAACCACCCCTCTAACGTTTCTAACGGTTTCGGTAGTCAGTCACGATTTATCTCCTCTTCTGCCAGAGATACGCGGACACCGTGTAATTAATCTGGATCTAGGAGTCTCGTTAGGTACCGGTGGTATCTACCAGATATCCGGCTCGTCTAGGAGCGATCGGTCATTGTCCACTCCTGTTTTAACTGCGGATTAAACCGAAACTGGACTAACTGCCAACAGGGCGAATGTGTTGACAGAAAGCATTCGCATTTAATATCGGTGTCAACCCTGCGCGATGTTTGTAAGGCGAATCGACTACTGGTTCGTAGCAGCGATAAAAAGTAGACGTTGATTATCGAGGGGTATCGTGGAATGTTTAAAACTTGTGTAACTTGAATTTTATTTGACTTCAATTCTTCACTGTTAGTCCTAGAATAAACAAACTCAGATGGAAATTTAAATAATCGTTCGTTAACATAATACAGATTCCATCTATAATATCTGGAACATTTATGAACCAGTTTATTTTCTTTAAAACATGTCTATTAACCGTTCCATCTCAATGAATCTGTACGTCGAGTTTCGCATTGAAAAATCATTTCCACCCCCTTTCGAAAGGCGGGCCGCTTACAATATTTCGCGTCGCGAATGTACTCGTAACGACAATTCCAAAGCGACAATTCCGCCATAAGAAATTTCTTCGATAACGTCGACAAATGTATGGCTACGTAACATTTTACACTACATTTACCGAAGTCAAGTTGCACTCCATAAAACTATTGGCATATAATAGCGATTCCCAAATAGTACGGAATAGCATTTCGTAAAAACCTAACTGATAAAATCGTCATTCGAAAATTAAAATAAACAAAGAGGAACGCAAATGTTCCCCGAATTCATCGCGAGACGAGGAGCACCCCGCGACCGAGAAAGTCGGGAAAACGCTGACGTATAATGTCGGAGAGACACGATGATCTCAATTACTCGTAGTCACGTCTTCGACGTTTCCCGTGGTACGTTTCCAAACTTCGTCGACGATATCGAGCGCATGAAATTCCATAAATTACCCATCCACCCTCGCCGCGCCTCGACGATACAGACGCGCGATATTACAAAGCTTCCGTCATTATTGCCCCCCTCGGTGGAAAAAGGAGGGAAAAAATGGTCTGTGACGAGCGTCCGGTCGAGGACGTATCCGAACCCCTTTGAGCAACTGGACTTAACCCCTCCCGAGTAACCCAGCGGGCGCGTGATCTTTAAGGGGATGTATGTAAGTTGTGGGCGGCGAAGGTGATGGCTAGGGAGCCGAAGGAAGGTTGGCAGACTAGCGAAATAAGCGAAGGCGTCGCGACGGTGGTGGTGGTGGTGTTGCCTGGGTTGCTGGTGGGGCTGAGATGAAACTGGCGGGTGGTGGTGGTGTAAAATATGGATTTACTTCTCCTCCAGGACCTCGGCTTTTCCTTCGGGTTCTATGCTCGCGAATGCTCGTCTCTCTCCGTGTGTATGTGTTTTCTGGTAATGTATCCGGGCTCACTCGTGTGTTTCTAGGCTCGTGTAACGTCACACGCACTGCTATCACCCCCCATTATGCGAGCGAGAGAACGAACGACGGTGGAAGGAGAGGGCGCCACGACTCGTTTGTTAGACGGGGCTTGGAAATCCAGGGGGGTGTTTTGTTACTGTTTTCTTTGCACTGTCACACGAGACGCCGGTGTTTTGTCTCCCCGCGCGGAGAGAAGTTACAGAACTAACGGGGACCCGAGGAGATCGGGAAGAGGTGAAGTTGAAACCAGTTGGGATGGTAATGGTTTGGTTAAGCGCGAAGCCAGGAATGGTGCGCTTTCTTGCGCCCTTAAACGATTCTCTCAATTGGGTTCTTGCGTCACTCAGCGGGATAAATTGTCGCTGCTAGCTAGGAGACGTTTGAGTCGCGGGTGTCTTCCAATTTCGAGCGTTTTCTTAGACCATTCTTCGCGTGAAGTTCTAGAAACGGTTTCCATAATATATCTTCGCTTTTGACTTTAACGTTTTCACGTGGTAACATTTTTGTAAGAGGAGTCTTTAGTTCCGACTCGATGGCGAGGAAGATTCGCCATATGGTGGATGAATTGTATGTAAATTTTGTAATTCCTGGTCGAAGCTCTGCTGGTTGAGTTTAATAACGCGTAGTTAAGGATTAACCTTTCCTCGAAACAAACCCCATCATAAATGGATTCGTTCACTGCACAAATCGATTAACTCTATAAAACAAAAAGTTGAGAAATGCGATGAAATAATGTACATTGTTTTTTAAAATTTCCTTTATAATATAAATTCAAATAAATATTGAAGAAATTTCTCTTCTTTTCGGAAAATTTATAATCAATATATACGAGCACGGTATCGTCGATGTATGCGTCTATTATTCTATTCGTACAAAGAAGAACCTGTAAGCGAAGTATATCGAGAAATACGTGACAACGCATAGGTATATGTCAGCGTGTAGGTAAACCCCTGCGTACACTGACATTCGATCTTCCAGCGACTATTTCCACCTTACATACCCCCGAGTATATAGAGCCATGTACGCCGGTATACCTACGCGGGTAATTTAAAATGCGATTACACGAAGGGTGTCCTTCGTAGGGGTAGCATTCGTCGGTGGACATAAGAATAGCTAATACGGAAATGGCGAAGGAGATCCCGTCGGGGGAGGGAGAGAGGTGGCCGACAGAGGAGAAAGAAGAGAGGGGGAGAGCGGTTGGATGGCTGCCATTAAAAGATTTCATCCCTACCCTCTCTCGCCCGCGGCACCCATATATAAGGGTGAGTAATCTGAGAGCCACCCCTCCTTCCTTACTTTCCTTCCTTCTTTTTCTCACCATCCTCCTTCCCCTATATGCTCGCATCCGGTCCTCGTGGCATACGCTCTAGAGTACACTCCGTTCACTCCCTGAAAACCAGTGTCTACTCTGTGTACGGGTCAGAATGAGAGCCATGTGTAAAATGAACGAAACCGTGCATAGATCCGATTTTCGTGTTCTCGCGTAGGTACGATGCATCGTTCCCTAGCCCGCGAATCGATCCTGGAAATAAGTTCTGCCGCGAAGCTCGCTTGGGGAGAAACTTCGGAAGATATTCTGAATGGATTATGTTGGTGGATGCATGCGAAATTACCTTTTCGAACTAGTCAATTTTCAGGGCAATCAGGCTAACCGTGAAAGTGTAATTTGGAAATTTGATGTTTCAGGAGAACGCGTAGCTGAACTTTTTCTGGATCGATGGGGTGGGCATGAAGGGGTTAAGAAATGCTCGTTCGGGATTGGTACAAACTTATTGACTAAAGGAGTAGACAGGTAATTAAAGAATTCATTTACGTCGGTATTCACTTATCCGATCTAATATCTTCATGGTAATAAACATTTCAGTCTCATTCGAGCAGCCTTATTGGGTTAACAAGATACTTCAATGAAGAGGAATTTAATTTCCAACGTGATACGATTTGCGATGCCGATTGCAGTCCAATTATACAAAACGAGTGCAAGAGCATCGGTTAATTAATCTCAAGGATCACGGGTGGAGGCCAGTGATCGCGACATTAAGACGAAATCCCAGTGGCGTTCGGGTCCTGGTGGCAGGATGACACAGGTTTCGCATAAGTTGAAGGAACGAAAACGGGAGAGCGCAGACACTGGCTGCACCTAAGGGATACGTAAGACCAACACACACATACGGATTACAGAGGGTAGGATTGGCAGCTCTGATCAATATTCGATTTTTGAAATATCTTCCCCACCTCTTTCGGCCCATCGACGTCCTCGCCCGCCCTGAGCGCCACCCGCTTCCCAGCCACCCCTCGCGGAACGTTCCTTGAAAGCTCGATACTCCATTTGTATTTTTAAACTGGAATCCCTATACACGTACACACTCGCGCACCTGTGTGCACGTACAGAGGGGTACGTACACAGGGACACAGGAAAGCGTCCTGCCACCACCATCGCCATTCGCCATCACCATTTCCACCGCCGCCGGCGTCGTCCTCTCGTCTCCTCCAACCCTCTTCCTCCTCTTCGTCGTCCTCTTCCTCTTCTTCTTGCTTCTACCTTCTTCCTCCTTCGCCCTAGGCTTGCCGCCCCTTTGCTCTCTCCTCTCGCGAAAGAGCTCTCTTTCTTTTTTTTTTCTCTTGCTGTGCGCTGCCACCCACACACGCTTAACGAGCAGTGCCGGAGCGTGTGGATTGGAATGTGTGCGATCACGTGCCGGGGCTGCGTTCGCACTCGTGTGCGTACCAAACCGAACGGAGCGCACACGGAGGCCCGAGGCATACGATCCATCGGAATTTTAAGGAAATAGAAGGACACTCGATGCATACCATCGGTATGTAGCAATGCGCCCGTGGTTGTGACTCGTGGCCGTGTGCGTGACCGTTAACGCGTGTACGTGTTGCAGGACCGGCAATACCGGCTGGAAGGGAAACGCGTGGATGTGACAGAATCCTCTTTAGCTTTGTCGCGCGCGGAGGAATTGTATCGTTGTAAATTAAATATACAGCGGTTTTCATGGTAGCTTTATTCGACAATGTTTTGGATGGGTTTGCTAGACTCAGAAAATACTTTAAATGAAATTAAGGGTTAGATAACGATTGACATATTTTTATCACCTAACGCGGTTAATATAAATTTTGCCTATCGAGGAATGCCGCTCGACGGCTGCGACGAAGAGGATCGCAAACTTGAAACATTATAGGACGTAAACCCGAAAGAGTCACCGACGAGCCTCCTGGGAATGCGCGGGGCATTACCGAGCGGATATTAATTTATTTTATCGCGGAATGCAATTTCAGTCATTACGTTTATAAGGGTTACTGGTGTATCGCGAACATAGAGGAAGGGGGAAGGGTGGATGTTGGATCAATTTTCAGTTTGGTCGGGACAGGAAAGTAGATTTTACCGGTCCTGTGTATCTTTATACACGTCAACCTGACGCACACAGAGTCGCGTTCGGGTACACACGGGTCCTCCTGGGCTGGTGTGTTCGCGTTTCATCGGGGATGAAGGGATGCAGGTACCTATACTCGTTCCTCTTTGCCCGGCGAATTGGAATTTCTCGCTGCGGATAGAATTCTTTTGCGAGAATCACGCGACGCCCACGATATACAAGACGTAGGTGTCAGATTGCAAGAGCTTAGGCGCACACCAATGCACACCGCTCTTTCGCGTTAAATGAATCCGATTATACCGAATGCTAGTTACGTGGACGTTCGCGCAGAATAAACGACCTTTATCGGCGATGTAGATTACCTATTTTTCATAATTGTGAAGATTAAATAGAAAATTTAAGCGCGGATTAAGAATACGTTTTTACTTCGTTTAATATTGGTGAACTGCGGATTCACTGCGCTCGAATATGAGTAATACATGTTGAACGTGGGTGAGCGGTATGTGTGCCTCTACTCAAAATGAAAAATTCTATGTGAAATTATATACTACCCATGTTTTGTCTAAATTTCACTTCCACCCCCTGTAGAATACTTGGAACGTAAACAACGCCTGATTTCCAGGTATCACGGGGGTTTCAGTTCTCGGAGTAAAATTAAATCCTACACGATCCCGAACGGCCCGACACGGAAGTTATCAATCTAGTTTCCCATTTCTCTGTCCCGTTGTCCATGGTCCTGTTATCGCGGAATAGACCGTCTATGGACCTTCGCAAATTTTCCAATCGACACATTCAAATGATTTTGGAATATATACGAAATACATTTACAATATTTATATGTATATATATATCCACCTTTCAAACCAAGTGTTCGCGGAAAATGAAACTCCCCAAAAGCTAAGCAAGAAATTCATTCGTGATCGATAAATAGAGATTATTCCTAAGAAAATTATTTTCAACTCCGAAGATATGGAGTCTACAAATTTACCAAAATTGTCTCGAGCCTGCAAGCTTAAAAATTGCGCACCCCCTGTCGGGCACCCCCGACCGGTGAGCTCTGAACGAGTCCGTTTGTCGTCGGCGGGTGCATTTTGCGCAACTGCGGATCGAGCCTACCGGTGCAGCGCCGTATGCAATTAATTAAACTGCGGCGCAGCGTTGCTCATTAGCGGGCGTCGATTGGCTGTACGGCCGGTCACGTGACAATCCACGTCGGTGGAAGGAACGGAACAAGAGGGATAGGAGGACGCGTAGGGGGGTGTTGGTTTGCCGGTTCGAGGGGGAGAAAGGGGTCCAGCTCGGTAAAACGGGGCGAGCGCGGATAGAGGGGGGGTCAGTGGGGCAGACAAGGCAGCACTGCACTCGCTCAGTTGTTTCTACTGGAGAGCCACGCCCTGCCCCTTTCGCGCCGAGCCACCAAAGGCGGATACTCGGGGATTAATTAAGACGCCCACCAACAAATGATATCACTCCGTTTCCACGAACACGCTTCACCCCCGTCA
Source organism: Hylaeus anthracinus (assembly GCF_026225885.1). Classification (NCBI taxonomy): domain Eukaryota; kingdom Metazoa; phylum Arthropoda; class Insecta; order Hymenoptera; family Colletidae; genus Hylaeus; species Hylaeus anthracinus. Next base: position 7,390,746 of record NW_026534333.1, on the reverse strand, counting down.
CGTCCGCCGAGGTATTAATTAGAAGGACCAAAGGCGGACGGTCTGATTGGAGGCTCCTTCGGGGGTTTCCTCCATCGTTGGATCTGCGCGGAACCCTCAGGAGCGGGTGTCCTGGTCCTCTCGGATCCTCATCTCCTACACGGAAAATGATCTTCGTTTTTTCCTCGTTTCGATTAAACGAGTCTCTTGGAACACTGATCAACTCTGCTTCCTGAGAATTTCTCAATTTTTTATGGATTCGTTATTAATTAACAGGCGTGCTATCTGTGGGGTGGGATAGGTATGGAGGTTCTTCGCTGAAAACAGAAATTAAATATCATATAAAAATATAATTTTTTTAAAAGTTTCACAGACGTCACACTCACTTTGAGCTCAGTAATGTAATTTACAACCAACGAGCGTATTTAGTGTTCAATAACAGTTAATCGAAAGCAACGAATCGAAAAAGATTTCGACGTAGATTTTAGACGAAAATTATTCGAGCCTGTCTTCGAGAGGAGCAGCGATCGGTAAATCAGTAGATTGGATTCTCGCTCGGTATGGCTAATCACGCAATTACTCTGCCCAACTTTAATTTTGTCCTTAATTGAATCCAATCTCGCGTAACGAACGTGTACGCGCATCCAGATCGAGCACCACGGGGGTTGAAATTTTAAAAAGAGGAAGCCAAGGGTGCGGCAAAATGTCCCATAAAGGGGGTTACCTAAATTTAATTACGCGCGATAACTTTGCTAATAACAATATATGAATTGAAATTTTCAGTTGGTTAAGCATCTCGTACATCGATTCTCGAGTGTCCATCTGCGCCACTAATAGCACGAATCAAATTTATATATACACATCGTTACATCACAGTTTTAATAGAACGACGTGACAGCTATACGATATGATAAATTCGATAGTAATACGGTACGATAGAATTTAATCCATTATTTTGTTAGGTGTTAAAAACTCGATAACAAACGATGTAATACAGGGGAAAAATCCTTTTCAATAAGGGAAAAGTGAAGTTCGTTTGATAAAGTATCACACATCTGGCCATCGATGCTCTTTTTCCTTTTTTAACTACTATAATCCGTTTCTCCCCTGTCGGACTACCACAGTTCTCTCAAAGTTGACGAACGACCCTGTTGACGTTCGTCCCTTCCACCGTCAGGATAAAACGAAACGAATCGAACTACGACCCCCTCCTGTCGTCGACGCCGCTATATTTCACATTTCAAACGGCGCCAAACTAGTGTCCTTATTTTTTTCCCCGGAGATTGTACGTACTCGCCAAAACACTAGGAAAGATTAATCTCCAAACTGCAGCGCTCGTGCTATTCGAGCGCAGATACGACGCGCAGTGAAAAAAGACAGCCATGAACAAACCGATCCTACAGTACTCCCTGCAACTCAAATTTCGTAAGTACTGAAGCTATTAACGATCATAAGATTATTGAAATTCTTCTAATCTGAGAGATACTGAGAGGAATTGTAAAATTAATTTAATATAAAATTTTAGCAACATTGTTATTGGCTTTGGTTTAGGTTTAAGAGTAAAAGGGGATAGGGTAGGATCGTCTAAACTTGATTTTCTACGTTTATTTAGTTTGTAATATCTCTATGAAATGAATTAAAAATAGTTTTACTCATCGTTATTTTATAAGTATTAAAGAAGGGATATAGTGGCAAAAGATCAGTCTCCTCTTTCTATTTTAATAAAAGTAAAAATGTAGCAAGACTGGAAAAAAGGACTCGAAAGTGTGAAAGAATATTGTTTCCGTCCCCGAGAAAATAAATTTTTAAAATTCGTCAAGCACGCCAGTGATTGAGCACGTTTTAGCACACGTGTTTGTTTATAACTCACTTTTTCTACTGATGTTTCTGACTGCGCAGACTGACGGTGACGTAGTATTATTTGCTTCAAATTCTTCTAAAGACAGTAAAATCTACTGAAAATATGTCCAGTTTACCACTCTTAATGCTTAGAAACACCAATTCAAGTAGAATCAGCAAGTAACGGACAGACACGTTCATTGGAGGCAACTTCACAGTCCGCAGTATATTATTTTCCTAAGTCAACCAAAGAACACGAATTCCAAGTGTTTATCGCAAAGATTAAGATGTCGTGTCTCGGAATAATAACTGTGAAACCATATAAATGTAATTACGTGCTTAAGAAGATCGTAATTCGTTGGCGTACGAAATGGCATAAGAAAATAAGCGAACAAGTATCATAAAATTTATCTCGAGCATTGGTTGGAAGAGAACGGATTCCCGGGTATAATATCACGGACAATCGCCCTGATTCGAAAATTAGGTGGAGATTCATGGCGGTCGCGCTAGGCAAGTGAGCGGAAAGAACGGCGCCCCGTTTCTTCCCGGCTTAATTTATCTCGCCGCGGTGCGCGAAGGTAATTTTGGTTAAATTATTAAAACCTGGGGGCCACGTCTGCCGTTGCCTAATGGTATAATCCTCTAAAAAGTTATAAAGTTACCGTGTTCATTTTTAAAAGCGTATCGCCCCTCCTGTCGTCGGCTAGCAGGTTGCGAAACACCGGGACGATCCCGCTTGGAAATACGACGCGTTTTACTCATAGTCGTATTTCACGCCGCATACGAGTTTCCTGTGGGTATTTATACAGGTAAATAACTATACGCGGCCATAGGCAACTGCTGTTTCGAAGCAGAGGAACGTTACGTGTGAAAGAATGGCGAAACTTAATGGAAACGGATGAATGTCGTCGTTGAACGCGAGTAGCCGCGGTAAATCACTCCATGGCTTCCATTTTAGTAACTCTGTGGAATCGACCAGCAATTCAGAATAGAATCTTTGTATGTTGCCACGAAACATTCCTAGCTGGTACGTCATTTTTACTTATTTTTGATATACAAGCCTCAATTATCGATTTATTCTTGGACAGTCTATGTGGTTTATTTATATTCTGATACGAGAAGAGTGCTTTATGTTATATCGATGCTATCGACGACTGTTAATAAAAACGCGAATTCGACGAAACGACTGGATTACCTTTTTTAAAAACAAATGCACTCAAATCGACGGCGAACCAATTTTTCCGACCGAAATGGCGTTGCGTAATTTTCGAATTTACGAACCGCTTGCTTCTCATGGAAATGCCAACATTGTCCGTCGATATAGGGTAGTTACAAAATCGAGTTTTTTTTTGTTCACCTCTTACGGAATCCAAAGCGTCGAGGTGAAATTTCACTACCAAATTGGCCCTTTCGCATTTCAAAAATATTGACTTCGCAACGACGACCGCGGTGAAAAATCATTGGTCCAATCGACGCAAGCCCGGGCGAACTCCGCGCGGATTTCAAATTCAAATTTCCCCTGCAATCGAATTAGCCCGCAAAAGAGCCGTTTGATCCGTCCATCGAGCGTGGAACGCCCCCCACAAAGTGAGCCGGCTTCAATTATGAATAATTCGGAATACAAATTCGCTTAATTCCTTTCGCCAAATCAAGGGTGGCGGGCATCAAACGAACAAACGGAAAACTGGGCGCCAACCGCTGTCTATCTTTTACCTTTTTCGCGCTGAAACGAAATGCGATCGTCAAAATTTAAGAAAACAGTTATTTAATTCATTCGATCGCTTAACATATAAGATTGAAGAATTTTTCCAATTAGATAAATTGTTGTATCATGTTGTGCTTTGGTATTTCTAGCAAGATGCCATAGTGCAAAACACCCGTAAATGGTAGCCAGACCAAACCCAACGTACATCGTATCGAAATCCACTCCACCAATTATCTAGAACCGAGTAATCGACGATGCCCGTCAATCCAAATCGGATAACGCAAAAACGAAGCAATTCGACGCGTGGAAGGATCGCGAGCCCGCAAGCAGGGCGCTATCCTATATAATAGATAATGGATATGCATGGCAGGCAGCCCCGTTTAAGCGTTCTTAATTAACCAGCCAGCCGAGGGATGTAACAGATGCGCACGCTTAAATTTAAATTTATTCCAATCGAACGGGAAGAGAGATGGAGAAAGGGAAAGGGAGAAAGGGACGAGCAAGGTAGACAGCGTCACCTGCTACCCGCGCCGCCAAGATTCTCCCGATCTCGATCTCCACCTTTCGCCATTCCGCCATTATTCCATTATTCCAGCGTGGACGTCGGCATAAAGCCTGCGGACGGCCGTCGAACGATCAAACTTTAATTCAATTAAGAAGAACCGGGCTCTACGATGCCACTCTCGTTCTTTTCTTTCTACATAGTAAATAGATAAGTGAGACGACCCCTGAAAAATTGCCCGGACGAGATTCTTGTCCGAATACCCCCACCATTGCTTGTTTTGCATATCGTCGGAGCTTCTCTCTAGTAATTACCCTAATAAAATTATAATAAATACGAGACGCGTCTCCGCGGGCTTCTGTGCTCGCTGCTGACGGATATCGAATTATAATTCAACCCTGGAGTGACATTTACCGATAAAACATAACATAAATTTCATTTATAATAACTTTCCTGAATAATAAAGATTAACACCGTTAAACGACAACATTTTGTTGGCCATTGAATAATAAATAATTTATTTCAGAGGCCATTTTGATCGTATCTCACAACTTTTTTTTATGAAGTTAATCGATTCGTGCAATGAACGGCTCGATTGTTTAATTCAGAAGTTAATAGTGTAAGCGACAGAAGTAAGTCGAGCTGTAAATGGTCTAGAAATGGTCAATGTAGATCCCAGAAGACGTCCTAGGGTTAATGACGTTCGAATTTTAATGACAGTCCATTGGACGGCCATTGGCGAACGGTCGGAATACAAAGTATCGATGGTCGTTTTGACGAGGGTGCTGCGACTGGAGCACCGCTGCCAGGAATTCACCGGAGCGTCCGCCAAGGTGAGCGTTTTTTCTCCGGTTTGATTGACTAACGTCAGTCAACGAGATCCTGCGACTCGCCATGGTGAATCCCCATTTGGTATGCCATGTAGATAAGTACAGTCCGAAGAGGAGCCTCCAGGGCCACTAGAACCGCGTCCACAGTATGCCATTTCGCAAATTTAGCTTTACTTTATCCTTGAAATAACCGTAACGAATAATAGTATTTTTTCATTCAAATAGTAATAGCTGAAGTAGCATTTTAAAATATTCTTTGGTGCGATAACTATAAGCTAACCATTTTTATTTTTGAATTTCTAAATGACAATCAGTAATTAATCACGTTAGCGATCCTTTGCCAAGTCCCATTTAACGAAAATTATGACTTGAATTTATCAAAGCTTACTAAAATACACTATCGTGTCCACTGTTAGGAATCGAGACGATTCTTGGGACTGTACCAACTCGACTTCGTCCTGCTCCTTTCTTGGATCTCATTTTTTCCCCAACCGAGCAACAACGGCGATAATATTCCTGTTCGACGGCTCGAGTGAGAAGAGGATTTTGTAACACATTTTCTCCATTATTTATCGAAACGACGCGTACGACGTCAAAAAGTACTTGCTAACACGGTCACGTCCACGCGATACCTGTCTATTGCAGGTTATTAAAATATTTAGAACATACAATTACATTTCGTATCGATAGAAAAATTGTATAAATTGTTGTCGTCGTCCGATACATATGTAAGTACGTATCATACATAAAACAGAGGTCCGAGAATATTTATCATTCGCAGGAAAAGTTTGCCTCGGTCTAGAAAGCTCGATTATGCGAGACACCGGAAGATTTCGAGTCGTTAAAAATTCAAAATTCGCGGGGTCCACGGGCGAAAGCAACTCGGAGACCGAGAGAGGAAGACGCGGGCCCAATTTAAATATTCCTGGAAGCTCGTCAAATCTCCGTAAAAGGAAGTTGGAAATCAACGTCAACGAGGACAGATCCATCTATTTATTCGCTGAGTTATAGGCGCGGAGAGTGTTAAGTGTAGAAAAGTGAAGCTCTCGCGCGCGCACTTACACTCGCGGGCAGACACGTCTGAGGCAAAGGTATAACAAATCAGAAGTACATCGATATGTGTCCGTATATACGGCAAACGTATACGTAAGCAGGGGACGAATGCGACAGAGCAAACGAGAGGGAAAGAATAGGCGCGAGGCAGGACAGCGGTTCGCCGAGAGAGACAGAGAGAGGATAGGTATAGGAAGGCGAGCTGGGGACCATCACCAAGTCAAATCGTCTCGCAACGCGCCAGCGAATAATCTTAAATTCAAATTAAGAGTGGGTCTACAAATTTAAACAATAAACGATCAGATTCCCCGCGATTCAAATTTAAACGCAGCGGACAATGGGTCCCGAAGAGCGCGCATTTGTGGTATTCTCCATCTTTACCTCGAACTTGCACCACGTGTACAATCGCTTAAATCTCTCGATCCTGGTATTTATTGCTTCGTTAAGTGTAAACCATCTACGACGCCGTGCCCTCTCGAGAAAGGAATACAGTGGGTCGATGATACAATCCACGGTAATTCATCGAAGCGTAATCGTAATCCTGGAACGATATCGTCTAACGATTATCGATGACCGGGGATAGTCGGACTCCCTTTGCAATGATACGTAATAAGTTGCGGATGCTTGGACGTCGGATATTTTCGTTTCTCGAATTTATAAATGAGTTAAGAATTAATACTCTACTTTGCACAAGGAATATATGTTTATCAGAGCTATTTAATTATTTCTTATTTCTCCATTGCTCGATACTTTTTCTGTCTACTCCTGAAGAACATGTACGAACATGTTTCTGTCTACCATCATCTTGAAAATATTCCAAACGTCTGTGCCCGTGGTCCAAGTGTCTTTGCGACCCAGCTCCAAACATGATCCTTCATTTCGCGCTTTCCACCGCGAAGACCTCTCCACGAGAACTTAATCAGCTTTCGTCCGTAACGATCGAACGGCTATCGATCGGGTGTCGGACGTAGGGGATCTTTAAAAAAAGTTTCCACTGCGGCGATTATCCGGTCGCCGGGACGTCGCGGCTCGTCGACATTTAGGAAAATTCCTCGCTCATTACGAGGCGGCGCACGGTGGCGAAAGAAGGTGAAAAAAATTGAGGCAGTCGACCACCAAAAAGCGAGCTCCTAATTCGGTGGACCGAATCGGAGGCGAGCCACCAGAGCCGGCTGGCTGGGGAGCGGTGGGCTGGAACGGTGTCGAAAGAAAAACTCGACGACGACAGCGGCGACGACGACGACGATCCGGATGGAGCAAGACGCGGGATAAAAGGGCGCAAAAGAAGAGCCGGAGAGCACGCTAGACGTCGGCCCTCCGACTCGCCCGTGAAAAGGTAGAAAGAGGAGCCAAGGGGGGGACAAGAAGCGATCGGGACGTCAGATCGGATCTCGTTGGTGAATCAAATTTGGCCAAATAAACGAAGAGACGGAGGGGCGAGGGGGAAGAGCCAACCAAGAGGAACGCACGAGAGGAACGGGGCCCGCGAGAACAGTTGCGCTTCGTGCGTGCATTAGCATGCGGGAGGGCAGCGAGAAAGAACGCGAGAGCGACAGAGGGGACCAGGAGGGATGCGGAAAGAGGGAAGAAACGGGACAGAGGAGGAAACCTTCGCTCCTCCCGAAGCGGCGAAGTCAAGGAGCGAGCTGTACAGGGAGAGGGAGAGGGCAAAAAGGTTGGCAAGAAGGGACTTTTCGAACTTTCTTTGTGTGCTAAGCAGCCTCCCTGGTTCTCCTGCGCGCGGGAGAACCCGGCTCTCTTCCTCTTCTTCGGCTTCTTCGTGTCCTTCCTCAGACGTTGCGACCGAGGGAGAAACGAACGACCACGTAAGAGCACGGGTTCTTTCACCGATTCTTCGATCTCGTAATCGGTCGGCGGCACTAGGCGCGAAAACAGACGCCGTACGACGATTTGCCATTCCCTGACGACGTTTCAGTCTATTTTCACCCGTAAATTGCTTAGTTGGGCTCATCCGCGTAACGAAGTTTTCTGTTTATTATCAAGTCGACTTTAAAATTCAACAGGGTGAACATTTAATAAATTGTAGATTTCCAGTGGGATGCCATCAAAATGAAAAAGAATCATTGTTGGAAAACCTATATTATAATTTATCGATAAAAATTAATTGCTGCAATTTAAGTTGCAAAAATCAAATTAATTTCAATTATCAACACTCTTGGCCCCGTGCTTCCAACTTGGACGATTTAAACAAAATTTTAGGTTTTTATAATACAAGCGCTGTTGGATCAACCACTTTTGACCCCTGAATTTAGGCAGCCCTAGCGACGCACACGCGTAAAGTGTATCGCGACGATGGAGAAATTGCATCCCGAGTATACATGCGGAATGCTGGTTCTTTGGGAATAAAAATTTCAAGAGTTTTGCGCTTAGTATGCAGGTCTAACGTTTTCATTTGAGTAGAACGAAATTTTGCTTCGAGGGTGTAGCAGGCGCATGTATATTGTAACGGTGAGTGATATACTTTTATCTCCCTGGATGTACACGCGAACCCACTTCTCTCAGTGTGCCGATGCGACACGAGGTACGACTATTCGGTATTTTCTCTGATGTAAAAGAGGACCTGCATAAAGTACACGTTACGAAAATTGATACGAATGTACGGGAGTGCACGTTATTATTTATTGCAACCTCGCGCCTTGCTCTACATTAGCTTCCACGTTGAAAATCATTAGAATTGTCTTCTTTATAATGAAAATAATAGGAGAAATTTTTATAATAAATTTATGTATATATAGTCTGCAATTTCACAATACAGAAATTATAAATAAGCATTCCAAAAAAAAAAAAAAAATAAAAAAAAAATAGGTATATCTTTATACTCCCACTTACATAAAACCGTATTGATCCACGCTTACGTACATCGCAAAATAAAAAAAAGGAACGCTTTCGTAACGATGCCCAGTGATCCACGGAAATACGAGAGTGGCGGTAAACAGGAAACCCGTAAAGAAGACGATTCGGACGAATTTATGACAGATTATAACGATATGAAACCAGTGTCATTCAAATGACATATTCATCGTAAACGAGCTCGTCCTCGTGAATGACACTCAGCAACCGTGTTTGTTCGTTGTACAAGGAGAACCGTTCCTAACCATTTTTAACCAGAGCTCCTGTACGTGTACACGTATCCATACCGACGAGTCCACATGTCCCCAAGAGAAACGTGTCCGAGTACGTGAGCGAGATCCTCCTGCTAGACAACCGGCGCCCTCGTTTAAGAGGACAATTTAAATTCACGCGGCGTCAGCCTTACTCGGCGTTCCCCCGGTCTGGACACATGCGTTTCCGCGCATTAATAAGATCTTTGTAAATTAGTCCGCGAGCGAGCACGCACCGCTCACCCCGAGCAAACTTACACCTTTGCGATGGAATGCACCTCTGGAGACGTTAGAATGGTTCGAGCATACCAATTATTGCTGGGAATTTCAACGGGATTAAATAAGAATTTATTTTTCGCTTGTTCTTGTAAGTATCGCGATGAGTTTAGTGTTAACCCCTTCAAACCTGGCGTCCCCAATTGAGGAGACAAAATATTATATATTACCGACACTATCGTTTAGGGTGAATGTTCTTATTTGTACACATGAATAAAGACGCTGAATAAAGTGCTGAAACGACGAGATCAGTGTACACAAAATAAAATTGTACTCGTGGTGTGGTCGTGCAGAGTGGCAGTTCTGTTATTAATGCACGAGGAAAAAAAAACGAACGGAGATCTTCATCGTTTTTCGCGTGGCAACCAATTATTACGGGGGCGAGAATGTTACAGTCGAGGTGTGTTATTAGGCCAAGGCGTCCGCTGTTCTTTTCGGCCAGTACCTGATTGAGAATATCGGCACTGTTGATCGTGCCCCCGATGAATGTATGGCACGTCTTTTTTAAGTCTGGTGTCACGATGAATGGTCATTAGCATGCATCGACACTGGAGGGCAACATCGCTCACGGTGTTAATAAATAAAAAAGAAAACGCTTTCGCAACGATGCCCAGTGATCCACGGAAGTACGAAAGTGGCGGAAAAGTTTTCTGCCAAAGGAAAATATTACAACAAACCGTCATTACTTGACCAAAACGACGACGAAAGAGCCATTTTTTCTGCTTCGTACACGAGGATAGTACCACCTCGAGGAGGTATAATTCCTGTGGATTCAGCTTCATGAATATTGTCGCGACGATGCCGTTCCTACGTACCATAAATCATATCCGAAAATTGACCACGCATCTATGGACGCATCTAATATATTCCACGGGAAAAGTAATAAGGGGCAATTGAAACGCTTTTAGGCGTTATAACCGCGTCTCCTAGAGCCACTCCAGCGGACAGTTATTCCCCCCTAACTTCTTACGTGGCCGTGTACGACAAAGGTATATACCATCGTGTCTTCCAGCGCGGAGGACGGAGAAAAGTGTATCGCCTACGCCGAATTAGAGATGACCGCGTCGATAGAAAACGAAACACGGTGCTTAACGGGTACCACCGCTAACCGACGCGTACCTCTCTCATTTATTATGCATACCCCGCCGATACGTATTGGAGATTGTTGCACGTGGAGGACTCCCCTATAGCCGCGCACGGTAGTTACACGGCACACGTGTGTAACGAGACGTAAGATCTCCCCGAGAGAAGCGGTTCGGCTGACGAGAGGAGATTCGAGAAACCATCTCTCCTTCTCTTTTCCGTGGGTGCCATCGGCTGCGTCCACGGAATTACATTCGCGTATGAGTCACGGTGTCGTACCTTTATTAGGAAAATCGATCCTGCATCGGATCAGGATCAGAAGAAAGTCGCGACTCTGAATAATAATTGCCTTCGGCGCTGCTCCTTTTCTCGGGTCCTCGGAGATTGCATGAATTTTATTTTATTTTTAAGAAATGAAATTATAAACCCTCGCAACACGAAAGAAACTGCTGGGATTACTATAGATCTAGGAATAGGAATTAATTTCAATTCAATCGACAAACTGAGACAGTCGTAACCATATGTTAATTTGTAATGGGTATGAGGTTCTTGCTTGTACTCGCAGTATATGGATCATGGAATATTCAATGAAAATTCGATTCATCTTTATGCTCGGCCGTAGCACCGGAAAACATCCGTCAATCACCATTAACATCTTCGCGAAGAGTCTACTTCCAGGTTGAACATTCATCATGATCTTACGGTACAGAGTCTGTCTCAAAACGCAGGTGGATCGAAGGGACGACGCTGACAGAACAATGACAGAGCAAAAAAACGATATACAATCTGTTTTATGAAGCGGCCTGGTCGACAATAGGCATAATATTCCCGTGGGTATGTATTCCGGACAATCGTGCGTCTTAAACAATTGCGAATGCCTAGGACAAGCGTCAATATTATATGCAAATGGTTATCTAATGTGAACCGGTTGACCTCGAACTATAACTCAGTGTCTCCAACTGTATCGCGATACATTTTTAGATTCGTCGAGCATCGCTCAAACAGCGTAGGTACATTTTTATTTAAACATGGAATTATGTAAAAATATTCATACAGAAAATATAGGGAACTAAACGTTGAAAGTCAAGTCATGGAGGAGAAGATATCGAAACGTGTGGAATGGTCACAAAAATTTAGAGAAATTTTAATCGTTCACGGAAGACATCCATGAAGAGTCCAGCATAACGTCGTCTCTTTTTCATTGCGATATTTTGTCGACTAACCCACGAGTTTCGATCCGTGTCCCGTACCGAAAACAAATTCTTAAGTACAGACCATGCCCGCCGGATTGAAACGTCATCTTTCTTACGCAAACGTTTTTGTTTAACCGGTGGAACGATTTCTGTGCGCGTGACGGGAATCCAGAACGCGCGGTAAGGCTGTGTTGTAGTTCACCAGCTTAGGACTATATCGCACCTGGTGCTAAGTATTCCTACGCTTTCGAATAAAGAAAAGGGCGATCGGGATTCTCGCGAAGTTTCCCGTCCGGTAGTCCGTCCTAGTCGATGACTCGACGCAGCCGGTGGTCGACCAGTGGCATCGTTTCGAGGCGATAAACGTTTCTATCGCGGCGATCGCTTCGATTACTAATGCACTCCACTTCGTGGCCGACAGAATTTTCTAACGAGCACGTTAGTTCGTTAGGCACGTCTCCGCGACGATCGTTGGAAAAACACCACGCTCGGGCCTCCCAGGGGTCTACGTATACGCCAGGAATGCGCTTGTTACCATAAAAAACGGTACACTTGCATTCGCACGTACTTCGACGGGCAACTGAATGTAATACGGTGACGGGGATGCACGGGATACTTTCACGCGAAATGCCCGCTTTATATCGCGCTACACGAACGTTAAATGTTTAACCGCCGTGGCTCTTCCTTGTCGCGAATATTTGTGCGTCGAGGAGACTGAATTTATCGCGTCAGTAGACCGCGCTACCGTTTTTTGCTGAGTTGTTCATGTTGAATTAATAACCATACGTACTGAAAAAAAAGATCGAATCTGACTTCGTTTGGATATCATCACATATTGGAATAACTGGTAATGCAGTGAATGAAATGAAAAATCTTATTAAAAATTAAAAGAAAGGTGGAACCAGCAATGGACCAGTATAATTACAACGAAACTGTATCAAATACGTAAATCAACAGAAGAAACTATTCCATTACCACCGACAAGAAAACTTCAAACCACATTACCAAGATTAAGGATCGGACACACTAACCTGACACTCGTTTACTTTGATTACCACATTCTATGCATAAAACTCCATCACCTCGTAAAGTGCACAATTTCAAGCGACGCTCGTTCGCGTCGAGTCGTCCAAAACAAATCCCAACCGTCGGCGTCGTACACGTCGTTCTCGGTCAGAGAAAAATATGTCGTCGAGATTTTTTCGTAAATATGTCTCGCAGCTTGGACGAGTCGCGAGATTGATCTAACCGGGGCTAACAAAGAGGTCCCGTGGCCGTGGCGCGGGGTGGAAATATGAAACGAGTTAACGACTTTTCGGCCAGCTATGTCCACATGTTCTTATCGAAATCCTTCCTGGAAAAAGTCCTCGCCGCGGAGTGGCACTTTGTGGCAGGAGTGATCTCGCGAGACAAGAGAGTGGTCCACTCCTCTTGGTCCAGGTACTCGAAATTAACCGGTCGGCTACCCGTCCTAACAGCCACGGCTGATACGCGCCAAAAATTCATCCCACCGTCCGGAAGCACGTGCGTATAGGTGCGCCGTTTCCACCGCGGTTGGAGGGGGTTGAGGGTAACGTGGCCGAGCGTTTTGATTCAAGAATTTTTTGAATGGAACCGCTTCTGACTCGCCGCGAAGCGAGTCAAAGCTGGCCTCTTAACGGGCGTTTCGGAGCCTCGCCACGCACACCGTGGCCCCAGCTTTTATCCATAATTTCATCTTAATTTCAGACCGGTGTCTGCCGGTACCACGTCGCATTCCGGTTTATGAAATTCTCCGCGTCATGACAGATGGTTCCGGGCGTTCGTCGTACGTGATTCTCTCCTTTTACATATTTCCTCTCTCGCCTAACGGAGCCCCTTCCAACCTCCTACCTCTTTTCTTGCGCGCTTCCTTCTCTGTATTCGCGCGACGCGGTCTGCTTTTTTTTTTCTCGCTCCCGCCTTTTTTTCTGATCGTACCGACCGATTGCGCGCCTGGACCAGCTCCTCCAGTTCGGTCCTCGTTCTCCACCTCCTAAGCTGGCCGCCTTCTAACGCGGCGCCGCCATGAATGAGACCGAGCCGCGCGGGCTCTTGTAATTCAAATATTTGAATTCATTAGGCGAACCACGCTGGTGTACCCCGTCCGTTACCCCTTCCCCCACGGAACCGTTCGTACCCATCCTCATTCTACCTTCCTTCCTTTTTCCTTTCCGCCCTGACGGAATCCTATTCCGTCCCTATTCCATCCCTTCCTATTTTGTTCCTTTCTTGATCTCTTGGCCGCGCATGTAACAGGCTCCCACTATTAATGGCCCCCCGTTGTCTTCTCGTAACCATGCCCGTTACATGCGTGGTCGATTTTACGTTTCGTACGGAGGGAATAAAAAGTGCCCACTTTTATGGTAACGTTGGTACCCTGGACATTCCGTGGCTCGCGGATGGAGGAGGTCCGTCGGTGTTGCGGAATCTTCCGTTCGCGTTGGAACAAATCGTCGGCGTCACCTTGCTTTTCGGCCATCGTTTCGTCGGTTCCTGCGGTCTTGGACAGCCTAGTGCATGGATGGAACCAGTGATCTCGAATAACGCCAGAAAAAGTAATTCGAACGAGTCGCGAATCGCGACTTCTCGATGGCCAATTAACAGAAGCATTTGTAACGAATCTTGTTGGAATCGAGAAACTGACGAAACCTGTAGTGGATTAATGTGGTTTCTCAGAGGCGTAGATAATGGTCGTCCGAACAAGCGGAAATGCGAAGAAATACAAATCCGCGTATTTCCCGTCGATGAGCTCGCAGCGAGCACTCTGTAACAATCGAGGTTTTGAATTGCAGACGAGTTTCGAAAATATCTGAATCATAATGGATATTGATTTTCAATGATCTCGTAGCGTCTCGAATGTCAAGGTTCTTCTCGTAGATTTGCATAGACGTCTATTGAAATTCCGATAACAACGATGCGGGACAGGATGGCCCGAGGGTCCGCGAAGGAAAACAGAAAGGGACGGAGCGACTCGGTTGGCAATGCGCGTGTATCTTACGTAATGGGATTTCTCGAAGCGAAATGCATGATTCCGAGGCAACGAATCTCTTATAATACATCACAGGACGATTGAACGTCCGGGACAGACGTATCACGGATGGATGTTAGATCACGGGGAAGCGGTGAGAATAGAGGCCAGCCAGAGAGACGGGGAACGGTTGAGGAGAGTTGGAGCGTTAGAGATCGGACCGAGCTGATTTGAATTAGAACAATGCACGCACACTTCGGCCCTGTCGGTGACGTACGAGATTAATGGGCCGAAAATTCAAAAATTGAAACCCCGTGGGGCGCCCCACACCTAACTTCTCCTCCCGACCCTTCGCAACGTGACGTTCGTCGATCGTCCCGTCGGACTGTGCCAACAATACTTATTGATCGATCGCGCTTTGTTTCGGTCAAATTAATTTTAAATGCTCCGAAGTCCGACGATGTTGCACGGGCCACAGACTCATCCTGTTTCGACGGTTCTCGCCGATGCACAACGGGTGTCTTTTCAGAAGGAATTCGCCACGTTCGAAAGCGATTCTTAACGCTATTTCCGTAGGGGGCAACGACACTTTTATTCAAAATTATTTCCCGAGTTTGATCATTGTTCATCTCAACTGTTTCTATAATTGCGTTGCGTTGATTCGTAAATAACTTCAGTTTGTTAACCCTTTCAGATTTGGCGTCCACAATTGAGGACACAAAATGACCACGCGCAAAACCGACACTATCGTTTAGGGCGAATGTTCTCGTTTGTGTACATAAAGAAAGATCAGTTTTCTTCGAAAACTGCACTATTAGGATTTTTTGTTATTCTTTTCATACTAACTTCTCGTTCAAATGAAGTAACGAAAGAATTATTTCAAACGAATCGACCTTACTTTAATTTCCGAAACAACTCTATTGAAAATACCGGTCCGAAATAATTAATCTCTGATATTTCTTGTCTTCGTTTCAATTAAAATCCGTCAGGCTCCGGCTGTCTCGAACCTCGAACTTACGATTCCCCGACCAGTAAATAATCGTTAAAGTGGTACGTTTGTCAAAAGGCTGATAATAAAAAAGAGAGGAGTACACGCATGGTTCGCCTCGTGCCGTTGTCGTCATTCCACGAGCACGTGCAGAAAGCAGCGCGAATGTAAAAAGAAAGGAAGGAGAGCCTCGAAATCGCCAGGCCCACCCGTTGCAACGAAGAGTTCGTAACTCTATAATGCACCGCCGCCCTGCAGGGAGGAGCCCTGCATTCCTACCAGCATTCCATTCAACTCCCACTTGCATAGCGCGGCGACCTGCCGGCGGGTGCATCCGTGCACTCGCGTTGGTGCGATGATGTACCTCGAGGTGCGTGCACGTGGAGTTGTTGTAGCTGCATGCGAAACGTAAGTAAATATTTCTCGGCCACACCGCGAATCATACACGATCGAAAAGTCTGATCGACGTACGTATACTCACGATATAATTGCGCGTGCGGTGTCTTCGTAATTGCGCGATATTACGACCGACATTAATCAGCTGGTGCTGGTAGAAGTTGGTTTCAACGGAGCTGCTTGAGTATCAAACTGCGCGTGCACGTGTACCGTTTGAATAATTGCGCGCTATCGCTCGAGGACATTGGTCGGAGGATCGCGAAGGATCGGTTTAATAGGAGTGCACAATCGTGTAGGTTAATTGAAATGGGTATTGTACGAGCTAGGGAAGAGTCAGTTTGTTATGATAGAGAAAATTGAATTTTGTTTATATGGTATAATATATAATTACGATGCAGTCCATAATATGAGTCTAATAATATAATTACGATGCAGTCCAATAATGAAGTATTTAAATGAAACGAGTAGGCCTGTTTACGGAGGAGCCAGTCGTGTGGCGATCAATTTAACGAATTTTGTCAGTGACAAAAGGGCAGGCCGAGCTTTCGTGAAATTTCGTCGCAATCCAAATGACAGATAACGATCCGAGGACCGACACGCACGGTGCCTCGTCGTTGCTCGAAAAGGGTCAGCCAGAAACCGTGACGAGTACGGTGCGCACGTTGATACCGATCGGTCTTTTGTTTCCATTCATCCCCCTTGGCACCTCGCAAGCAGACCCTACGCAATGAGCCTACTCGTCTCCTTCACGATCCGTTGCGCCTCGATGGTCAGCAGGCCAGCGAAATATGCTAATCCAAACGACTCTTATTTGCTTAATCGTCCTCCGTCAGAAACGTCCCGTCTTTTACTATGTAGAACCAGGCTTTTCGGTGCTTATCGTGTGCTATTTTTCGGTTGTCTTTTCTACTAATTTACAGAACGTGTGATTTTCATTTAACACGTTTCATTTAACTCTTCCTTGATATTGATCAGGAGAAAAAACAAATATGGAGTAATTTTCAGATTCAACCAATATTCGTAAGATTTGCTATCAGACGTAAAAGCACGTATTTCACAAAGGCTTAACCGAACGACGTTCAGCACCCGACTGGCTAATGAGAGAATGTACGTCAACGAGATCTTATTTCGAAGGCACTTGAAGCAAACGCTTGCCTGCTGTTCGAACTTTGTCACCAGTTGCTTAATTGCCCGTGAACGGAAGGGACCAGTTCAAGAATTTATTTGTGACGGAAAGGACAACGCGACATTTGGAAAGCGAACGATCTGACTTCCGAATAAATTTACAATTTCAGCCAAGCGGATAATTTAAACGACGCTCGCGTAAACTACGTTAGCTTTGACAGAGATTGCGTGAAATTCACCTGCTCCGTAGCCGATCAAATCAGGTACATCTGTTGCGCTTAACGGAATTATTCGAATTTTTTGTTATATCCAGAAAAAATACTAAAAATATTACGGACACGCGAATTCCATGTTTTACGTAGGAGTTAGAAGAAATTTCGTCTAAGCAAAGCCCCTGAAAGGTTTAAATATCCGGAATTGAATCTACAGACGCGAAGAAAAAGTGAAATTTTGTAATATTTCGAGGATGCTGACCTCGAAAGACCCGCGAGACTCCTTGTTCCGAGAAGGTAGCTCGAGATTCTTGTTTGGTAGGTCCCATCCGCCTGTCCGCTAGTGTTCCCTCTGTGCCTAGTGTCCCTCCTCCTCCATCCCGTAAGCGGACACAGGAGATTAGATCTTAGTCACTACTATACGAGATTCTCATATTACGTCTCGCGTCCTTTTTATTCGGAGGCTAATGTAGAGAGAAGTTTGCGTACCGCTACAGTCAGCTCCCGTTTTACTCCTGTATTATCCTTCCTTTTCGCCGTTTTTCAGCGCTATACACGCCCCTAAACTTTCCCCCGACCAGCGAGATACCACGGTCTATCGAACGTTATCAGCGTCACGAGCATTACGCGATTACGATTACGGCCGCGGCGTAACTTGGGAACGCGCGTATTCGAAATGAAGTCGTACACGGCCATCAAGCTCCGATTCTACAGGGCTTATCTGGTAATCTTAATTTTCCGGATTCCCTACAAGACTCTCGGCTGGATATAATGTTACCGTCGCGTCTCCTTAAGTGTGACTCGATTGCGAACGCTTGCCACGACAGACCACGTCGTCGGGAACGTCGTCTAGGGATTTAATCTTATCCGGATACTTAAGGTAGACGATGAGATCGCTGGATCGGAAACGACCGGGTGTGCACCTTTGGTTACGGATACCGCGATCTGCATAATGCGCTCGTTGAAATAATAGAATACGGTCTCGACGATTAGACGGACGTTTGCGCGATGATCTCTCAATAACGGGGATCCTGACTGCTGTAATCGACGTACAAAAAGAGTCGCCGGACATGTATGTATTAATAATGAAATATTTATTTGAAAATATCAAAGCTATCATTTAATTTAGACGGATTTCTTTAATAGACATAGAAGGTACGAATATTTATGGGACTGATCTGTATATAAAGAAAAATATATGGAACGATCGTTGGCAAAGTATTTCGATTCGCGGCCGAAAGGGGCGATCGAAGGAGTCCGGATGATTGTCAAGCAATCGAAAATTTCCAACTCCATAACGCACGATCGCGGCGAGGGCGAATCTTGCTCGATTCGTTCCTCGTACTCGCGAGCAGGAACAATAATAACGACAATGGGTATCTGCACGGGGTGGCCCCGGGATAGTTTATTAGCGTTCCGAAGACAATGGAGGTCGGGACCCGAAAAGAAGAAGAGAGGGGCAAAAACGAGGAAGGAAAGAAGCGGTGAGGTAAGAGTCAGCGGCAGCTACGGAGCACGAGCTGAGGATGTGGAAGAAAACAAGAGGAGGTAGAAAAAACACGAGGTAGAAGCAAGAGAGAGGATCCGGTCCATATTTAAGTATGCAAGACCGGCCGCCTCCAAATTTATGCGCGGCGACAAATATTTCAAAATCATTCCCTTCGTGGGGCTGACTCCTTTTCCTGGGCACCGAAAGAGACGATGATAGCCTTCATCGGCAGCGCGGCACGGTAGATAATAACGTGACCGTGAGGAGAAGGGTTAGAGTCGCCGAAAGGGAGCGAGCATGGGAGGTAGGAGAGAACACGGGGACAGATCGCCAGGGACAAAGCGGAGCCGGGAGCCGAAATATATTCAAAAATTCAAATCGTCTATTAGAAACAACGGGGCAGCGCGACGATGTGTACACGTCGATAGGGAAGGAAGAACCGAGGTGGAGATAGAGAACCGTTCGTGGAAGGGAAGGAGGCTGGAAGGAGGATTCTCCTTGGGCCTATGGTAGATCCCGACGTGAGATAAGGGAAAGAGGGCGCAAGGGGAGAGGAATATGCGAATTATAAAGCGAGTGATGGTAGCCATTCGGGGCCCCGTGTGTGCCTTTTATACGTCGGCTAACGTCTCCTACGCGTGCACACGTTCGTGTAGAATTTACGCGTGTGTGGCACAGGTCGAAGGGATCCTTCGGGGGCCCAGCTGGAGATCCGCGGTCCTCTCTTCGTTGTCCTGGTATTTAGGATCTCGCCGAGTGGAACCGAGGACGCGGTGAGTGGCGACAGGATTTACGGACTCGCTGGGAGTACGTGGAAGGAATACCAAGAAATATTGGTCGCTGGTCTAGAAATCTCATTGCTGATCGTGGCCGAGTATGGCTTCGGGACGCGGCGTACCCGTCGATGAATTCTTTTCATCAATCGCTTTGATCGGATGATGTATTAACGCGTTCTTTGTCTTCAGTGCCACGTAGCGACTCAATATCGGCTACGAAGTTAACGTGTGCTACGCGACTAAACGCACGAGCAGGTACCTCTACACGACGTCTTCTCTTCCACCGTAGGGGTTATTTAGCCGTGGCGATAATCAATCTTCCCGCGCACCGAGAACCGATGTTGATATCTAAATCGTTCATCAAGCGGCACAAACGATCGGTATCCTTGATGAGATCACCGTGCTCCGAGATCGTGACGCGGATACCTATCGAGAAAGAATGCCACGGTCATACGAGAGCATTCCAGAATCTAGATCGAACGTTCGTACTGCACCAGTCCATTAACTATTGCTGCCGGCGATTACAGTTTTTGATCGAACAAGTGGAATGACAGAGGAGAAGCGACGGCTAATAGAATGCTCAGGGCTCGCGGGTACCGTAAATAGGACTCGGAGGCGCGCGTTCCCATCCCGACTAGTTAAACATTTATTTTCCTATACAGTTCTCGTTGAAAAGATTGCGACAACACGTCATTTCGCGACCTGAAAAACAATCGTGAAATCTCGTAGTTACGTATCGAGCTGTACCACGAAATATCGGACTCTTTTGTCACCTGGGCTCTCAGTTACTTCTAAACAATTTTTTTCAGATAACTAATGTATGTATGATAATATATATTCTCTTGTGGAATATTACATATTAGTCGAGGTAGACGTTTACGATTCACGAAGAAGCCCAGTACACAGTTCGAAACCGAGGGGTCGAAACTATTAGGTAAATTATATGCGTGAGTATACACTGCAAAGTATGTTGAGAAGTACTCTACCGTTATTTTGCATATGTGCATCGAGACTGTTACTAGGAAATCGTCCCGACAGAGATCTCCGCAAATAAATAGTTTCACCACCTCCCATTTTGCGGTTTCTCTTTACATTTGGGAACACTGATCGTCTCCGCCATATGGTTTTACATTCAACAAAGCTTGAAAAGTTTTACTGTTACCACATCCAATGTTACGGCAGTACGCTTGACACCTGCCGGGTGAAATACTCTTAGTTTCATTACAATCCTAAATTTTCGTGAAATTTTGTAGGAGCATAGTTTCATGATCATTGGCTATAGGAAAAAGTTAGATTAAAAATCGAACGAACCCGTGCAAACATATTGTGCCCCAACCCCAGAACGGAGGACGGTATCCACCCTGCTACAGAAAAAAAAATCCCGTTAATAGATAAATCGTCCAGTGGACCAAAGGACGCTTGATAGCCGCAATATTTCCCGTGGTATTATCAGCACGCGCCGATCGCTCTAGCAGTCGCGTTTACGGCGTGAAACAGCGGAAGCGAGCGCGATCACGAATATGGCGCGGGCGTTTGCTAGTCCAATTGTTCCGCGTGCATCGGCTTGGGTTTCGGGACTTAATTTCCAGTCGTGGCCGGAGATATTAAAGCGGGCCGTGTGTGACGTCGTATGTATGCAAATTCGGCCCTCTGGAAATAGGATGGCAAGGGGTAGCGGGGGTAGTTTCCGTCTGAACCTTCGCGTAACTTTGGTAACCGCGGATATCGTTCGCGCATGTGCGTACATACACACATCCATGGACGCGTGTGCGTGCACGCAGGGTGGCGCAAAAGGACCACACACACGGTCAAACGAAATGGTGTATAGATCATGTATATTGATGGCACGGCACACGTTCGATTCCCATGCTCTCTAAATACTGCGCCACCTTCCCAACCTGTGTGCATTCCTGCATGTGCATGATGCTCCTGTCGCACACATGGATGATTCGACGTTGTTTAAAATATCACAGTCAACCATATAAGTCGTTCTTTGTACAAATCGAACAACTAAAAGTTATTATAAATATAAAAAGTTATGACTATACCAAGTGCTTTGACATTTAAATTTGAGATTTTTCAAAAAATGGAGTCAATCGATTTGTGCAGTGAACGGCTCGTATAACTTTCGACGAAGCCATGTTTAATCCGCGGAGGAAAAATAATGACAGAACATCCTGTATAAATGAAAACGTATCCCCCATTAATATTTCCTTTATTTCAGAGAATAAACCGCATCGTGTGCATATTATCCGGAGTCGCAGCACACGTTATGGCGTCGATACGACCGGCACCCGATGCGGATTCGAGCGAGCGGCTCTCATTGTCAGCGTCGAACGCAAATGGTTGCTCCGTCGAATTTAATTCTTTTCTTCCGTTTGCCAGCGGTTATTCGGCGGAAAAGGAATTGGCGCGCCGTGCGTGATATTTTATAACGGTACACGAAATATTTCGTATCGCTTCCGGTGGGCGAAATGTTTGCGGTCGCTGCGCGACGGAATTCTTTTCAAGACAGCCTTATCCACCTCCAGGAACCAAAAGCAAAGGCACGGAGACGCACCTGTAACCTGCAGTCGTTCGTTGCTTACTTTCATATTCGCATATGTGCATACGGGCACGTATACACGCGTACTCTGCTCCCTTGAGCAACGACCATCTGTGTCAGCCGAGTTATTTTCCATTTCGCCTTGTCACATTTGTTTATTCCGAATTTGTCATGACGTTCGCGCGTGATGTTCTACACGGTTGTTTTTTCGAAGGCGCAATCGTGTATGTGCATGTAATCGCGCGTACGTGTAGACAAAATGGAAATGCGGATGATCATTTAAATCATACGGGAGGAAACGCGGCACGATAAAAATGGCGACTCGGGTACGTTCCTCGTGTTTTGTGCGCATCGGAATGTTTCAACGGGAAGGAACGAAATACGTCGTATTATTCTAAATAAACAATTTGAAACGATGGTGCGCCGCGGTACCAGAGGGCGGTTAAGTATCGAAAGTTTTTATTTCGCGCTGGGTAACGCAGATATGCAATCAAGAGTTAGAGTTAGTATGAAAAACGAAAACTCGAGTCTAAAAGGGCTAAGTATATCGTACAAATGTGTTTGGATACATTTTTCTACAACTTATATCTTCGTACAGGTTCTGCTTGGTAAAAAATCTTCGCGAAACTATTTCACGTACCCAAATACATAAATTTTAATTTAAATTCCAACTGTAATAATCGGTGACTCTAATACCAGAGTGAAAACACGGCAATAAATAATAATTGCATCGATCGTAACATCGTACATCGTTGTTCTGTTTGTTGCACAGTTTGCGAACTCTATCGATTTTCCTTCGGTCTTTCCATCGCCCTTTTCTAAATATTCCTCGCCTTCGCGTAAATCAAACGCGATACAAAAATAACGATTCGTGGATTCTTCGTCGCGTCTACCGGTCACAATTCACGGTACGCTTTATTCGCGTTATGTCATTGCAAATTTGAGCCCCGGAACGGAGCTATAGATCTCGTCGTGTCTTTTGAAATCGAGTCTCCTGGACGTGTCCTGGCCGTCCTCAGGTCGACATTGGATAAGTAAGGGGATGACAGCTACGGGTGTAACCGTGTAAGGGGTTGGCCAGCGTCAAAGAGAGATGATCCTCTATGTATATATATATAGGAGTGGAACGTGATTTGCGGTTCGGGACTTCTGAGTCCCGGATTTGAATTTATCTTGTCTCCTCCCCCGCCCTCTCACCTGCTACTTCGATTCGAAAGTTCCCTTTGCTAACACCCATCTAGATCAGTCCTCGGTGTCCAGGAGGACAGTCGGACGTTCCACCGAGATCTTCCTTAGGTGTCCGCGTGCACTCCTCCTGGCTTAAACTTGATTCATAAAGGGGTTCGCGGGGAGGGATTGGCGCTTGTACGCAAACGGTCTCCTTTCCGTGAATATCATTGGCTGGTTCCTCGATTTTTAACGTTAAAGAAACGTGAATATTTCACGGGTGAAGGAGCACTAAAATTTACGTTCAAAAAGAAGCTCTTAGAAAATTCTGTATCGTGGTCTTTGTCTTGCTTTATATCGCACGAATGGTTCATCGGCAGATTTCCTTCGTGTCATAGCACTGATTTATTTAGTTTTCAACGTAGAGGTAGCTGAAACTCCGATACGTTCTAAACTAATCTGGAGAAAGTTCTGCGACAACGTTCCCAGCTTTTCTTTTTTTCAAACGTGTGTCACTGTTAAACGTTCCAGTCGTATTTATTCGTCGAGGGCGGTTCGATGGATGAGAGATTACTTAAAAATTCGACGCGTACGCGCAAGCGTAGCGCACGGAATGAACAATGAGGATCGCTAACGAAATCACATGATTACGGGCAGCACAATGGGGCCGAACTGTGTAAAATCATGCACGATCGTAATGCGCTTCACAGCGCGACCTCACCATTATACCCGAAACAAGCGACTAACGACCCGCCGCTGGGTACCGATTGGCCGAATTAGGCGCGATATGCGCGTACGTAGTCATGCATAACCCGCGGGGATGATAATTAACCCTGCCATGAATGAGGTTTAATTGGATTCGAGAATCAGCCTCCTCCCCCCTCGCGTAGTGTCGAGAGAGAAGCTTCCGTGGAATTCTGACAGCCTTTTGACTTCGAAAGACAAAGCGAGCTGGGGAGGGACTCCAGTCCTCTGTGTTATTACGCTTCGTGTTTCGTGCGTTAGCGTGACGATGAACGGAATTTTCCTCTATGTATGAAGCGCGATGTGCTCTGTGGAGTATCTTTAATTACTAAGCCAGTAATGGTTAGTTAAACGCATTATTTAAAAAGAATAAGGAATCGTACTTTATCTGATCGTAAAACATCGGGGAAAATATATCTTAATTTAGTGAAATGAAACTGAAATAAAAACGTTTAAAAAATGGTGTTGATATTTATTCTCGCGTTTTAACACGTGACTTAGCGGCAATTAGCTTTTTGCATGGACGCATACATTCTTCGGATCAGGGTGCCGCGATTTCTCATGGTTCAGCAAAATGAACAAGTTCCGTTCTACCATAGCAAACGGGAGCAAAGGGTTCTCTTCTATCTCACCGCCTCTCCGAGTTATTATTAGCATTGTTAACCAACTAACTCAAGCGATACTACCCTCTGATGCGTGAGCCAGTGCCCTGCAGCTTGTTCACCCTTCCCCTCTAATTGGCGTTCTAACGTAATGGTGATCCTGCGAAGTGATCACGGGAACCCTCGTCTTCGTGGGACCTTCTAACCCTTTCACAATTGATGAGGATCTCTCGCTATTGCTGTTACTGTGCTTCGAAAAGCCGATTACACTCCTTAAGATACTGGCGCTCGCTACGCGCAGAATGTTCTCGTGCAAATTATTAAGATTACATTTCGAAAATGGTACATACCAAGTGTCATAGATGGCATGAAATATATTCGATGTTTTCCTTTCAAATAAAGGGTACCTTTTTGAATAAAGGTACATTTGTATTAGGACGTCGTTCTTTTAAGAGGCAATTGAAAGAATCGTAACGGGTGTGGATGTCGTAGGCAAAGCGTGCGCGAGGGTAGGTCGACCGAGCCGAGATAGAAACGAAGAAACCGTGGAGACGAAAGTCGTTGGAAAGGACGAAAGCACGAGGCTAGCATGACGAGTCTCGAGTTGACGTTTCATTCCCAGCCAACTCCCGCACTATGCATACTAACTAGCCGTCGCTACTTTAGCTACGTCTTGCGCCTTCCTTCCTCGATCGTTTAAACAGTCTCTCGGTCCTTCCTTCTCCGTTCCTTGCTATGTTTGGCTGGTTCCTACCACGAAGAAAAAGAAAAAAGTTCGAAGAAGCAGTCCAAGCCAACCAACCCCTGATTGGTAGGGCCGAGGGTGCTGGCCACTGGTTAGTTCCCGTGTTCACCAACAGATGTAGATAGGTGTTCCGTGTCTACTCGCGCTTATTTCACTTCAATGATTGCGTTTGAGATTTTTTTTAAATAGTTTTGTTTTAAGTCGCATCGACTGCTTGGTATTATTAATGCAAAGTTTTACTGAGCTTTTTAGTTAGACCTGGATGCGTCTTTTAGATAGTCCGCCAATTTATCAACGTCTTTCATTAATCCCTGTGCCCCGGTATTATCATCTATACATTCCCTTGCTTTGTTGAACAAACTTTGAATATGAGTCAATTGTTCCTTCCTTTTTTCTGGAGATTCGTTAAATAGTCGTTGCGCCTTTAAACTAGTTCATGGTATTTTGTACAAATTTTATTTAGTGTTATTGTTAAACCTTCCACGGTCTCTTTCCTCTCCTGCTTACGATTAGAGAAACCTGTTGACATTTCCGTCGTCCGAACATTCGCGATAAATTTTCCGCTCCCGTTTCGTGACTGTTTCGAGGACCGACTTTGCATCACGTGTCGGAGGTGATAAAGACCTCGATGACGATTACGTATAGCGATTGAATGAAAACCCGACGAAGGTAACCGAGGGTTAAATCTGCACGACGTAGGTATGGACACGTAAGAACAACACGTAAACCATGTGAATTCTAGCATAACGGTGGCAGTCACGGAACCGTGCTCGAATCAGCCGCCTAAAATCCTATTTTTAAACGGTTTCTTTCCCATTACCCCTGGCAACTATCTCCTACGGCGGATCTAACCATTATTTTGGACTAGTCTTGTTTTTAACTTCCCGCGCCACGCTAGGCGAGTCGTCCATCCCACTCCAGACGACTCCCACCCTTGTCTTCCCTCTCGGGAAGGATTTTATTTGCTTTTATTCGGATGTAATTGTTGGGGCCAGTCACCACTATCGCCACTGTCTAGCGATGCCTAACCATCCGATTCGCGAATGTTTCTCTGCCACGCGACTCTTTTATGGGATCCACGGCCTTTACTCTTCGTGTAAACTGCTCAGGACTCGTTCTCCGATTCGAAGTAGACTCCCTCTCCCAGTTCCTATTAAACTTACGACGATCACTTCAACGGACAACAAGCACAAACTGTTTTAAACAACTTTGTTGTTTCGTTGCGCCGCCGGGGTCGTGTAATTTCGATGGATGTTGATTTAAACTACCGGAAGTGAATTTCAGGAGTAGCGACTTTGGAAATTGAAAAGTAAAATAATTTTGCGTTTAATTAAAAAATCACGGTACCTCCTCGATGTTTCGCAAAATGAAACGAAAAAGTTCGGCGCCACAGCGAAAGTATCAAGCGTGTAAAAAGGGAGGTCGAGTGTACTCGAAACCTAATTCGGTCGTAACCGAAGAATATAACCATCGTCCCTGGCCATCAGCATCCCTCCCCGACGAATAATGAATCACAACTGACGCGAAGTGACTACCGTAGAAATAATCCGGATTAGAGGCGCGAACACGTTCGCTCGCCGATGAAAACGAAATCTGCGAATGCAAATTCCGAACCGCACGATTTCCCTCGTCGAAACGCTCCCGGTGAGCACTGCGAAAGGGCGCGGGAGGGGCCATGGACGAGGAGAGTCTCGATGGAACGAGCCAGAGGGTGGCGGCGAGTTTAATTATCGGGTTAAACGTAGCGAGCGCTGATTCTGATGAGAGTTCCGGATTCGAATGCTCTCTCTAGTACGTGACTGTCATCATGGCGGGCCAGTTAACTAACTAACAGTCCCGGACAGTTAGCAAGTACCGGGCAGGAGTCGATCTGTGGGGGAGATACGGCACGTATAAACCCTGCCAACCCCCCACCCATCCTCGCGATGACATTGTTCGCACTTGGATTCATATTCAAATTGGCTCGCGCTCTGCTGCGATTGTGATTATTGCGATTATTACTACCGTCAATGTTCCGGCGATGTTTCGTTAGCGGGGGAGGGGGAGGCTGTCGGGGTGGTTACATGGTGCCGATTTTCATCGCGTTCCTAATCTGTTCTGGCCCCTTTCTCGCTGGTTCCTCGACGATGAAATGGACTGAACGGGGTTTCGTCGTCGCTCGATGTCCCTTGTCAGATTTATATCGTACTTTTAGTACCATAAGTTCGTGCCGAAGACTGTGTCAATATTTAATACAAAAACTACAGAAATGTTACGGTTACGGTATAACGACCATGTCAGAAAAGTGAGAAAATATTGGAAAATGGGAGATTACGATCAAAGCGACGCGATAAAAGTGTCTTTTTGCACAACAGATTCGAGGATCGGTCTCGAGTGGACGCGGCAAGAAGAAGTAGAGGAATTTGCACGTCAGAAACCACGGGCGTAATCAAGAACGACAGAAGCAAGGAGTCTAATGAGAATCTGTAAAGAGGGGAGAAATCCCGGCACGAAAGACGTCGGGGTACAATAATAAAAATAAATACAGAGCGAGACGAAGGGGGTTTAATGTAGCGCAAATCGCACCAATTAAAAATCCGATTAAAGGAACTGGCAGGTACAGCGTTAAAGATTTAAACGAGAAAATGGTCGGAATCAGAATCGCTTCCGCCCGATAAAGCGAGCGTTCATTTATTAACGGTTGTCCCGCTCTTAAAATTCCTTCGTCAGCCTACGTATTTACTCTCGGCTCCCCGTGCCCCCTCCGTCCTCGATTCTCCACGTTCTCCAGGTGTTAGTTTTATGGCTCGTCATTTTTTTAAGTGCAAATGAGTTCCGCCGTCGCCTCGAGCCTCCGCCAGCGTCTGGGATCTTTCCTTTATTTCTTTAATTTAAAAACGGAATGATTACACGGCGAGTGGGCGAGAAGGTGGGGGCGGCTCGTCGGATTAAAAACTCTAACCCCCTGGAATCCGCCTCCATCCCCCGGCTTTCCTTTCATTCTCCGACCCCTCGGTTTCCCTTATCCTCGCCTCGCAACGACTTTCTTTCCACAAAGCCACGCGGCAAAGACGCGTTCTCCCAGATTGATTGCGAAGTTAACTTTAATTTCTCTAGCCTCCGTTTCGCCCTCGAAAACGATACAATTAATCGTCGCGCGGCGAGCAATTTGTTTCCCCGTTCCACGAAACAGTGGGATCACGTTCCACAGGATGGACAATAGACGTACGCTAAAGCCGAACGTATCGAAACCACGAGGCTCGAAAGATTTTATCCGTTCTGGTTTTCAGCCGCTAATTGCACGAAAATCCGTGGAATTGTGCACGGTTCGTTGCCTACTTAGCGCCAGTACCACGAATAATGGCTGGAATTGCGCCGTAATTACCAAAACGACGTGCGCTCCGCAACGGATGTTTGCTTCGCCCATGGTGCATCCATTAAGCAACGTAATCGGTCGTATCCTGTGTATCTTACCCTTGCGCGGATACCGGTCGGCCCCTTTCAATTTTCGCATAATTCCTTCATTTGTCATCGTTAACCAAAATTACGAGTTTGTGGAAAACGATTTTTGCGAGGACATTTCGGGCATCGTCATCCTTACCAAGTAGCGAGAATCGTAAAGCCTGGTGGTACACGGAATATAATTCGGAAGGCCGAAACAACTTGAGCCAAAATTTAAAAATGATCCAGAGGCTGTGAGTTGTTCAAGTTAAAGTAACATTTTTAACGGAACGTTTTGACGCATAAACCCTAGAATCCGTATCTCTTTCGGCGAATTCAAGTCGATGCACGGAAGTGGCTCGTCGGAGCGAGAGGTACGTTCGTTATTAGACATTCCTACGTTACCGATGGATAGGTTCATCCGACGCCCATCCCTATCACTCCTCGAGCATGTGGACCTTGTGCCTAATCGGGTGTGAACGAGCCTTTGTGGGGTGGTACAGTCTGGGCCGAGATATTGCAGGTTGTTTAATTTCGTGCGCTCTCCACTGTTCCTTTGTTTCGAACGTTTCAATTTAAATCGAAGCGCAATCCAGTCACGGGACTAACTGTGTAAGGGTACAAGGGCTCCGCCAGAGGAGGTGGAAGGAGCTGGACAGAGGGGGGAGCGGGGGGAGTAAAGCGTCAGGCGCCGATCCGTTATTAATTAGATCGGCATCGGGCGGAAAAGGGCGGCTCTCAGAAAAGGGCCAGATCCGATATCGGTTCTCGGTTTCAGGAATCCCTCCGATGATTCTTCTGGCCTGTTCGACGAAACCTCGCGAAATTAATTGCCGGACAGCCTCCAGGTTCCGTTTCACTCTCGACACCACTCGACACACTTACCGAAAGTTACATTCTTTGTTGGGAACATCGTCTGCGGTAACGTCAGCTTTAGGGGAACCATTTTTTGCGATTGTGGATTCGAAATTAATGTCACGTGAATCGGAGGAGGCTGATAATTTAGATAAATTAGTATTAGGGATCGTAGCAAACCTGTACAAACCTGGCTTAATTATAAATTACTGTGTCAATTCTTAGCAAACATTTTCACATAAATCCCAACTAAATAGTAAATAAATAAACCTCGTTCGATATTGAATACAACCATCGTTCGGTTCACGAACAATGCCCAGAGTAATCAGGGAGCGACCGAACCGCGGCATGAAAACGTGAAAGAACCTTAAGTAACGAGATCGCGCAGATACACGACAATCATCGCGAACATTTGGCAGTACATCCTTCAAATATGATTTATCCTTAATGACAGTACCGCAGGTGGTTCGAAACGATCAACGGGGAATGGGTATAGGTGTGCATAGTCGCGAGGCGGGTGAAGTCAAAAACGAGCGGCGCAGAAAAACTCGTCGGTACGGCAACGAAAGGTGGGGAAAAAGGGTTTATCGCTAATGAAGCGAAACGCCTTCTTCAGCGCCGAGCACGGCCTCTGTCTTGTAAGAAGCCTCGGTACACCGGCCGTCGTGTAACGAGTTTTGTAACAGCGAATCGAATCGGACCTCGCCGAACCAAAGGCCTCCGCAAGAATCGACGACCTTCGTATTAGAGCTCGCGCAGGTTTCTTGCAACACGGTGTTAATTAAAATTACTACCACGATACGCGCGATGAAAGTCTGTTTATCCGTTGCGGCATTCTTTGCCCGGGCGATGCTGTAGCAGAATTATTTTGCTTCTACTGGGAATCGAGGCTTCGATAAAATTTCTAAGGAGCCTCGCTGTCGCTTGCTTTCTCATTCCAGCTGCACGGGTGGCAAACCAATTAACATCTGGTGAAATCTTAAATTTTCATGGTATGCGCCGCGAGGGTTAGCAGGAGAGATAGTTCTACGTTGTTCGGGTTTAGGTTGAGGGTCTTCATTGATTTATCGAGCTATAGAAATACGAAAGGCTCGGCACCCGAGACTACAAAATTTTGTAACTTCTAAACGATACGTACTACACATCGTATTAGTCTTATTTACAAAGGACAAAAATATCCAAAGAAATATTAACAAGAATTAACGAGACTCTTTGAAACTCTCCTGAATCTGCTTCGATTCAATTTCTTTTTTGTAATTTCTTATTCCTCCTTACACGTTTTCATATTTAATAAAATTTACACGAGATGCGCCACGTATCACGTTCATCTCCCAAAGACTAAGTAATGTTTCGTCTTCAAAGAGATACACCAAGCAACACACACACAATGAGTTCCTTAATCAGATTTATTTCTACTTTACGACCGCGCGAAGCAAATTTTATCCCGATGCATTCGTTGCATCCCACAGAAGGAACGCGCGTATACTCGAAAAAAAAAAAAAAACGCAGGTTTTGTGCAGTTGAAAGTATCACGGCCTGTATCGATACCATTAAGGTGGATTAAGGCCAGCGTGGCTAATAAATAAAATATGATAAGAATAATAGTGGCAATTTCGTCGAAGGCGGCCCACTGGAGGAAGTCGGATATTATAGTGTAGCGTAATGCAATCCGTGTATTTGAATACCTAATAGTTTTCAATGCATACATTAAGCCTTAAATGCCTATTACCCGAACGGTGTTGTCCTATAGCGTTCGACCGATGCTAATTTTAGCTGAGCCGAATTCGAAGCCCACGTACGCGCGCACCTACATATATACACTTTATGCATTTCCTTCGTGTATGCGGCAGCGAGCATGCATATCAACATCTCGAGAAATGAAAAAGTGCACAACCGTTCACGGACACCGTGCGCCGAGTTAATGGATGGTTTTAGCGACGCATTAAATATTCGGTGCGCATCAGGTATCGTGTATCGACGAGACTTTCGGCCGTTTCTACCGAACAATATTATGTTGACGTGGCTCGAACCTACAATCGAAGAAAGGAAACTAGTGCTGAACTAGATTGGATTCGAAAACAAACGTTCTGGTCTCACAAGTCAGTCGAACAAATAAGCTGTTTGATTGGTCAAGTTGAATGAGACACATGTTGAAAATCAATGACTGAGATAATTTTTTATTTTTAATTTAATAATGAACAAATAAAATCTAACTAAATAAGACGTTACAAGAAAAGTAACGTACCATTCGTTTAGTAATGTATACAATCAATAATGTTTAAGTACATTGCCCGCAAGGTGATGGGCGAAAGCTAGCTCGGCTAGGAAATGTTCATTTTCGAAAAAGCCATTCAAAGGAGAGTGATCGAGGAGAGTATTGCGAATCCAAGAATGAAAGCTCAGCGAACTAATTTCCTACGCTCGAATCAGTTTGCAAAGACTGTGATCATGTCTCCTCGCGCGAAAGGAGAATTCTAAGTCCTCGATATGAGTCGTGTAATCCCTCGTAATGAACCTCTCAAGACTGTCAGGGACCGTTTCAAATATTTATCTGGGTAAAACGTCTTCCGCGTCTCGGCTCTTAATGGCAGGCCACTATACCTCGCGGTTTCGAGGAATTATTCAGGAACGTCACAGGTTCCTGTTATATCTCAGAGCTTTGAAAAGCTGAAAGAAGTAGCTGCCATTCAAAGGAATAGCTATTAATGGAGTCCTTAATATTTTTCTACGTATGCCTAGCGACCGCTATTAAACAGCCGCATTAGGTAATATTATAAATATTTACAAAATGCGTTGAAAAGTTCATAAATTTCAATAAACTACATTAAAGAAAATTCCATTAATTCCGCAAAGTGAAAATACTTACACGTACATTTTTAAGCAAGAAGCTTACATCTTACGTAATAACATATCCATGTCGTGTTATTAATTAAAAAGCATTGTACAAGATTGAATTTATTTGCAAAATAAAACATTTGTAATATTACATTACATATTATAATTAATATCCTTCGCAATATTTTGGTAAACAGTGTTTTAAAGCAATATTTTGTTTGAATTGTTTAATTGCACGGTATTCCATTTTATGTTTAAAAAAAATTAAAAGAGACGATTCAACGTACGTTTACAGCTCGAGAAGCAAAACACTTTCAAGAACTCGAGTCGTAAACAACCCAAGCTTCGACACGTGTTGAATATTGAATCATAATTAACGATCTTTAATTACGTGTTTTTAAAATGCTGTTTTATTCCTGATCATCAACTGCGCGCGTGGTAAATACGAAAGTGCACGCGCTTTCCTGTGCAAGAAACTGGTTGGCAATACTTTCCATAGATGGCAGACGGTGCACTGTTCCGCGAAAGGGGCGAAGGTTTTAAGCTGATTTTTACTATAGATGTTACTCGATAGTGATAAGACTGACGCGTAATAGTTTTTCTAGTGTAATAAGGTTGAAATATGTAAGTACTTATATTGTGTGATACTCCAATATATTTATTTTTGTATAGCTTGTACTATCCAAATGGACCCATAGGCTTGGGTTATTATTAAATAAATAGAGGCTAGAAGGTTTCGAGTCAGCTATAAAATTCGATTCAGAATGAATTGATAAGCACCAAAATTCCTGTCAAATATTTAGCTAATTTCAAATTGATTCTAGTTAAAAATTGAAATATTACGTCCACCTCATTGAGTCTAATGAGAAGCGATTATCTGTCATCGGAAAAGTGCAATTTTATGGAAGGTGAACTCCAACATCGTTACGTCGTGTAACTAAGTACTCTAAGTAGTACGCGGCGCATTAAAAAATACATACTTTAGAATATTGTCGCGTGCTCTCGAAGAGTATGCGTGACACATGAGACTGAGACCAATGTAATGTTTATCAAATATTTTGTTTTAAAATGTTACAAATATCTTCTAAATCCATTGTAACAGCTTAAGAGTCAACACTTCGAGAATGCACAGCCTACTTTGACCAATTTAATTTTTATTAGGACACATTGCCATGTCAATTTATATGCTATTGGCATCGATTAGTATTCATTCCAAAGGTATTGATATAGAAAATTAGTACCAACTTCACGTAGACTCAGGTGTCAAATGGGTTTGATCTAGAATGGTAATCGATTATCTAGTATCGTTAGTATCGATAGCATCCCCGTCGCTAGCCTCATCAGCAGCGTTAGGCTAATCGAAAGTAATACAAAGTGGAAAGTCGTGAGGGAGTCTCAAAGACCGCATAGCGTGCGATATCCAAGAAATTAATCGTACGTCTCGCGTTCTTTGGAAATAATTGCATTCGATAGAAAGCAGCCTGTTATTTGACTAATATTACGCACAATTTATAAGACTTGGCGTACTCGATACTTAGCGATGGCGACAGGGATCTCGCTTGTCGGATTGACAGCGTTAATTATGAGAGTGTCTATTGCAAATGATACGTAGGCTGGCTGCATAATCATTCGAATTGTATCAATCACCTGAGGAATATTAACAACATCGTTCGTGATTAAATTTAATCGACACTCAACCGACGATCGTATATTTAACCTAATTAACTTTTATATTACCCTGTTAGCGTGACATTCTAGCTGTCTTCGCCGTCACGACTAAGATCGAGTCAAAGGACGTCGGAGAACGTTTGCGTTTCATATTTCGGATATTCAGGTATTCATATTTCTCGCAAAATTTATACGAATGGATCGATCATCTAAACAAATTATTTCACCATTCGTATGCTTCGTACTATTATCGAACAATAAATATATTTTTTGGCTCTGTTATATAAAATATAGTTCACGACGCCATCACGTTTCGCGATCACGTTTGTAAATCTCGCGACAAATAAAACAGCTTGACTCAAGCGAAGGAAGATATCGTTTCGCGTGGTAAAAACAAACGGTCTGCGCGACTGAATTGTCAATGACAATGACTGACCCTTCGTACCTCGTGCCCCGGAAAAGGGGGTCCAGAGCGAGGGGAGGGGGGAACTGGTTTAAATATTTTCTGGGCACGTGTTTTACATAGGTAGAGATGTACTCGCTCCTCTGGCACGCTTGAATGTATAAGGCCCGGGCAGCTATCTCGGGTCAGATCTCGACGGTGATCTTCAGCTCTCATTTTTTCGTATGGTCACTATTATGCTCGTCCACGAAGGCCTCTCGGAAACTCGTTCACGTGTACAAAGAATCTTCCGACGATTATTAATTATCGCGAGTTGCCCTCGCTCGTGAAACGGTGGGCACATTAATTTCTAGGCAAACTTAAGGAATGGACGATGTGGAAGGAAGTCGATGTGGTCCGTGGTATTCAATTTTCGGGACTTTTACTCGAAGTAATTACTGGAATTAAGATATACTAAAGTCGACGCAGCAGACGTAAGCATCTGGTAGGTTTAGTATTAACAAATAAAAACGTACGGATAGAATCAGTCATAGGACTCGTGTCCATAAAATTCTGGCCATCTCTGGTATCAGAACCGTGGCTGTAATTCCCCTCGAAAATAGAAAGCATACGTGGACGGTAAGAATCGTCCCATCTCGCTATCCAAACGAAATCTCTTTCGCGGTTGGTATCAAATTTCCCGAGGTAATAGAATTAGTTAGGCGAAATGGCTCCCTCCCGAAACGACGAGTTCGCGGAAAAAGGAGATTAATGCCAGGCCAGTTGTGGCGTTTTCGACCGGCGGAACGACGTTGATCCCAATATACGTCTCGCGACGGGCATGGCAATAATTAGAATTAATTTAGGCGGAACGTTAAATCTAGGCGAGTGGGCCCGCGGACAAGAATAACCCAACTGGCTCTGATTAGTCTTAATGTGTTAATTAGAGAAGATTACTCTTTGCCAATTCCTCCACTCCCTCTTCTTGTTCTTCGTTCCTCGAGTTCTTCCTCTGGCTGTCGCCAAACTGGACGTTGGATGGCGAGGCTGGTTTGCCAAGAGGGAGGGACGGGGAACCCACGGACAGGGATGGGCAACGGAGAAGAAAGGACGAACGGTGTAGAGTTTAGCAAGTATCATATTTTACCGGGCATCAACGTACCGACAAGCACTCACACACGATTCTGTTCACGCACACGCGCGCAGCGGCGGATCATTAATCACTATTATCTCGGGGTAATTTTTCTTCGATATAATTTCGTCTGTTTACCCCCGCGAGTTGGCGCGCGAGCTTGCACACCGTGAAGACGAGGACAAGGCTCCGTTTCGAAGGGTGGCGCCGGTTCTTCGCCTCTCGTCTCCATCCTCCGCGTCCTCCATCGGGTTCCTCCTCGTTTCTTCCTTCTCTGCTTCACGGTTCGTGAACTCTCGCATCCACTTTGTGTGTACACATGCCTGCAGCTTCGTTAGCTTCAAACTCGACGTGTTTCCCACACCGATGACTGTGAAATCAGGCCTTCTCTTTTTTGGCACGCGAGGCGTCCTCGGGGGTGCACCGAGACACGGCGCACTCGATGAAATTTTGTTGGGTTTCGGAGAAAATTTTGGTGGAAATAGGCTGCTTCATAGAATGTGTAGTTCGCGCAATAATGTGTTTGATATTTGCACAAATACTTGCGCAGCATTATCTGGTCGTCCCGTTCAATACGCAACGTTTTCATTTCCGGTAATTATTGAAACATGACGCAACCGACACATTTTCTTCGACTAATGATTGAAGTCACGCGTCACGAAGATAGATTGAAAATAGCTCTGCGTGGGCCAAGCGCTAAGAACTCGCATTATCTCCCATTGGTTCGTAACTCTATTAATCATCGCATAAATTAGACAGCTATAAAATTTTGATAGCCTTATCTCGAACAAGCGGGGAACCGCGAGAGGCCTGAAATTAATAATCAACGATGCGTGTAGCCGAGCGAGAGATTTCTGGCCGCAAAACGATTTTCCTCTAATTTCTCGTAGCTTTCACGAGACTTTCACGAATTATCACGGAAGCATGTCGCTGGCGAAAAATGATCACAAATCGAGCGTAAAGATTCATGGTTTATAGCTTTCATAATCCGAGATATTGTCACTTTCGCAATCTGCATAATTTGCGGGCCACTTTATAGTCTAATAAACAACCGCTTTCTAGGACTCTCAGATTTGTCCATCCGTTTGGTAATTTACACTCATTAGTACCGTGCTGGTCTATATCGCTGGACTGTACTATAATTATTTATTTGTCATATCTTTTAACGACACGTTATTATGTGAATTATAATATATTATTGCAAAGCTTGTGGTCTCCATAAACATTTTGATATTTAACTTGACGAGCGTTACCCTGACTTGTCATTGTTAAAAGATAACCCAACTCCTGCTCTCAGTATTCCCAAATAAAATGAAATAAATTCCACCGACTGCGCTCATGCCACGAAGGATATTTTTGAAAAATACAAGGGAATATGTTTCGTGAGTTTCGTTCGGTTTTTCCTGGAACAGGACATTTTATTACAAGATTGGCTTACATATATTTCAGTTCGCCGGAGAAGCCCAGAAGAAGTCCAACGAATGCTCGAAAGGAAGTAGCAAAAATCCGGTTGACGCTACTCGAGACTAGCGACGCCACTTCCGTTTACTTTATTTTTCGCGTCTCCTGCCTGGCGTTAAAACACTAATTCTTATCCAACCACTTGCGAGTCTAGTGCCTGTTTACACAGTTAATGCGAGTACTCGTGCGTGTACTTATCTTCGAGAAGAAATGGGAAAAGTAGCCTTAACCTAATGACGGTGTGTTCCTCGTGCTATTTTAACCTTAGCCGCGTCGACGAATATACCTTCGGCATTGTCATTCTACAGGTAGTTAAAATCACGAACAAATTATCGACTTCGAAAAGGAGGAGGTTACTCAATTCGACATGTATATTTTTTTTTTTTTTGAAGTTTGCACACAGCGCAACGAACATTCATGTTTGAACAAATAATAGCGTTACCCAAGGGTAACGAAAGTACGAGAGAGCTACGAGCCTAACGTTGCATAAGGCCCTCCGCTTTGCATCAAGTCCCTGTTGTGTCCCCACCTCCTCGTCGCCCTAGGAACTAACTATCCTTCTCCCAAAGATTAACTACGCGACTCTGAGATCCTGTAGATCTTTCCACGAGATGATGGTCATTCGACCAACGAGTATAAATCACCTAAGAGAAGTGTCATCCTGGGGTCCCACCTATCCTCCCCCCATCCCACCGCCCCCGGCATTCCTTCATTTGAATGCAACTCTCTTTCATTTGTCTCTTTTTGCTCTTTCCACCGTGACATTATGAAACATAGGCACACGTAGCAGTAAATGAATATTGTATCAGTTGTCTTCGTCGTCGCCTCTTTTTTCCGAGTCATTGTAACAAGGTCTCTATGCGGCTGAACTCCGTTGGGATGCGAGAACGAAACAAAGGGTCCTTACGGTTGTCCGCGGAGAACATCGAGACCAGTCGTAGAGTTCTCTAAGAACGCGTTTCGACTTTGGCGCGCCGGGATGGATAATTGGGGGTACCGAACGGACGAGGAATGCGCGTAATTTCCTCGAGATCGAGTGCCGCGTTCTCGATGAAAAGTAATTTCATTATATGCTCGTTTCGCCAGCCCTTGAACGCGATATTCAAAGTTTGTTTTCAGCCCGTGGGGCGGAGGGGAGGGGTAGGGTGGGGGGGGGGGTGGGGGGCGAGTGAATGGCAAATCAGCAGGTGGCGAGATGTTCTTAATTAATCACTCAGATTCAATAACGAGAGATAGCGTAAGGGGGTTCTGAATGCATCGACGATGATTGTGAGGATTATCTGTTCGTTCGAGCACATTAATAAGTAGTAGGAGAGAGATGAAAAGAACAAGAGCGAGTAGTGGCGTCGCTGTTGCTCAGTGTTGATTCGATCAGCCTGTCTGGGATTCTTCTGCTGCTCCATGGAACACGACGCATGATGAAGGAAAAACAATTACCGAGAGTCTTCGGGATAAGACAAAACGTGTTTGCACACGAGGTTAATACGACTCTTATCATCGAACGCCCTCGTTCTTGTATGCTAAACGGGTAACATCATTTTGCGCGGACTTGTACAACACTTTTGGTCGAACTCTTTTTACTGGGATTGTTCTGCGATTCCAACTAACAGCTCCTTTTGTCCTGTGCTTTTCGTAATAATTATAAAGGTTCTTTGGTTTAGTATTTGTACAAGATTCATTTTGTGACGAGCCTCTTACAGCGAAACATTTAATTGACGAATGTCAAGGAATTGTGACTCGCACTTTCTCCCCTTTTCTCTCATATATTCTACGATAGAGACAAGAAAGTTTTTTCGAATTAAAAAGAAGAGACTCGCAAAGTCAGCGCCGTGCGACACGGTAGGCTTTCAATGTGGAACTTCTGAATGCACACAGCCACGACCGGTGGAGTCACGGAGTGAGCGGTTAAGATCTTCGTTAATTATCATCATTTATAATTTTCTCTTCCCGTGTCTCTCCTCCCACTGGAGATGGTCCTGCAGGAAGGGGGAGTACAAGAAGAGGATCTGCCCCTACCTTCTCTTTTCCTCGAGGTTTAATATTTCAAATAAATGCGTGCATTAGCGCGCTATCTCGGCGTGATCCTCCGTTGACTATTAACAACGTCGGCCCGAGTCGCTATTATGACTTATCTGACCGGAGACCTGGCTACAATAACGTCCCCTGTTTCTCCCGCTTTGCTCTCTTGCAGTCTTCAGCCACGTAATATTCCTCTTTCGGGATGCGCGTTTAAAGATCATGAAACGATAAGAGTTTACTTTTACAATCTGCGTTGGAATTCAAATAATATTTGTTGGCTCGAAAAAAATTGGTTACCTCTAACAAGGAAAAAGAATTGGTCTACTATTAGGGGGGCTAGAAAGTAACGTCGTTATTTTTACATTAAATTAAAACAAATAAATTTATAATTTTTACAAGTTTCTATTTTTAATCAATTATGTACTACTATTGAAAAAATGTATTATTTGACTAGTATCCTTCTTCTAAATAACTCTGTTGTATTTAAGTAAAAATACATTTCTTGAAGTATTCAGTATTCAGGAGCCGTTCGTCTGGCAATGGAGCATTTTCGTGGACAACCGGTAGCAGTTTAATGACTGATGTCCAACGAACGCGATTAGGATATCCTACACGTAGAGGAAGCTACCTGCCGTAGGGTTTCCGCCGACACTCGTTTGTCGTTCCTTCCATTTTAGTCCATTCCAGCCGAGTCCTTACTTCCTTATCGATGTTTGTCGTCCCTTATTAATGAGCCGAAGATAAATTCGGAGACGCGACACCGTCATCGCTACTTGGGAGGGCACCTTCCTCATATTTCCAAACGAAAAGGAGCGTAATCACAGCAGACGAAGACGACCCACCGTCGTCCCTGCTAACGATATTCTTTTGCCCCTTAATGACAGCGTAAAACTGATGATTAATTCAGCATTCGTTTCTTTATTGCTCGGTTATTATCCGTGAATCACGGTTTTCCTCCGTGCCGCTCATTTCTCTTCATAATCTTTTCGTTACGTCGATCGACGATTCATTTCTCTTCTTTTATGTAAAACGCGCGGTGAAGCGGCGAGGGATAAACAATACCGTCGCGATTCGTTTCTCGACAAACGATATCTCGTTTCCGATCAATTTTGCTCTGTTTATCTCGCGCAATGTTTACCAAGGAAATGCGTTTTCGTTGAGATTCACAGAGCTGCGTTTCTAGAAGTGATTACATATGCGTGGCGCCTAAAGGTATTCGTCTTGATTGTTTTCGATCGTTTATAAGAATTTATAATCGAGTCTAATAAATCCAAAGGAGACACGTTTGCAAAGTTAGACTATTTAATGTAATGCGATTCCTGTTCGCACATTTTGCAACGAGATGGGCGCAGAGTGCAAAGGGTTAGGATGGATCGCGTAAAGTCTTGATTAACTTCGGGTTACTCCAAGTTCGTCCCGCGAATGCACAAATCTTCACAGAAAAAAAAGCGTCGTTGAGACACGTGTTCGTCGAGGAGTTTGGTACCAGTGTCGGACCGCACCCTTTGGCCGTTGGATGCCTCACTTGGTTGCTCCGTTGAAAAAATACCACACCCCCCGCCGCGAGCGAGTCCTCTCCCCCAACTCTTCTCTCACTTCTAATATATATTTAATCAGGCCCAAAAATACGCTCTCGCGAGCGCGCGCATACAGAAGAAGTTTAAGTCTGGACTCGCACTTGAGTCGTTCGATGGCCCACCAACACAGCTGACCGGGAACATTAAGCTGACACCCACACGAACGAACCCCAACCCCCACCTCCATTTTTCTTTTGCTCGTTCGCGTTCTTTCCTCCTCTTTCTTTCTATCCATCGGTTCGTTCTATTTCTCTCCTTCTTCGGCGAATGGATTCGAACACCTTTTTTGAATCAGAGGGTCAAGCGACTTGGCCGTAGATCATCTTAATGCCTCCATTGTTGTTTTAGGACGCCCGCGACTATACTGGGTGTCCGTCGCGACAAGGTCGATGTATCGCGGCTGGAGAAACGTGAAAACCAAGACTTTATCGACGAAATTCTAGGGTGTGCCACGGTATTCGTCGATCCTTTCGTTTCGTTCGATTGTTTTCATTGAACTGTGCTGGAGCGAAAACAAAATAAGAATTTCATTACGTCGAAACAGGAAGGAATACATGAGCCGTTCACTGCACAAATCGATTTACTTCAAAAATCTGGAATTTAAGTGTCAAAGCACTTGGTATAGTCATAACTTTTTATATTCATCGAATTTCTCAACTCTTTGTTGCGGGAAGTTAATCAATTTGTGCAACGAACGGCTCATATGTTCCTTCGTTTCGAAGTATCTAAAATGTAACGTCTCCTAATCGATTTATCAACCCCGATCCTTGGTACCGAGCCTCGTGTCGGCTTAATAGTTCCCTCGCGCTCGACGTTCGCGAAATTACAATAATCTCCGCGATAAATTGAGCCATTACGGGGATTGTGTGTTATTCTCTTTAATGTGGTTTTTAAGGGCCAACAGTTGTTTGTCGAAAGTTCTCTTACGCGGGCCACGAAGAAGCACGTGGGACGTGAGTTTCGCCGACCCCTGGGACTACGTTCGATTCGAATTTAACGCTCGCAAGATCCCCGCGTTGTTCCTCGACGCTCGTCAGCGCCGAATTACGATAATCACGAAGATAAATTGAGCAATTATAGGGGCTGCGTTCTATTCGCTTTCGACCTGACGTAACAGAACTTTTAAGGCTCGGACCGCGCTGAAGTGGCGGACCAGCGACTTTGCATCGCGGCAGGACGTGTTGGAAATAATCGCCGGCCAGTTTCTTTCGAATATCTCCCGCCTGCGTTCTCTCGCGGTCTGCTTTTTCGGTACTTTCCAACGATTTCAGGGCTCGGGCTGGCCATCGGCTAACAGGAAAGGCCACTCTTGGCCGGCTTGTAAATTCGCCGCTCCTTGTAAATCCGCCTGTAATTCCGGGGCAGGGACGCGACTGCGAGAGCACCGCTAAGGAGAGAGAGAAAGAAGAGTTACGGCCGACATGAATCGCGAATTATCCTTGGAAACAGGCC
Source organism: Hylaeus anthracinus (assembly GCF_026225885.1). Taxonomy (NCBI): domain Eukaryota; kingdom Metazoa; phylum Arthropoda; class Insecta; order Hymenoptera; family Colletidae; genus Hylaeus; species Hylaeus anthracinus. The sequence continues at coordinate 7,348,585 of NW_026534333.1, read as the reverse complement.
GCGGTAGACGCCGGAGGTCGCAGTCGTTGACATCGGAAACTACTTCGATCTTCGATTGCCGATCCGCGGTCCACCTGGTCGGAGATCGGCATCCAAAATGGTCCCACAATCGAGGCGAACTTTCACGCTGAAAAACCTTTTCGCTAGGGCCAGATTCGAATCGTCTTCTTGGACATTCTTGCCCTCTGTTCGATCTGTATTAAGTGTGGACGTAGCTAAAGAGGTCTTAGACACGGTATTAGAACATAGATAGAGGGGATAATAGTCTGTTCCATAAATATTCGTACCCTGTATCTTAAATAAATTAATCATTGTAAGTGAATATTAACACACGTGTAAAGTTTATTCCTGCACATATTTGCAATGGAACATTTGTTTGGAAACATCGAATTTATCATTTAATTTAGACGAACTTCTTCGATATACATAGAAGGTATGAATACTTATGGGACTAACTGTATAAACCAGAAACTTCCTTATACCTTCTGGATCAAGTGCGTACTCTTCGATAAGTTAATGAATTTGCGTACACCCCTGGTATACAGAGCTTACATATTCAACTTGTCTTTATCTATGGTGTGTCAGAAGTACGCCGAACAGATACCAAAGTGTGTATCGAGCTCGTTACACGCGAAGGTAGCCCGAGATGGATGTAAAGGGTGAAGTCAACTTAATCGCCTTTGCTCGAGCTATAGACTTGTCTAGTGATCTGGTATCTAGAATAACCGTGAAAGTGGGAGTACAATGGTAAATACGGAAGCACCGTAGAGCATGCGTGATAAGGAAGTTGAAAGAGGATAGAACGAAGAAACGACGGAGGAAGTCGAGTGGAAATCAGAACCAGCCCGACTAATCCGGTTTGCGGGTATGTTGGGGCATAAATAATGTTAATGAAGCCACGACTACTTGCATTAACATGCGATACTTGAGGTATCAGTTCCAAGATTTCGACTCGCAAATCCTTCGACACGGTTGGAACCTATTTCAAAGCCCTGAAACGCGTAGCGTTGTAAACCACGACGATGTATTTTACAGTTATGGAAATTATGAAGAATTATTCTTATTGAGAAGTATTGTTCACAAAAGAGATTTTAATTCCATAAAATAAAAAATTGAGAAATGTGACGAAATAATGTAAGATTTAAGATTTAAATTTAAGATTTGTCAAAAAGTAGAGTTAATCGATTTGTGTAGTGGACAGCTCATATAAAAGTATCGTCTCGTTTATGCCAGCATATTACTCGAATCAACTAATTAAATCGATTATTCTACCTACAAGAAATTTGCGTGCACGTTATCGCGAACCATTTTCTTCGAGGATTTCTCGTATCGGCCGATGAAACTCTCCGACCGGGTAATATAAATTATTATGCGCAGAACTCGCGCGATAGAGCCGCTATTGTGCGAAACATAACCGGACCGTATTTTACGCGACGAAGTTGAGATATATGCACCCCGATAAATAAACGCACGAGCGCCATCGTAGATAAACCTTAAGCACGGACTCGGTTCTATACACTTCCTTCAGGAGTACACACACGAAATTTAGGACCCCCGTTACATGCCGACGAATTTCATGCTGCGGGGTGTTATATGCGGCGAGCGACATAAACCCGGCTCGCAACGACGTTTGCTATAGAGATTTCTCTGTTCTGGTCTTCTCGCCCCATGTAGACTCGAATGAAGGAGGTTAAGGCGACGGTGTAGAGTGGGTGGAAGGAACTCGGCATATGCATAAGGGAACCATACTGGTCCCCGACACCTTCGAACTGCTAAACCTTCACCCGTAACACTTTTTCTTTCTGGTGCCTTTTTGGCTTTCGCGCGGGGCACCGTTCTTTCGTTGGTTAATTAGATTTTGATGGCTGGCATGAGCATTTGCATCCTTTATCCCGGGAACTCGCCGTTCTCTCTCCATCTCTGTCCTTGTTTCAGTTTGTTCTCTGTTTAGCACGTTGGCGAGAGAGGAACAAGAGGACCACGGTTCTCCAGCCCGTCCACTCTCGCCTCTCTTTTCCGCGTTTATTCTCTCGCTCCGCAGGGGAGAGTCGTTTAGACCTTCGGATGCTTAACTCCAAAGCGATTTAGCGGCCCAGGGGCCAAGTGTCAACAAGCCGGCATTGCTCAGGTACGTATCACCCGACCGCGATATTCCAAGGCTGGGCCCCTGGCTAATTTCGCCCATCCTTCTTTTTCATTTATTTCCTCTACTTCGGAATTTGATCTACGGTGTCGGGTTGCGGGCGTCGACGTGGATAATTCTCTATGCGCGATAGAATTGCATCGAAACAGGGGATTTCGTTAACGTTATCGGGAACGATCGGGTTTCTTTGGGTTCGCCATTCTATGTAATTGTTCGGTAGTCGAATGGTAATGCATTTGGACTGAGATACTTGACTGGGAACTTCAGAAATAGACAACGAAATTATTATGTTTCACCTCAGATCTGTAATGTACATAATTGGACACGTCGGTAATCGTTTGGACAGTCTGTTCGAACCGATGCTGCGGTAATAAACTGTCGCGAAATTGGAGGCTATCCAAACAATTAATAGCGTCACGTGCGAAGTCAGAGCTAACGGATTAATAGGTTAAACAGAGTCCTCATCCTATTTCAATTTTTCATTCCTTATACTTGTTTTCCTCTAACAAGCGCAACAAAACCATCGGGAATTTTCCAAGAACATCGGCGACCACAGGGAACCGATCGGTTTTCCATCATTACGTATTCAAAACGGATTGCTCTTGTCATTTCTCGAACTAGATGAAATCCTCGGGGCGAGACTGGCGGGGAGAGCGCTCCGCGCCCCACAAATTCCGACACGACAGGGTCGAATGAACGAGAATACCTGGCGTGAGGGCAAACGTCAAAACACACCTCGTCCACCCACACTGGTCCGTTCGGACGCTTACACACTAACGACCAAGATTCGTATAGAGCAGCCAATGACTGGAATGACTTGCACTCGGTGTCGAACCCGAAGATCCCTCACGGTCTTCGTCTCCCCCTGCCGGCATCTACTCCCTCTCCTTGTCCGATCCACCTGGGTGAATCGTCGTCTCCTTCGGTCAGGTTATCTGCTTCGAGGGAGGTGCAGGCTTAATTTAATTAATTCCATGCGCCATCTTGACAAGTGTGCGCCTCGTACGCGCATCCAAAGAATAATTTTCATACTCATCCACCTTCCTTTCCCTTCTTTCAGCCTCCGTTCCCCTCCCGCTCCGCCGCCCCCGCTATCGTCTCCTCTTTCTCAGCTGCCCCATACTCCTGGACGCCTCGAACCGTTTCTTCAGTTATCAGATCCCCGATTCATACTCGTCAAGCGCGAGCTCCGGGCTCGGTAAAAAGAGGGGTGACCAAGGGGGCCGTGGGATGTGGCGGGGGTGAAGGAGGAACGGAAAAAAAGAACGCATTTATCCGCTCCCATCTCGCCGGGGTCATTTGTCTTTTTGATGTCGCGCCGTATCTGATTCGTTAATTGCGAGACCTTGCGTGTGATCGACTCTCCTCGGTTCGTGCGAAGAGGTGGGAGATAGGTCGGGGCACCCAACGGATATTTGGAATTGAAAAGATTTTTCGGAGATACGGTAACGACGAAGATTTATTGTGAAACTGTCGTGACCGTTATCGGATGAGATCTCTCGAATACCGAGAACCTCCGATGACCCCGTAAAGCAGTTGTTAGCGGCCATTGACGGCTGACTCGCGAAGGTAGCGTTTCATTCGGCGGGCATTCTCGCAAAGGTTGCGCCTGTTACAACTGGTACGTTTCAATTCTTTGCGTTTAAAGCGATTTATATGTTTTGATTTTATTTAATTTACAACGTTCGTCTTGTGTTTACATCCCTTCGGTGTAGTATGTTCATACGTCGAAACAACTTATACTCTCAGAGGACAATATAATAACGAATGATAAAAGAAAGAACGGTGAATGTTAAAATTCATTACTTAACAAACTATCAATAATGTAATTCAATAACGTCGTATGTTTGTAATATTGTAAAATAAAAGAACTCCGCAACCCGCAACAGTTGCTCGACTCGAGCGGTTTCCTTTCCATAATTATTTCCGACGGCTGCTGCATCACCGTCATTACTTTGCAAATCATTTTCAATAATGTTCCCCCGCGAGTATCCAATATTTGTACGCAGTTACTGTCACTTTGTTCAATGGCTGTCTTCGACGCGTCCGCGCGTTTTAAATTGGTCTCGCGGCGTTCTTTCCTCCTCTCCCCCCACCCCCCACCCCCCACCCCCCGCCTCTCGTTCGGCATTACGCTGTTCCGTATCCCTCTAAGAGATATAATTTATTTATTGTAGCGGGAACCGATGGATTCGATTTTGTATGATTTAGTACGGACGCCTCGGAAATGATTGGCGTTTAAAGAATACCAGTAATTACCAACAGTCGGGGAACCCCCGTAAAAGTGCACGATCGGTCTCGAAGGCATTTTGCGTTCCATTCGCGGGTCGCTCAAGGTGATCCTGCCGTCGAGCATCACCCCGAGGAAGGAAAGGAAGAAAGACGGTCCATCATTTAAGTCGCTGGTCTCAAACCTTTAGCCCAGATTTATGGGTAATCGAGGGGTCCACGAGCATCGTCCACGGAACCCCGGCTTCGAAGGCTTTCGCGCTCGCCGATCGGCAAGGTGGAAGGCGCGTTCCGGCAATGTCGAAAACTTCACGAGACGCCCGAGACCCGAAGAGGTGGAATTTATGTATACTCGTATCGTCGCTGCCCTCTACCACAAAGAAAGTCGTAGTTCTCCCCTTCGTTCCACGCCGATGGATCGATTACGATCGCCATTCGGACGTGTCATGCCCCGGGGGTGGCATTTAAAGTCTCTAATTTCCGATCAATCAAAAAAACTGTTCGTGGAAGTAAAAAATGAATCACGTCGCGCTGGGCGGGGATCACTGTTAACTAGACGTACAATGCCCCGCATTAGAGGACCGAGAACGAGACCTCTTTCGACGAGCCTCCTCGCTCTCTCGTCAGACCTGGTGACCGCAGATAGCAGGGGGTGGTTTCAACGTGGAAGGGAGACCGTGGCGTAAGATCCTCGATACCGAACCGAGTCCGTGAGTGCGTGCCAGGACGTGAGAGGGAGAAGATGAGAGATAACTTCTCTCTTCATCGAGGAACGAGGAGAGACGAGAAGAAAGGGGGAAAAAAAAAGAAATAAGGAAAAACGAAGACTGGCTTGTTGAGATTGGGTCGCTGTACGGGGTGTCAGGGGCCCTGGCGGGGGTGAGAGATCCCAACGGTCGATAACTAACTCGGCGTGATCACTGAAAAATGGCTGTCAAACATTCTTGTCCTTTTAACTCGCGGGAGCACCCCACCCACGATAGCCTGTCGTTGTCTCTCTTACCATCACTTGTGCTTTCCTTCTCTTTCGCTGTAATCCTCGTCGTTCGTTTTTAAGAAAAGGAACTTTGACGACGGGACTAATGGTTCATGAACACCCGGGGATCGTGACTCTACTGGAGAAGCACGGATAACTAATTTCTGAGAGACTCTAGATATCGAAATTCTCCTCGTCGAGTACTCTTGGATCTTAAACTCTTCAGGCTTGATGCATAGTCGAATTAGGCCAATGGTGTTCCAGCTTACGACCGCTAAGGAAATAATAAAGTCAAATAAAACTAATAATATTTGAATCATTTAATATTCAACAAATTTTCAGAAAGACTCTGTTCCTGTTTTCATCAACGCTATCGTCGCCTGCAAGAGTCTCGTTTGATATCTCGCGCGTCGATTGAATTATCGCATCCCTCGATATTAATTGTTACGTTCGAGGAGAGGTCACGCGTCTAGTTGCCTGCGGTTGTCATCCTTTAATAGAAATGCCGTTTCGAGTGGTCTGTCTGTTACGTCGGGAATTTCACGCACGTATCCACACGTTGTTACAGACGATAGAACACAGAGACGCTGCTCGGTTAAAGTCACCCACAGCTACTGGAAAGATTATGAACGAGCTCAACTTAAGAAAGGATTGCCATGTGCAAGGGTTACTCCAGTTATATATTTATTTTTCACCCTTTTTACGCTCGATCTTCTCTACCCTAACGGCTGGTATAAATTCTTCTATAAATGCCTCCTTAGCGGCGACGTTATCGTCGGTTTTCTGGACAGGAAGAAAAGAAGACACTGGATAGCGGCCCTGCTAATTCCCAGATATTCCATCCTTTTATTTATTGAAAATCGCGATCCTCGAGACCAAAGCAAGATGTCTTGCTTGTTTATATAATGGTTTCCTCGGAGATAACACACGAAATCGGGGACAAAGATAAATTGCAAGCACAGAAGATTAAACGGGAACATATAACGACTCGGAGCTTGGACGATGGAAGCGATTCTTTAATGATTTGCGAATTACAAATCAAAAGATCTTATTATTTCTTGGGTTTCCGTCTAGTCGCTTTTTCCTGCTACTGGCTCCGCGATGAATTGTAATTTCCAATGCTATTCGAGAGAGACTCGCGCTACTAGTTCAGAGTTTACGAGGAAATTCGCGATCGCGAATATAAGAATTTGATAAACTCGGTATCGTTGCTCCTTAAATTAGTTTAAAGCATTGGATTTTTATTGAAATGGAATCGTTTCGGAAGAAGGTACCTTTTCAAAGACTAATTAGAGCGTCGGTGGTTCCCATGGCCTACAACATTCCCGGTGCAAAACACCGAAAAGCAAGGCCAAATACGGAGGAAGGGTTAATCAATGTAAAATAAACCTGATCGTCCACAAAGACCGGAGATCTTTCGCGGCAAACGTGCGCAGCATCTCATCCGCGAGTCAACGAGGATCGACGAGAGCCGGATGGAGGATCGGTAGGGCAGGGAGAGGGGGAAGGAAGAATAAAGAGAAGAGAGTACACGGCGAACATGGCGAACGAGGCCGAGAGGAGAGTAGAGGCCAGGCTGGTCCCGCGTGTTGCCCGGGGGTGCCAACCGCAGGATAATAATTTTATAATTGGGGGAATTACTCCGGCTCGCCGTGGTATAGTCCCTGTACGTGGCGTGGGAGGGTCCACCGACATTGTTTCTATCCGGACGGACAGGATGGCGATCTCCTCAGCGGCTGGTATCTCCCTTGGGACGAAGCCGTGGGTGAGATATGGCCGCATAATCATCGAATCATTATATCCACTCTCGAAATACCACGGGGCCGCAGCCACGGCCGAATTATAAAATTACGCGCAGCTTACTCGTTAAAAACATTATGAGCACTTTATCACAGGAACCGAAGACCCTCGGTGTGTGTATACCCTCGAACGGCGCATCCTGTCGAGGAACGCGTCCTGAGGGCCTTGTCACGGGAAGGCCCGTTTAACCCGTGACCCGCGGGCTTTTCAGGTTCTCCGTGCCAAGAATGGCGAAAAAAAAAAAGTATCGGCTATCAAACTTTTCGACGTTGGACGATCGCGAGAAGTGATCGGCGTGGAAGTATTTACGTTGCTACGTAATTTTTATTTTGAATCTGAACACCAACGAAATTTGAATTTAAGTTTGTAGCTTCTGCAATTAAATAGCACGCGTTTTAGCTCTGCGAAAGGAAAGATTATATTTCAAGAACGCATCAAAGACCAAAGAATCGCCTTTTTGTATCCGTTTCATAAATTTTTGATACTACACCCGTGGTAACTTCCGCTGGCGGCATTCCATTCCTGGCCTCTTATTTTTATCTACCCCTACGGATTCTTCTTGATTCCGATTCTTCTTATTTCCGCGCGCAATGACGGGATATCGAAGCCCGTATCGTTCTATTCTAATACATCCAACCTAGAAATGCAATACTCCAGAAGAATATATTCCTCTCGGTAGAGTCGTTACGCGCAAAGATTGCATACAGCCCCTGCAGGTGCAGCCTCAGAGCTCGAGGTCAATATTCTAGTGTCTTCGTGGAAGGACCCGTACTCTTGCGAGGCATGCCTTGTTATAATTGCAACTACCCGTGGTATGGTACATTCGCGATGCAATTACGCCTAACGTTTTCAAATCGTCGTGCACTTTTGAACCCACGATAGGAAGGACAAAACGGTGACGGTAGTTTCTTCAAATGTTTCACGAGGTTCAACGTTCGAGGCAATATTTCGCAAAAGACCGTATGGCAAACATATATGCGAAGAAGTGAACACTTCTGCGAAAACTTTGCTGTACCATAGGCACTTCGATCGATTTTCTTCCGCCCTAATATACCCTAATAATATTTCGTTCGAGGTAGAGCGTACTTATCTTGCTGTTTTATTACTCTAAAAATATATATGGATGAATTTTCATTAAAATTCAAAATATCTTAGATTTCTTTTCGTACGGAAAATAGCTAGGATTCAGCGTTGAGTAAATTTGAAATACTCTTAGACCCTTAAGGGTTAAGACAATTCCCAGATAGTGCTCGCCAGCCGCGTACTCGCAAGATCGCTCCAGAAATCGTCGTTAAGCTCGCAATTATAACATTCGATTATCGAACCGTAAGATATTCGAGGTCGGATGCATCAGGGCGTACAGATCGGCCGAGAAGAATGATTGGGTTCGCACGAAGAATGAAGATGATGACGAAGAGAAGGAAGAGAAGAAGGGGAGCGAGGCGTTCGTATTTCGTGAGGCTGCTAAGGTCGCTGGTTAGTTGCTTGGAAATCGAAATAATGAGGCATCGCCTCCTGGGCATAGTCATTGGATCACGTGCCACTGCGGTCGCGATCATTTCCCATTATTATTGTTATCGATCGTCGGTGCCCTACCCTGCCCCCTCCCCGCACGACTCTTTTCCCCCTCGACTGATATTGCGACGACTCGTGGTACGCTTCACCGACCAATGGAAATAACTCGAATGAATTTAACTCTCGATCTCGTTTCGGAATGTGCGTTTGATGATCCACGAATTGTAAGTGGACCCGTACACTCTGGTGATTACAAAATTTTACGCGATTTCTTTCCCCGCGTGCCTCGCGATTCCGAGGGAACGGCAGCGTTTTGATCTCGCGCTGGCCAATCTTAGGGCAAATTGAAATACACTTGCTCGGAAAGGATATCCTCGTTACCCTTGACCATAGTTGTCGAACGTGCTCGAATACTCGTTCGAAATGAAATCAAGACACGCGCATCTCTAACATAATTTTTCCTTCGATTCGAGTTCAGGTAACGGTTGAAACAAATTATCGTAGAGAGTAGAAATATTAAATTAAATTCTCGAGTTCTTACTCTAAAGTAGAAATTGACTTCATAAGTGAGGTGTTTAGATCAAACTTGGATTTGCAATTTCGCCATCCGGCGACTGAAATTACAGTTAAAAAGAGATTTTGCAGAATGACGTGCGTCGAGCACACGTTGTTGGCGTTCGATCGTTGTTAATACATTTTTAATCTTTTATCGCTAAACGCCGATCGTTACACTCGAGGTGTAGGTCGAAACTTTGGCAATAAAGAAGTTCCCCGGACCCCGTACGGTCCGTTCATTACACCGAAACGAAACGAGCGGACAATCTTCCTCGTTGGTTTCATCCACTTAGGCAGATTCTTGAGCGAATTCCGGTGGACAGCTGGCCCATCGTCGAACGGAGTCTAATCTAATCGCCAAAAACTCACTCCACGCAAGGAAACTCCCTTTATTTCGTTCGCCATACACCACCCTAGCCCTGCTCTACGGGCGAGGAAGCTTACGAGAGTTAACAAACTTCAGGAACGCGGACCACAGCACGAGGAGCCTCGAGAAATGGCGTTTCATCCGAAGTTATTAGCAAAGTTCTCATTGTACGAGGTATCCTCTTAATTATACCTGTTATATTCTTAGCGGAAGTTTCTAGGATTTGAGATTCTTCCGATTCTCGCGCGGTCGTTATCTTGTATGAAGTACTCGCCTCTTCTGCTAATAATCAAACTTAAGTCGCTGCTTCCTTCCCCGAATCTGGGTATATTTGTAACCGGCACAAGTTTCACGAGATCAATTTACATAGCACTCCAATTATAGAGATTTCAGGAATGCGCGACTTGGTTGCAGGGATTGCTCTTCGGCGCTGTAACAATATTTTTAATCAATAGTTCTGCTAAGTAAGAATGGAGAATATATTCTATCTGAATATTCGTTACTCGTTTCATTGTGACTTCAATTTTGATTTCCAGAATTTAACCCTTTGAGTGCCAAGGAGCGATATATATACTGCTCGAAGCTGTAAACGCTATTCCAACATATCCAGTGGCTAAGAAATAGTAAATCGGAAGATCGAATGTTCGCATCGCGTCCAAAGCAACGCGAAAATACCGTGTCTACGCATCCCTCGCGTTACGGATCTCAAGTGGGCGCAAAATTCTCACGCGTTACGTCCTCGAACCGCTCAAGATTGCCACTCTCGCGAAATCGTTAGGATACGCGATCCCAGATGCGAGCGCGATCGAAAATATCGATACGAAGACGTCGACTATCGGCGACCAACGTCCTCTTCGTCATCATCCGCACCGACAACCACGCGGAGCAGGTATGCACGGCGCAAGAGCTAAGTGCACCTCTCCGTTAGAGACTTTGCGAGCACAGGCTAACAGAACGTTGTATAATGACCGGTAAGAGGTCGCGTAGAGTCGAGTGCCGGTCGGCGAGAGGCGAGGGAGGGGAAGCCGAAGATAGCCGATAAGTAGAAAATCGATGATTCGGAGGCATGCTAATTCCCAGGTATACTGCCTACCTGATTATCATGCTCTCTCACGGCGGTGCCGAGCTCGCCGTTGGCATTAAGACAACAAGATATCGCACCCTGGACGACTATACGCGCGCTGCTGATGACACTGCATTCGATCGCGTTACGGGAAAAAATCGCGCGGCTGAAATTGGCATGGAGGAGAACTTTAAACTTTATAATGCCTCGTCGTACTTTAGATACGTGCTGCACGAGAGAAAGACAAGGGAAACGTTCGTCGGCCGGCTCCATTACGGGTACCGCGGGTCTCGCGCGAAGGAGGACTCGTGTAAACGCGAGACAACGAGACGCCTTAAAACATATGCTAATTCCTGGTATCAAAGTCAGTCGGTTAGTACACGGGCTCTTACGTTACGACCAACCGCGCCGTTGGCGTTAATATAACTAGAAATCGCTGGGCCGAGTCCGAGCACGATGTTGATGGGACTTTATTTGCTCGCATTATGACAAACCACTGACCATTCTCTAGCTTCATGGCAATGATACACGCGGCGCGCGTTTATACCCGAGAAGTATTCCAGTTTAGCGGTGCTCTCCGTTCGCGCGATTTGCATTCGATTGCATTCTTACTTCGTCTTCGTTGTCCTCGAGCACATCCGATGGTAGGGAACGATCGTTGCCGGTTTATACCGCCCCGTTTTTAGCGCGAATCATAAATTCCCGCGGATATCGCGTGCTTTTGAACTTCCACTGCTGCTTTGCTCTTCGATATCGGTCGTCGTAGAAATCTTCGCGCGGGGAAAGTACTTGGACTTATTGTTTTCCGTTTGATAATACCCGTTCATAAATCGCAAGGGTCCACGAGATAGAGAACGTATTAGAATCTTAACACATTGTGGACCGACAATTCTACAGAGAAGCGACTTCGTGTCACCGGCTGTTATTTCGTAATTACATGTGAAATTGAAACAATCTGAGTAAACTCCAATAAACTTTACTTATATTTTACCAACGATGTGTTAATATTCACGGAAAATGTGTTATGTATGCATGCGACGAGATTCGATTACTTCCTAAATGTTCATAATGAAAGTCCAGCCATGTAAAGGAGAAAAACTTGCGGGGCGATTGCGCAGCCTGATCTCGAAAAATAGGAGACCCTGCGAGAGGCCGTTCCCGCGGGGCTAATTACGAAGGCACACTGTAATTAATCCGTTTTTGAGCGGCTCGTACACCGGTTGGCTCATTGTCGTGATTTGCCGGGTGTCCCCCCACCATTGGTCCCTTGTCTTGGTGTGCATGCGCGCACCCCGAGCTTTTGTCGGCACCGCGGCGCATAAAGGGGTTCGAGCAGAACGAGAGAGCAAGATGGACGCAGAAAAAGTAGGGTCTCGCGGACCCAAAGGGTGCCCCCGCCTTTTGATTCGAAACCGAGCGGACCCCGCCGTAAAAGAATGAATGGACGAGGGAGGATGTGCGTCAGGCGTTCGCTTTTACTTTTTTTTTTCGGCATCTCCTCCTCCGAGCCTCCCCCTGCTGGTGCCCCTATCGGGGCACACACGCGCTTTAACTCCTTTTGTCCTCCGATTCTGGATCGAAATTAGCTGCCTTCCAGCCATCGCTTTTGTTTTCCCTCCGCGCGGGCCCCGCCTCAAAAAACTACTTATTACGCTAATTATACGCGGTACTGTGCACAATCATCCCTTCCGCCCTACACCGAGCAGACCGTCCCCCGAAACCCTCTTGTTCCACGGTAGCTCGTCCATGATTACCGCCAACTGTCGATTCGTCCCTGGTGTCGATTAAATCCGGTATTTAGTCGCCACGATGGATACAGCGTAACCTCATCGATTTCCTTCTCCCTTTTATCGCTACTCCCAACGAGGCTGCATGATAACTGTGGTCTATGAATTTAATGACTGTGACGGGCGAACCGGAACACCAGGGCGACAAGCTGCCAACCATTCAACGTCGACAGTTTTTCGCGTTCGTAAAAGTGACGTGGTGGAACAGAAGTCTTTAATCTGTGTTTTAGGGGAAGGTTACTGGTGATTTTCATTTTTTTATTTAATGGTTTCGTTGGATACGTTTCGTGCTAAAATCACGTACAGTTAAGAGGAGGTTAAATAGGTGTTTTTCGAAGTTAAACTACGAGTGCAATCTCTAAGTATACCCGAAGAATGTTCATCGCACGTGAAGAAGCGTAGACAGAGGAAGACGACGCGGTGACATCTACAACGTTGCTTGCGTATTATAACAATAATAACACCGTGGTTATGCATCTGCTACACCGCAAAGAATCGCCAACTGAGGACGCTCGCGTTCGCCAGGTTCACATTTGCTTTGACTAATTTTCCGTGCACACGCACAGGCGCTCATTATTCCAGTAAAATTAATTCATGCGTCTGGTCTGACGTGACTTTCAGCGCCTCTTTTCTCCATCGCAGAGGCTTGTCTTGGTCGTATAATCGCGACATCAACGATAATGGCCGTGATGAGGGGTCAAAGAAGGGTAAAACCGTCCGCGCGACACCCCTGAACTCGTCCCACGAACGTTAATTACTGTGTTTAAGGATAATTACGAACCGAGTCGGATAGTGCACTGCTTACGTGTCGTGTTTCCGTGTCACCACTACGCGAGCATGAAATCCCCGCGTACACAAGTTTATTTCGGCATTAACGCGCAGGTACGCGTCGCACACGTGCGGTCTCGTGCGATCCGCCACCAACACACGCGAAACTGCAGATGCAGGCTTTGTGATGCTAATACACAGTTTGCTAACATTGCCGTCTCCCTGTATGCAACGAGGCGGGATATACTTCTGATCATCCTCTCTGTTTTTCCTTTATCTCCCGCGGTATGCTAATACGAGAATAAGTCTCGTTTACTTTTTTCAACGAAAGTGTCCTAAAACTTTCATTTCAACATTCAAGAAAATATAATAGTTTGGGTAGGGTTGAATCGTTCCTGTAGGATATTTAAAAAAAATATTTCTACTATTGCATAATTGGTCAAGTCCACCGAGGACTACTTTGAGAGATATATTTCACGTTCCAAAATACTTTCGCACATTCAAATTTATTCAGCCAATTAAAAAATGAATTGGTGTTCTCCCCGAGCTAACATTACCCGCGATTTATTTTTTCGCTAAAGGATGTCTGCGTTAGCAGCGATATCTTCGAATCTTAACGACGATGGGCAAATTAACATTAAATTACACTCGCAAGGGTTGACATAAATCTACCCGGTACGACGAAACCTCTTTTCCCGCAGCCCTTCCCCAATGGGATCCCGAGGCGTGTGTTAGGGGGTACCTCGCGAGCCCCGCGTCCTTCTTTAAATATTGACGGAATGAGATAAACGTATAAATTACCAGTCACCTTCGAGAGAGAGGCCCTCGGGCGGCTGGTACGTAAGTACGTTGGACTGTTCGTGGTATCTCTTACGGACGTTGATCCGTGTAGTCCCCGGTGCGCCAAAAAAGGTGCCAGGGAGTCCTGTCACATGCTTCTTTTCACTCGTTTTACTCGTAAGCTCGCGCTTCTTCGACTGCGCTTCCTCGAAATCTCGTATCAATTACCCGTCGGTTGTATCGCGCACGGATAACCGCCGGTGGTACGATTATGAACTTGTTAATGGTTCGTGTTCGACGATAGCCAACGCCACGGATACACGAGAGACACCCACCATATAATTACACGTTACTTTACATCTTTTTGGCCGGCGAACGTGAGCATGTGTGCGCGATACGATCGCCGGCTCGTCTATTCTGCCCAATTAAATGTTGCATCCGCTGCGAAGAGATACGACGTTCGCTTGCGCGCAAGTGCGGTAAATTGAAACTTAGGATAATAGAAACTCGTATATAACTGCGTGTAATGCGCGGGTATTACGCGGTAATGAAGCCGACTCTGTAGAGATCGTCACAAAAAAAAAACGTGTCCTTTCGAATAAAGTTTAGTCCTCGGACTTAGTCGTTGCCGAGCGTCGAGATAAAACTGCGTATTAAGGACCATTATAATGTAACCAGTTGGGCGATGCCTTCGAAGTACAGGGACTTTTTCAATTTGCTTCTATCTTACTTCGATCTCCACGTGGAATGTCTGGGGAATCAGAGCTGGCCGAAGATGGCTTTTCGAGATTCGATATTGAATACTGAATTGATTACGCGAATTTTCCGAGAATCAGTACCACCGGTCGAGTGAAGACGGAGTGGAATGTCGCGATAGGGAATTTCGCGTATAATCTAGCCAAAGCAAGTCCATCAGCGAGGTAGGTGCAAAGTACACTCACGGCGATGCTCGGTCAGCTGTGAAAATATTTCTGTTCCCGGTGGCAAAAAGGGCCGACGCGATGCACGGTATATACAAGCCGGTTAAAGCAAAGAACGCATGCGATTCGAGCGACCAACAGGTGCTTTATACGTGCCTGTCCGGCAAGAAGGATCGAGGAGAATCGTCCTGGGGTTCCCCGAGCGACATACAGGGGAACGAACCTTTTACACTCTTGACGCAACCCTATATACGTGTACATACGCAGCCCAGTCACGGTGACTCCCAAGCGGCGAGAATCCACGCGTGTCTTCGACCGTTTATTGGACTTCGAACACCTCTTGTCTTGGCTTTCTCGTACGTGGCGCGACCTGCGCCAGGATTCGCTCGGTACGCGTGTAATTACTTCGGACAAAGCGTTCCCGTAAAAAGCCAAGCGAGTCTGCCCTCCTCGGCGCAGCTCACCGACCGGGGTCACAGTTGAACCCGTGGAATTCGATGTAGATTAATGATCGAGCTCGTTGCCCCGTTCGACGTCTCCGTTTCGATTTTTGCAACTGCGCGTGCTTTTATTTTTATTAATTAATTAATTCCGCTGGTTTCTTAGTTTTACGAGTTCGGAACGAGTCTGAATTGGCTTAATTCTGGTATGCGCGTGATTGCTGTGATTCTTCCGAAGTATAGTTTTATGATATAATTCAGAGATCGAGGTTGCTGAATTTATTTAGCGTTCAATACTTTGTGCACGTTTCTTTTTAGACGATCCGCCACGTTAATCTAAATCACGGGCGTCGTTACTCGCGGCTTAGGCTCGTTCATAAATCTGCATTTCGGTTTCGTACCCGGCTGCCATCGCGAGGAGCTGGAATAAGTACTTACGGTCGCGAGGGAGAAGAAGTGAATCGTCGCGAGGACGTCGGGGCCCCGGCAAGCGAAACGGATTTAATCGAGGTATACGCTATTGCTTCGATGGCACCAGCCGTGCTGGTACCAACCAGGTCTCCTCGCCAGGTGTGCTGAAATCACCAGCAACGACACAGGCACTAACATCAACAACGGAAACATCAGCAGCGGCAGTACCAGGAGCAGCAGCTCGCTAACGACCCCGTAGAACATGGATGAGGGTGGTTGCGGGGGGAGGGGGAATCATGGGTGGGTTAAACTCAAGCTTAAATATCAATCAGCGGAAGCGAGAGCAAAGAAAACAGGAAGAGGACGGGACGAGAGTTGCGGAGGCGAGGTCTGAAGAAGAGGAAGAGAGAGAGAGAGAGAGAGAAAGGAGGATCGAGGACGAAGAAGAACGCGACAGCTAGTAAGACAAAGCCGGTGTGTGATTTGTGTGCCTGTGTGTCGGAGGCCTTCCTCGCGAGTGTTTAATTAGCAGCTTGGCAAACCAGACGCCATATACTCAGAACTCAATCAGATCCCTTCATAAGCGCACCTCTCCGGAGTCTCGTATACATAATGTACCTACGTTCGGTGTTCAGTATGTCGGGGAGAAGATATCGGGATACCAGGGATGGATGGGGACCAACCGAATACTGGCGATAATTAAACGGTTTTACTCCGGAGCGATTAAGAAGACGCGTCGAAGACAGCGAAATTAAATAAATTTATGATAAATAGTTACGACGTATCGAAACAAATAATCGAAATACATACATAGAAATACGTAGAGTCAGACCAGACCTCTGATGATCTCCTAGTGTTAAAGAGGGCCGTTATCTTATCTTTCCTTGCAAATATTAATTCGCTGAAACTAAACGTACAAATTAATTCGTAGAAGGCTCAAACTCCATCCTCCGTTTGGTGAAAGGGTGACATTGAGTCGCAGTCTGGGCTCCGCTGTGGGTGTTTAATTAGCAGCTGGGGCTAACCAGTCGCCGTTTACCCAGAACTCAATCAGATCCTTCATAAGTCCCGGTCTCAGGTTCCCGTATGCATAATGCACCGACGCCCGATGATCGCCACGCCGGCGAGGAGCAACATGAGTGAAGGAGTAATTAAATTCCGGCATTGTGCTTCGGAACGCTTACGGTTATTGTTAACTGCTGACGTGTACACCCAACAATGTACCCGTTACAGCTTGACATACGGTTCTCGTGAATCGCGATGGCAAACGAAGCTTATTTTCGGTGGATTATTTCGCGAGCGAACCGTTTGACAAATAAAAATTCCGACGATCATAAACGCGGGTAGAGGGTGATTCATAGCTTACGGCATTAAACAAATTTAACGTGTCGTAAAATGCACGCCAGGGATAGATAGAGAAAAGAGAGAGAGAGAGAGAGACAGACAGAGAGGGATGTTGAATTATAGTCTTCGAGGCGATAAACGGAGACGACGCGAGAGCAAAAGGGAAGGTGTTATCGTTCGAAGGACCCACGTAAAACTTCATCTAACTAGGTGACCATTCGAAATCGTTTTATCAACGATCGTCGGTTTTGACCCGTAATTACCATTTCAAATGCTCGCCTCGGCTCACCTGAGTCTACTTGTTGGCTTGGCGCAACTTCGTCTCGTCCCGGTTGCGTTGCACCGGGTGGTCTTTTCGGGTTTCGGAGGACGCCTCGGCGGTGGCCAAAGTGGGGGTTATTATTTAGTTTGCTCGTTTCTATCTCTCATCTCTTCGTTTCGTTTTCTCGCCGTCTCGCTCCCTCTCTGGACCCCGTCGTTCCACGTGGCTCCTTCTTTTTTCCTTCCCTCTTCGTTTAGCTTTAACACGCATCCACACCCACGTTTATTCTCATTCTAATCAGCCCCGACGCTTTTTCTTCGGGCCTAAGCACGCATCTCAGCCTCTTCGCGCCTTCTCCTGTGGTCGATGGTGCCCCGGAGGGCCGTATCGTTGCGAGCATTATTATTTTAGTGCTCTCTTCGCGTACCGAACTCCTCGACGGCGTGTGCATCCTTCTCGCTGACGTGTCGGTGGTCAATATGATATCCGCCAGTGGTTCTCACGAAATGCCAATAAACGCGAGTTCTCCACTTACACAGTTAAGGGGTCACGTACGAGCAGGATGACGATCCAGTGGCGACTTTCAGAGGTGGGTTAAGGGGTTCATTTTTAGCAGTCTCGAGATACAAATAAGAAGATAAGTAGGAGCACCATCGCGTAAACCGAGAATCGTCTCTCGCGAGGAGCGATTCATCCAGCGATTTATCATTAAGGAGTCACCATTTTATTTCAATATTCGCCGCCGTCACCGCTTAGATTTGTTCGTTTAATAGCTGAAGATGATAAATTCGGAGACGCCGGTTACATTGTCGTCGCGAATTTACGAGAACATTTATCGTCGTCGCGCGATCAACGACGTTGAAATTAATCTGTCGGGTATACGCTAAATTATCACCGGAAAAATTTCTTAACGGAAAATGATAACTTATCGCCTTGAATAAATTAAGTTTGGCACCGTCGATGTATCCGCGGCGTGGGAAAGGAAAAGTACCGCTTCGGCGTTGTTATCAATCACGTCCACGTGCTCTCAACGAAATCAGTATACCAACGTCGTAGGGCTTGATTCATGGTAGAAGCGCGCACAGTAATGAAAATTACGATGACAACGGATTGAACTTGCTAATCGTCGTTCGGATCGCTTTAAAGAAATCGTACCGATACATTTTGTAGCCCTAGCACGGCAAACCATTCCTCATGCATAGCTTTCTGCCACGGTGGATCGATTAGCATGCAGGTTGCTTCGATCTTGATGACTATACAGAGAAGCCGAGGTCTAAGCTAGTCGCGCGCGAAAAATCGTAAAATGCGTATCAAATGAAAAATCCAGGAACGTGCCGGGGCTCGTACGAATAACAAGCGACAGCCACCTCGGCAGCGCCTATAAATGGCGATTTCCACGGTTCTCGTCCATCTTACGCGGAAAACTTCGCTCTACGCTCGACACGCGGCCGCTTTCAATGATCCAAGCCAGATTTACGTCCAACGAAGCCACCGATCGATGGAATAACTCGCGGCGGATACAATCCTAATGACGAACTCAAAATATTCATGCCAGTCATCCATTCACGGGATCCCCGTTTGCGAAACGGAAGCGTTTACGGTGGGTTACGTTGTAAATTAGGCTGCGTCTTCTTTCTCTCTGCTCCTTCTCTTTCGTGAATTTGTTTTATTTAATCGCGTAATTCTTGTACTTATACTTCTGCTACTCAAATTAATATATGAAACATACTCTTAAGGGTGCCAGGTCTGAATGTTACGAATCGGCAAAGCGCAATAACAATCAATTACATTTCATGCTTCGCGAATAAGAGCTTATTATACATCATACATCTACTATTCTAATGGAATTTCGCTCGTCTCGAACGAAAGATACCACGCCGCATTTACAACTGTGAGAACGAAAGGATCTAGCGGCAATTCCGTGGTAACGTTCTAGCACCATGCGTTGCGTCTCGTTTGGTATCGTTTAAGTACTTATTGTCGACCTGAAAGTATCGGTGCATTCGCATGTCGGACGCCCATCACGCGCAAACGAATGGATAAATAGATCGGCAAGTGGACGTAGCACGGTAATATATGAGCTTGTAGAACCGAGGAGAGCCGAGAAGATTCTTCGTGGCCGTATATATGCGCGCAGGGTGTATATAACGTGGCACCGTTTGTGTGCCCAGTTAATTACTCGCGTAGTAAATTATCGGGTAATGAGGTGCCGGGTTCGAGCCTGGGGCCTTCTCATCTTCCTTCTCCCGTGGCCACGTTCTACCTCGCGAGGATCTACCTCTCACCTCTGCGGACAAACCCTAAAGGAAAGAAAGAGAACTAATAAATCCTCCAGGGCCGTAAGGAGGGATATTGTTAGTTGTAAGGTAAATCATCTCCGCGGCTCAAAAACGGCCTCCTCACCTCGAAAGAACCCTTTGCCACGGTATCCACCACCCTCTCCCCCTCCACCCTTTCCATCTCCTCTTCCAAAGTCCCAAGGAGACGTTTGTTACCTACGCGCGCAAGTCTACATGGTACTGCAAAGCATTGCCACCTCTCCCCCTTTTATCTTTATCTTCCTCGTGGCCTTTTTACTTTCCTCCTTCGCGGTCAGTCCAGTTAGCGTCAATATGCGGACACATGGCCTCGTCATTAGCCTCATCGGATCCCTAACGCCTGCACGATCACCTCCTCCGTTGGGTTTCGTTCGGAGATTCTTGTACTGGCCGCTGATTTCTTGGTACACCGACCCGCGAATATTTTCCTTCCACGTAATCTCGTTGGTTGGATGTGATTCGAGGTGCAGCGTGCTGATATCACGTTTCGATTTGGGGTTTTGAAAAATTGTTTCGCCAAGTGTGAACCATTAAAAAAGAATTAGCAACCAAAATTAAGTTATTTAGGTTCTATGTATTCGATAACGTCTCTACGTCTATATTTTATATAATTACGAGTTTCAAGACCAAGCGCGCCAGTAAACAGACGTAATCTCGACAAGGAAACGAGCGAGCACGACAACGTTAAAAAGATATCTAATTGAAAGAGTTTCGCGAACTGTCAGACACATGTTTCGTTTTAAAATATGTATTATACCGTCGTGGGGCTATTTATCAAATCGGCAGGATGATACAGGGAGTCGTTGACACTTCCCCGGCCTCCTTTTCGTGATCAGTTAGTGTCAACAAGTGAACGCAAAACTTCGTCATTAGTGGCATCAGATCTTTAACGCCTGCACGACGGTCGCTTGCGGGACGTTGTGTTCCGCGAAACGTTGCACGGTTCCTGAAACAGAAACTCGAAACGTCGTTACACACACACACGTTCCGTGAATGCATTAATACGTTTCGATCTCTCGCAATCCTTTCTAGAGAGTACAATAATTTTCGTAACTAACGAGCACGCTATACCCGCGCGTTTCGAATAGTTTGCATAATGCAGCGGCGTTACGGTGTGTCATAACGAACGAATAACGATTTCTTTAACGTTAAATATACAGTACGCGGTGCGAATTAAATCGTCGATATATAAATTTATTCACCCGAGGAGGTCGTTGAGCGATTCCAAGGCGAAAAGTTTCGTTTGGCAACGGTGTAAAAGGAAATATCACGATTTCTAATCGAAATGCGCTGCCGGCTGTAAGAATAATACCGTGCACGGTAATTAACCTTTTGCGGTATTGTAACTTTCTTAGCTTCGGGTTTTCGCGGCCATATATACATTTAATGTGTGCTATCATGTTTCTCATCCATTGTGCACTTCCTGCCACGCCCACGAACCTTTCACTTAGGCATATTCCCAGCAACTCTAATTAGATGGTTTTGTCAATATCCATTTATACCACGAATAACCCACGCGAGTTCGAAAACTTATGCGGTTCTCAGCGGAAGTCCGCCGAGGATATGGGGTTGGTTATTGATTTTTTATTTAACTTTCCCTGTCTGTACATATGTTTGGTACACATCTTAAAACTTAACTTTCAACAACATTATTCAAACACGCGTATTTTGAACATGGTGTCAATTGACTATTTTTGAGCATATATTTCAAAGAATTGTTTAATATGTATCATGTTCAAATGAATATTTCACAAAGAAAATTTATTCACGTGAGAAATATCAATCGCTTAACAAGTGCCCATTTTCTTGCACGAACTTTTCCAAACCCTAAATTAATTTAACCATAGCCTCCACCTGGAATCAGTTGTTTCGCCTTACGATAATTTCGATCTTGCTCAAATTCATTTTGACTACAGCGAATACAGCGAAGGAATAGGTGAGAAGTAATAGACTGTGGCAAAATAATGTGATGAATCGTTGTATTCTGAAGTTTTACGGTTTAAATTAGCAGGGGTACGTGTATGCTTGCGTTGCACCGAACGCGAAACACGCGAAGGCTCACACGAAATGACCTGATAGAATAAGGCAATTCCTTTTCGCTGAAAAAGTGAATTGAGATGTCGTAATTACGATGCAAAGGGATGAAGCGGGGACTACCACTCGAGAATCTGCGTACGGTAGACCCGAGGATTTGAAACCAACGCGTCGAGCTAAGAAGAAACCTCTTCAAGGATACCTTACTAATGATTCGTCGGGATTCGCACATCCTGTACACGCGACGAAGCACCTACAGTCCCTGATGTTATACTAAGAAACAACTCCGGTGCTTCGAAGTCATTAGCAGCATGATTGCATTGCCTTCCGTTTAACGAGCGTCTTCTGCTCGCTATGACATTATTACTCGTAATTACCTGTTGTATTCCAATTCAAGTTGGGGAACGTGATTGTAGGTACAGGTTGATAAAGCTTCCAACAGATGTTATAATAATTTATTTGTACAATAATAACATGTTCATTAAAGCAATGCATATAAATAAGCTACTTGTGACTTCTTCGTACTATTCAATAACAAATTCATTTTTGTTCAAAAGTCTGTATTAAAAGGTTCATTATTATTTGACTTCCAAATGATACCATCTCATCGCAGACTTCGGTCCTACTTTCAACAGTACTTTTTAAAACCTTTTTAACGAACCGTGTTAACTAATTAGTCAGGGACGGGATTCGCCGAGCGTCCGACACAGTCAGATTTCTGGCGGATCCGCGTAAATCACGATCGTCAACCGTCCATTTAACCGTCAGTTATTCGAGGCTTGTTGACTCGTAGCATATGCACCATACACGTTATAATGATTGGCTAAACTGGCAATTACCCAGCGCTTCGGATCTGCTGAATTGTCATTCAGCCCGCGGATGCCGATGCCCGTTGTACAGCCGCAAGTCTGACTAGAATATTATACGATCCTCATAACAAAACTGTGCTCGCAGTGGTCCCCGACTGATCCCTGTCCGCTGGTCGTCTACCGAGTCATCCGAGTACGTGGATATACTTATACGCGTATGCGATGACAGACACGAACGCTGCCCGGGCTAGGATGCACCTCGAAGACTTGGCGTGTGGACTCCTCAGCTGGGAAACGCTATCTGCTACCTCGCACCGTCGCGGGACAACGGGAAGAGAGCCAATAGGATTGTGCTTTGCCTACTAGTGGCTAACGTTATGGATTTTTCCGACAACGAACCATGCTATCCATGGGAATACTTCATGAAGCGCCCGTGACGAGGTTCTCACCAGTCGATACCCATTCGAACGTTTCGCAGAGGAATGCCACGCGTTTTCGAGCGTTTTCGATTACGCCGATCTGCACAAAAGGCAGCGTGAGATCTCTACCGGTCCGTTTGGACCAAATCGTTCAGGAAGCAATTCCTCCTCGGTCTCGGCTCCTCTTCGCGGCTACGCTGCTGTTTCGTCGTACGGGAACCTGGACGAGTGTAAAATTCGCTTCCTTGTTCGACTATCTTTCGCGGAAGCTAGGTGTCGGTATGACGGCCGTTCCTCTATCTAGACCGTTCGTATCCTCGTGTGCCTGAATCCCTCGGAACTGGGCTCGGTTTGCACCATGAACTTTTACGAGAATACGTGTTACTTCTCGCGGGTAAATTGAGGCGAGACGAGCTTCCGTCGAATTCAACCCTCTACCTTACGATTTAATTTCCAATAGCGCGAGCTATTGGTTATCGAATTAAGTAAGATAGAGACAAGTTGCAACGAATCTTACAAGCACAAATATTTAGGTTCCTCGGTTCTGTTTCAGACCAACCAGTTTCCTCGACGCTGTCATTGGCTCGCGATAGCGCACCGATCGAGAGTTCCCGTCTGACACGTTTATGATCGTAAGAACCACCTAGCGACTCGTCAGTCGTAAAAGTCATTGTAATCGACGTACAAAAAATTACCCGGTAGAGATGATCCGTTCACGCCGGGCGTCGAGTATTTAGCTGTTGCAGGAAAGACCATCAAAGCGAAGCTGAAGCGAGAACGGCGGAATCGTTCTGACGGCAGCCTATAAAATTCAGAGGATAAATGTAGATTTCAGGGCGGTGTATCTTTTGACTCTCTGTTCTTTGCCTTTGAGACCCGCAGCCATACGAAACGTTGCGTTTGGCCGCGGCGTGGATTTAACGACGAAAAGTATTACTACGTTTCTTCGGTCGTTTAACTGTAAGGGTACCGTCGACAATTTGCACGTACTCGAATAGTTGCTTTGAAATACAACAATTATCGTGACCTCGGGCAACCCATTTGGTAGCCATTTCTCCTGGCGCGGTGGAGCGTCATTGGTAGAGACACCCGAACAAAATTCAAGCTTTTTTCAGCATTCTAAAACACATCAAAGAAGATGCATTTAAATGGAATTCGCGAATTTTGATGTTGTTACAAAAATAAATACCAGGATAAATGTTTGATTACGTAGACGCCAATAGTCTACATAATATTTAATCTTAGCAGAAATGTTCAAGAATATTTGTTTTGCAGTCGTTTCATTTTGAAATCGTCTAGTAAGAAGAAAAACTCTGTAAACAGACGCAAGTTCAATGCGTCGAGGAACTCGATCTCCTCCATAAGAAAATGTTTAAACGACGCAAACTGCGAAATAGCGAGGCAGTTCGACTGCGTGTGCTCGAGTCGACGCGTCTCGTTCCAGAAGAGCGACGCCAATTACCTTTTGTATATTTGTCCGGGCACGAACTACGCGCCTACAACAAAGTGTTGCGGCAACAGACGAAAATCTCGAGGGAAGAGCAACAATCCGAAATAGCGGAGAGTAATAATAACGCTCTACGGTATTCTCTGTATTAGGGATAATTGGAGGATGAACCGCAAACGGCAGCGAGGGTATCTCGCGCGATAAAACTCCAGAACGGGGCAAAGGAGGCAGAAAGAGACGAGGAAGGAAAAACGCGAATTCCACGGTGGTGGCGCGGCCGGGTGCAACGAGTGGAACTTTGAAAGCGAGTTGTACAATAAGATCCTCCAGAAGGAGGGAGATAGCGGGACGCAGATAGAAACGATAGAAAGAGCGACGTATACTCGGGGTCGAAACTACAAAGCCTTCAACCACCAGCCACAAAACTACCATGCGAAACGACGGTAGAAAAGGAGGATCGAGAAATAGGAGGACGGAGGAGATGGAGTACGATCTCTGGTGCGTAGGCAAGGAGCAACGTCGAGGCATTATCCACTTACAGGGAATTATCCTCTTTCTAGCGGGGCCCGCTGGAGGTGCTCGCTACCACTCCTTCTCCGGACCCCCTTGTCTCTCCTCTCCTTTATTCGGCAGTCGGAAAAATCATGCCACGGAATAGCCAGTGCCATTGTTTAGCGGGGGGAAGATTCAGAAACCTTTCAACAAAGGACCTGCGAAAGTCTCGGCGAATGGGCGAGCCTCCTCAGTTTCACGTGGCTCTTTCGAGCGTCTGAAGTAGGCTTGTATTTGTAATTTTATCCTGATTATAGCCACATATTTTCATAGTAATTTGGTGGCTGGATTGTTAAAAAATGTTCGCGCACGGCTGAGATATGGTTATTGGTACCATGGTACGAGTATTTTCAGAGTACGTTACGAAATCAAATATGTTAAAAACAGAGTTTATTTGTAGT
Organism: Hylaeus anthracinus; assembly: GCF_026225885.1. NCBI lineage: Eukaryota > Metazoa > Arthropoda > Insecta > Hymenoptera > Colletidae > Hylaeus > Hylaeus anthracinus. The sequence continues at coordinate 7,323,245 of NW_026534333.1, read as the reverse complement.
AAATTTGGTGTAAATAATCCAGAAACATGCAAAGCCAGTCGAGGTTCCACGAGTCCTCCCATGGTTAATCGGCAGCCATCGGGCACACAACCGAACCAGCAGTACGCAACTGGGTTATTTCCTATCTCCCTCTCGTTTGCAGGTGCCGTTCCCCAGACCTCTAATTTCTTCTCGTTGCGTTGCCTTCTCGGCTGTTCAAACTATCCGCGCGTGCAACGCTCCCTTTTTCGCCGTTCTCAAGACGACTCACGGCGCTCCGTATCGGTCACCATCGCTTTCGTTGAGCCACGGTTGCCAGCGCGCCATTTCGCGGCCTTAACTCAACTCTACAGCATCCCACAGCTCCGTAACTCAAACAAACGGAAAATTCGAACCGGCTCGCGACGGTAATCGCTCGCAATTCGACGAAATTACTGCGTCTACGTCGAACGAGCGCGAGCATCCCTCATCGTTCACTTCGTTTTCCTCGTTTTCGAACATCGCTGCTTCTCCGTTTTCGCATTATTCTCGATCGCGCGTTTCGCTTACGGTTGGCCCCCTCGACGAGAAGAGGACTCCTGTGGCCGGACACAATGATCCCAGTCTGCTACCTAGGCGACTGACAGTCATTATACGGTAGTTAAGTCTAAGAGGATGTATTTTATTTCTGTCTCACTTGGCATCGTGCAAACGAAACGAACGCCACTTCGCTGCCTTCGCTTCCCGCGGACGAAAGAAGTGGTTGACATAAAATTACGACTAATTTACATACAGATAGATGTATACATACATTATTTATGGCCGCCGTTAATTTAACGCCAGTACGACGAACGTTTACGGGCGCGATGCGCTATCAGAAATAGATACAAGACGGAAGGACAGGTTTGAAGCGGTCGAAGCAATCCAATTTGGCGGCTGGTGATTCGAAAATTTATACTAGAAAGCAAATTCAAGTAAATATTAACAATAGCAACTTGTTTTCGTTGCGCAATGGAAAACGTTGAGTTTCCTAAAAATTAAAATTAAAATTATTTCTCCGATTTCGTAGATCAGAAGCTCGTCGTTCCAAAGTGAAAATTGGAACTACATTCAATGGTTCCCATCTCCTATGCGGTACGATTCGGCGCGGCAGAGCGCAGCGCAAAATACGAAGCGGGCAACCCAAATTCTGAACCGGCTATATCGTCGATAGATAACGGACTCCATTGACTCGAATTCAGGGCAGCCGTATCGGGAGCTGGACGCAAATGGACACGGATAATTCTTACGGTTCGGACAGGTATATGCGCAATCGTGGGCACGAACAATCTTGTGGTATATACCTTCACGGCGTGGGAGTTAAAATCCACGCACGCATAAATTACGGCCGTACGTACGATCGGTGGTGCGTGTGCTCGTGAAACGCGCACACGTCCGTCGTCGGTCGTACGCCAGCGTGCAGAGGGTCGGGACCACGGTTGAAACAGCGCGATAGGTTAAGCAGTTCACGTAGCCGCTGGTAATTATGGATGCGTTTAAGCCGTGGCAGTTTGGGGAAACTAAATAAAATAATAATACGTGAGCCGGGGTTTTTATTGCCGGATTAAGGGCGCCAGTCGCCCGTCGCTGCGTGTCACGGACTTATCCGTCTGCTCGATCTCGTTTTCGAGACCAAACAAAAGAGGAGAGGGAATATTATTCTGTCGGAAGTGGTCATCGCCTCTCCGCGCACGGGATGCACCGGGAGAATATTTAATAAAAGAGCGCGAGATAAACAGGTTCGAAGCGACGCGACGTCTACGATTCACGGTGGCGCGTTGTACACATGTACTCGAACTACGTTTCGGTTCTCAATCTTCGTATATTTTCCTGGCGAGATTGGAAAGTTTCCGATATTATGTTTTCAGACAATCCGGAGCTCGCTCTGCGTAGTAGCGGGACGGTTTCTGTTTACTCCGCGAATGCGAGGAATCCTCAAACTCCTCGCGACCGTTTCGCGGACACGCGTGACCTAACCGTGACCTTTATGTTTTTTCCGGATACGAACATTTGATTTTTAGATGAACGCGTCTGTAGTAATTATATTTATTAACCCTTTGTTGTTCTATGTCGAGTGAGACTTTGCAGAAGTTACTTCGACTCGGCTCGTCGCTATCCTCTTTGACGAAAAACTAGTCGACCCGCGAGAATCACACGGGGATGTCAGCGACAATAGTCAAAGTGCGTGTTCGAGACCGCACGAAGTCGAGAGTGGGGTTACGAAGCATTGGCAATTTATCGCAATACCTCCCCACCCCCTCCCTTTCTTTGCTCTGTTCTCTTTGCAGTAGTTGGAGAGTGGTGCTCCTCCGGCATTGCAAAAGGAGCTACGAGAGCGGCGCGACCGCAGCCACGGCGGTTATTATAAAACAAAAGACGATGCTTGATGCCGATAATAAAGAAGAGGTACGCGCGTCGAGCAACACTGGAAGGTGGAACGAAGAAGATCGAGCGGTTCGACAGAGGGCAAGAGGGAAAGGACGAAAGAAAAGCGATATTCTCGAAGGTAGCGGGCGCGAAGGATGTGGTTCCACGCACTGCGATCGACTTAATTCGCGCGCTCCCGACTCTTTTTCCTTCCAGTGGTCTCTCTCCTCTTCCCCTCCAGTTAGGTTGGATGTCCTCCTCCTGGCTTCCATCTCCTCCTCCCCCCTCGTGGCTTTCTTATTTAGTACTCGTCGCCTCTCTTTCTCTCACCGACCTCCACCTCCTCTCCTGCTCCTCCATCACTGCTGGCAGTCCGCTTACCGCCAATCATCATTTTCAATTCTCCGTGGTGGAGCGCCTTCGCCGTCTCCTGTCCTCTTCGCCTGCCTTCTGCTCGTGCCCGGCCGGCTCTCTCCTCTTCTTCGTCTCTTGAATACACGGTCTGTAAAAAACTTGGGAATATTATTCCAGAGATCGAGGAATGGACGGCCCGGGGGAGGCACCGGCCTTTCGCTGCGTGTCCTGGACTCCGCGTGCTATGATTTCACGCCGGCGACGACGCGGTTGTCGCTCCATTTTGGTAGCCTCGGGAAGAGCTGCGCTGCCCCAATCGCGGGCGTGATGCCAGGCCGGCCACCTCGCGATTTCAGGCTCGACGGTTCGAGAAGATATCACTGATTTAGGTGTTTTGCGAGGACTAGTGCGGTGCTCGTGATTGTATCGTCTTGACACGTTCGTTGCTGTATCACCCACATGTGGCAACAGAAGTTTTATTATCTTTATAAATATTATTTTACTATCAAACACTGCTAATACATCATTCGTTAAATTTAGAGGATTTTGACAGTATTCAGGAGAACTTAACGATAGCACACATGTGCTATCTTTTTGTCGAAGGGTGTATCGTGGCAAGGGCAAATAGCGTCGCGCGCGCCGATTTCTCTGTAAGATCGAGCCCTTATGCCCGATTCACACTTGCAAGGTGATAGAACGTCGTCCACCATTGGTGGATCCTGAGGACGGTGTTCGTTAATATCCTCATTCTCTTTCTTCACCCTTCACGGTCCCTTTCTTCGCCCATGATGTCTGGGTCCCCATTATCCTTGGTACAGACTGTTAAGAGTAAGGTGCTCCGACCGTTGCGGACTGGTCGCTCGGATGGTTCGATGGTTCACCGGTTGGTTGAACGACCTAGCCCGGATCCGCTGGCGCGTCCATACCGATCGCCTCCTTCTGTCTCCTTCTCCTTTCTGACTGGGGCTCATGCCCATAAATACGTCCCGCGTACATATATATCCGTCTCTTTTCGATACATTTTAACGCCCAGGGTCGTACTTCCAGCCGGGTACACGCGGGGCGCCCACCTTTCAAACCGCGGACGCATCTCGTTGATGACTGGATAACTGTTGGGACGCGGCTCGTCGAGACCATGGCACCTCGACGATCCCTTTCCGAATACGGAACCTGGATCACAAAGTCCGATCGATCGCGCAATCGGCGAAGAATCCAGGAACGATGGCAATTCGAGCCACCGGAAGAGAAGGAAGTATCGTTAACGAAAGGCATGTTGTTGCAGGCTACAGAAGTTCAATGAGTGTTTGTCCAAGAGTTGAAATTTCGGTTGATAAATAAACGAGATTAACTTTCGCGATAACAAGGTACTAGTAGATACCGCTTTAATTGTATTTCCTGCTGAAATATCAAGCAACCGATGCATTCAGTTTTAATGTCGCGGTGGAAATTTCTATCAGTTGGTTTATTTTGACAGAATATGCATGATTATTCATGGCTGGTAATCACGGTTCTGCAAAGTCGTAAACACCGAGACTAAAAACAGGAGTGGCATACCCGGTACGTGTATGCAATGCAAATCCGTACACGTATTACGAATAAACAAGCACCGAATTATTTTCATGGTCTCCACAATTTTCAGCCAACAATTTAAGTCCGAAACGTAAATTGGAAGATTTTATTTACGTTTATTGAAGATTATCTTTTACGTTTTGAATTTATATATAAAAGCATTCCTATAAATTCTAAATATTCGATAACTCGTCTGCTTTTGAAGACAATTGCTAGGAGTGCTTCCACGATGATAGCGACTTTGTTAATTGTGCTCGTGCCACGAAGAAACTATTTATCTCGATGAAAGTCTTCGAGTACGACGTTGAAGTGGCTTTACAGTGGAGTTGAACAGTGAAATAACGGAATGAACGATCGGGAGAAAGAGGCAGAGGGGAGCATTAATGACCATAGCTTCGAAGAAAAGGCTTCATAGAAACTATTGTACGATCGTCATACCAAGTCACCCTTGCCAACTCGTGCAGCCCTTTGTCTCCTGACTGGCACGTACTTCATAGCGCGAAATACTCAAGGACCGAGTACTTGGAACGAAGGACACACGCGACGATGGATGGAACAATGCCTCTAACAAAATCAAAACATTATTGTCTCCCTTTATTTCGGTGTCGTATGCTCGCTAAATACTCTACGCGATTGAATACAGGTGCAGTCTCGTGGAACTTTATTTCGTCGTCCCATTGCTTTTATGCAAATTATTGGTTGCGCTTTGGATTGTATTTGGTTATTCAGAACATTTTAAGGGATGTACACATGTTATCTGTTTTCATCCATTCCGATATATTCAGACCTGTACCACCTATCAAAACTCAGCATGGGTTTTCCAGATAACATAAAGCATTATGAGCACAATATAAACCAATACAAGCATTTGTGGTTACTTTGAATGTACATTTTCGAGAAAGAACGAACACGAATGGGTTAGGTCCGAGTAACATTTCAGGCTAACGGCAAGCTGCATTTGAGAGGTGTTCGACCGCGAAATATATTTTCTACTTTTTTCAATGGCGGATTAGAGCATCGTCGCAGTACGACGGAAACCATCTCGAAATCGATTACTTCTTCTTGCCAGCTCAGTAGTTCGATTCTTCATGCCTATTTGGCCCTCCTCCCGTCCTTAACGGAACGATTGTCCTCCACAATGGCTCATTTGTTTCTAGATCACGACTTATAAACCATCATCGTCATCGGCGCGCCATACGAAACGGCAGCTGCATCGGGCCAACTTACGCTTTATAATAGACAATAATGATCACGATCGGTCCATGATGTTCCATCGTTGTTCCTTTTTTTTATCCTCTTCCTCTACTTATTTTCAATTTTTCTGTTCTTCGGAGTATCTCGTATAAAAGTGCAGTTTCGTTGGTCTGCTCCTTGTCTGCATAAACTTTCACCCACGCCATCTTTTTCAGGAGTATATTTATTTATTTATTGTCGCATCAGCTTGTAAGCATTGTCGCATACTATTATGCATTGGACATTCTTCTAGCATATGTTTTACTATGATTCTTTGACGATGGATCTTCTTTAATCATTAAATGGCTATATGTTGGTTTTGTTTGATAAGGTAATATAAATTTACTTTTAAATTGAAAAGGGAACTCATAGCGTAGGTATATGTAGAGAAAAAAGTAATGAATGAAAACTTAACAAAAAATTGACGGTACTCGCGCCGAGCTTGCCGCGAACGGTCGCCAGGATTTGATCTTCAAATGTCTCGATCCATCCCCATTACTCGTGGTTACGACTCGCAATTATTATCGCGATGGCACCGATCTTCATCAACCTCAACGACTGCCCACTACGTTCCCTGACGTAATTCCGCCACCGTCTCTTCTCGTCTTTCGTTCGTCACGAGATATAAGATCCGACCATTCTTTCCTTCTTTCTTCGCCACCGTCGGCCGCCGTCTTTCTCTTTCTGTCCCTCTTTTCTGTTTTCTCTCTTCCTTCCCCTCCCCGCGGTTCTCGCTGATTGTATAATTGGGAGGCAACAACGAGCTACGTGCGTCACTCCGATGATTTAGCCTCCCCCTTGACGTCGCCTCACCCTCGGCCAGCGGGCCCTCGGTCAATCACGTCGTAATTACTTTTAATGCTGGACGACTCGGCTGACACAATATCTAACCCGACGACGAATCGTTTCTCTCTTTCCTCCCCCTTCCTTGTTCCTCTTTGCCCCTGGCGCGCGTCATCTCGCTTCATCTTGCGGCTCTCGCTCTCTCCCGCTCGCACTCTTGTTCCGTTATTTTTATTTGTACCCGGGTACATCTGTCTTTCTCTCCCTCTTTCGTGCGTTATGGCCTATCTGCTTGTTCGCAGCATACTTCGCACGACCGGATTAATTGGTAATAGAGAGTGCGACGAAGACCATGCCGGGCAAATATTGCGATTAATATTGATAGGGCCACTTTGCTGATGCCACGACTGCGCGCAAACATTCTGCGGACGAGAGGTAAATGGGGGGACGGAGTGATTTCAGGGTAGCGCTGTACTCGTGGCGAGGTGAAGGTAAACGGAGGAATCGCGGGCTAGGAGACAATGTACAGGTGATCGCGTTTGATCCACGGTTCTTTGAATAAATGTATCGTTTAGGAGAATTCGTGACCTATTTAGCTGTTCGATTCGGTTTGCTTTCGCGTTTCCAGGTAGGAGTCGTCCCTGGTTTTATCCGTCGAGTGATTATGGAGAAATGGGTGCTCGAGAACAAACATTTGTCGAGCAATAAAAGATTTTGAAATAAAAAACAATGCAAAAGTGTACGAAAGTTGAACTGTTTTCATCGAAAACTTAATCTAATTACCCTTAATCTAATTACCCGTTATCTCGTATACCGAGATAATTGCACGCCGTGGAACGATCCTCCGCGGTTTGCATGAAGAATCGGCATAATAGTCGCAGCTTGATTATCATAAAAAATGACGATTCCTCATTAGCTACACGAGGAAATTGAGGAACAAGGTAAACGCAGAAAGGAGTCGTCGTAAGTACTGAAAAAGCGAATCACCGTCGATGTCTCATCGCGTTTATTGGGATTATAAAGCGTGCAGAGGAAGGAGGACAGGAAGGAGAGATTTGTTTGAATTATTCAAATTAGATACGAAATTGAATGCGTGCTCTGCTCGTGTGCAGGTAATGACGGCACTTGCATATAAATGGTAATTATTGTCATTATTCTGCCCCGGTCGTTGTGTCCTCTCTCTCTCCTCTCCCTCCCCGCCTCGCCCTGGCTCTCTTTCACCGTTGCTCCTCTCTCTTTCCGTTTCTGCAAACCGCGCTTCGCCATAATGTCGTGTGTTCCCATACACTAGTTGAGATAATTATCAAAATTGTTTTATTGTTGGTATAATTACGGGGGACATGCCATGTTTTCCCTGCCTTCGAGCCTCCCCCCTTCGCGTTCCCCAAACTAGCGAATACCCTCGTCCTTCTCGGACTACTTCTTCGATCTGCCTTTGCATCTAGTCCTGCTCTGTTCACCCCTCACCCATCTTTCACGTAAACTGCACCAGGTCGGTTTTGCCTTTTCAAATCGCTTCGGAGAAAATCGGTCGTACCTAGCACCAGCACCGTAATTACCGCTCTTCGCAATGTTGCAATCATGCGAGTTCGCCCCGGTAGACCCGACAGTCTCGCGCAAATTCAGTTCTTTCGATGAATATCTTTGAAGATACTTTCGATACCCTTCGTGGATCCAAGGGTCTTTTTAATTTCACGCAGCAGTGGATTTTAGGTAATTTTTTAAGGTTCGACGGGTTTTGGAAAGAACCAGAGGAAGACAGTACATTAACCAAGGTGTTAGTCTCAGACTCGACAGAACTGTACCGAAATCAGAAAATCTGGAGTGCAAAGGATTAAAGATTCTCGAATAAACGTGTAAACAAAATCATTGCTAAAATTTCTCCTCGTACCTCGAATCGACTCGACGATACAGCCCATCCCACTCGCTTCTCACACCGGTCTATTATTCCTTTTTGTCGATACTCATTCGCATAAATGCGTATTCCCCCCACGAGCTCCACGCAGGTACCAGCAATTAATTCGAGTTGGCATTCTAGGCTTAACGCGGTGGACACAATGAAACAAAGGCAGCGTCGAATCGGTAGCTCGTGCAACGACTTCGGGATCCCTTTCATCGGTTACCCTCTCTAAAGTACATCCAGGAGAGGGTTAATCGTCACGCGTGACCTTGGCTGAGCAAAGTCAGAGTGTCGATGGTCGTTGTCGGACCCCTCGAAATTAATAATGAAGCCGCTTGATCGCTCAAAGTCCTCCTTCATCTCCGTTCTAATAACCGTAAGAGGGAAAAGGGTGCGGAAGGAAGGAAGAGAAAACGAAGCGTATTGTCATCGAGACCCCCGTCCCTCGATCCCTCCCGCCCCCTGCTCGCTTTCCGTCTTCGTTTTCTCTCCTTGTCCAACTTCCTGTCGGGGCAATATGATAACCGCGAGAGCAAGCTCACGGGTAAGAAGGACAAAATCATAATAAAGCCAATAATTAAGATACAGTATATATCTATATAGATATGAAGCAGGAAAAGGACCGGAGTGGCTCTTCTTCTCATTGTTCGGCTCGATTGAAAAGAAATGGAAGGAGAATACGAGGAGTGGTCCTCGGCGCGAGTACGAGACCCCGCAGGGAAACAATAACGCTGGTAAGGATCGCACAATACCGGAATTATTAACTTTCCACCGAATTAAAAGCGTCCATCCCGTCGCTGGATCTTTTCTCTACAGCATCTCCCGTTCTGTTCGTCGTTTTTCCACGGGTACTTTTCTATTTTATTTCTTTCTGTAACTCACTCTTAACTACAACGCAACGAATGGCAAGAATTTCACCAGCAATTTAATTGCGCTTGTTTCAGTCACGGTATATGATCTTCGAAATTGAAATATACACTTTGTATGGAGACGAGGAAGAAGGAAACGGAAAGGAACTTACTAATAACTTATTTTTCTGACAAGAAATAATAAGTTCGAACAGCAGACGTTTTGTTATACTATAAAAAGTTGTTCGGCTCGCGAGGTTTATCGAACAGACATATCGAGTAAATTAATTGGCATTCGCGGCGCGCCGACAGATATGATCTTTAATAACAATCCTTACATTACCCTCAATCCTGTGTTTCATAATTATCTCATCTTTAAACATTTGCTTCGATTTAGTATTAATTTGCTCGGCGTATCCACGCAAAGGGGCAGAAACCTCTCTTCTTTCAGCAAGTGAGACGGTCGTCGTTTATCATTTAATCGTCTCACGTTCGATCGTTCTTCGGCACAATCGCTCGACTGGACATATCGAGATCGATCATCTCGTCTTCTCGGGCATGATCTATCGACCCAATAAGCTCATTTTAATTATGCAATCCTGAAGCACTTCTTCAAATATCATTATTTTTCCATAGACGCTACGCGTTCGTCTAATTTAAAGCTGATGGCATTTAGTTCGAGGGATGTCACCCCCGGACCCTTTTTGAGGCAACTATCTTGCATATCAATTCAAAATTTAATACATATGTGGTTTGTTACCCTGTAGCAACACGTTTGCATTTAAAAGGAACCAGGACAAGTACACGTCACACGAAATAATTGTCAAAAAATCGAGCGTCGTGAAATAAAGAAGAAACGAAGGCGGTTAGAGTTAAGGGTTAAGGGAGCCAAGGTGTCATACAAGCGCAATTAGAGGAGGCGGAGGATCGCCAAGAGGAAGTAGAAACCAAAGGTCGTCGAGGCGTTGACGCGTTAAAATGGCTCTCCTCGGTAAACAGTGGTCTCACTTTCTCTAGGGGAAAACGCGACGTGGAAACTGGGCGACAGAACCGTGCCAGGACGGAAACCCAGGACGGAGGAATGCGAACGGTGTGGGCATGATGGCGTGAAAGATTGGGAGTGGAGGGTGATAAAAACCGATCGTTTCCCAGCGAGAGGAAGACGGAATGACAAGTTGAGCGCGGTGTTCGGGACAGAACCTGAGGGAAGACAAGGGATGGCGTAAAAAGGAGGTATGACTCAGCCCTCTACGTTCGTGACCGACGAGGACACAAAGTGGACACAGCGGAGTTGGTCGGCGTAGACGGCGAGAGGGATCGCGAAGAAAAGGTGGCAAAAGGAGGAAACAAAAGGCGATCGCGTATGAGCGGCAATTAGCCCCTCTAATGGCGCGCGAAACAAAACAAAAGAGTCGAGCGTCGAGCTCAAACACAATAAAGCCACGGTACGCGAGGACAGAAGAAAAAGAAGAGGGAGGTGGAGGAGAAATAAAGAACCAAGGGAACAATGGCGCGCGGGCTACCGCACCGTGCTGTTGCTGTTGCTGTTGCCATCTCCTTTCCTCCATTCTTTCTTTATTTCCCTCGTTTCTTTCTTCTTTTTTTCTTTGCTTTCTCTTCTTTTTTTTTTTTTTAGTCTTCGACGACAACGCCTAGTGGCCGTTTCCGAGTACTCGAAGGAGACTCGCTTTGGAAAATTAAAAGTCGCTAATGAGGCACGGGGATGTTCGTTCCGGCGGTTCGTCGGTGCTCGTTAGGTGCTTTCGACGCTTCGCTACAACTTTGAGTAACTTTGTTTCGCGATGAGGACATGTTTCGTCCTGTTTTGTCCGCTGTCTTGTTTGTCCGCCGGTATCCGTTTTCCCTGGGGTAGCGGTCGACTTCGTTCGCCATTCAAGGGGTCAAGGGGTTACGTACGATTTGACGCTGAACCAAGTCTTCATTTTATGAATTTTTTCATTTTTTGTTCAACTTGTTAGTTTCATCGGAAATATAATTGATAAGCTAAAAGAAGGATTAAAAAAAAGTTGCAGTTGGTATGGGATATTGGTTGTTGGTCAGTAGGCAACTGATTTAGAGGGTTAAATATGCAGCGAAAATGAGATTCTAATTGCGACGTGTGGCTAATTGAGATACACGACTTGGCGATATTTCATAGAATTGTAGGCCACGATGCCGCATATACTGCAACGGCAGGAACTCGTTTCTGGGACAAGGAACGGTTGCTAACTTCGTTATTAGATTCCATGTCTAATTGTGCGTTTCGTCTACTTTGGTACTGATTAGACATTTCCTCTGTTCCAATTCTGAATGTACTTTTTGCTTTCGCAAAGAGCGAGGTTCAATGAGTCTTGCCCGTACGAAAGGATTTTTTTTTAGCGCGCACGAAGATACGTTCCGAATGTGGAACAGGACGTTAAACGATCATTTTTAACCGAGAGCCAATTCGCATCGTGCTATAATCACTTTACCACTGTCAAAACTTTTTTATAACATCCACGGTTATATCGCAGGCAAATTTTAATGGAACGAAAAGGATCTGGAAAGCTCTGTGGGAATTATACAATAATTTCTTGCTCAGCCATTTCCTGCTCTGGAAATCTACCAATTACTCTGGCTTCCAAGCAAAGGATTAAATTCTACTCGAATCCCAATCAGAAAATCGACTTCTGCAGTTGAACCAGCGTGTCGCTAGGTCGCGTGCAATTTGTGAAAGTAATTATTTTTGTATTCGCGGGTAGTTAAGCGGATTATCCATCATATCCCACGCGTATGCATTCGATGCTTAATAGAACTGTCCGTTTACTTCGTCATTACTGAGTCAATTATGTCTACTTTCCATGCACGTGGTCTGCCATTATTTCGTCGAGTACGGTTCTTTATAGTGCCCCGTGATGTTTGGTTACTCGACTACTAGGTAGCTTCGCGTTATAACGGATTATATTATCTCTGCAGGTCTTTTAAAGAATTCACCGTGTCTCCCTCATAAGGTCACCGGTACGACCCATAAAATGTTACGTCTATGATGTGGTGCACGCTTTCGCGGAGCACATTCGGTCGAATAATAAAAACGGCATCATGGGTGTACTCTTGTGACTACACATGGGTCCGCCTATAAATATACTTCGCGTTAACTAAAAGCTTGTAAAACTATTCTTGCAATTCGTTCGTTCGCCTTCCACTTTTTGACTGTTCGTTAGTTTTATTTTTAAATATATTTATGACGTAAATCAAGGACCTAGCACTTTTAGTTTTAGTTATTCTACATATATATATATACATAAACATGAAGGATAATATGCTGAGTATTGTGAAACGGGGGCGAGGTTCAGCTAAACCGCGATTTCTATCCTAACGTCGTGTTTAACGATCCTCGATTAAAATTCCCCACTGAAGGTAACGGCGAGATTTTCTTCGATACAAATTTATTACGTTCTCGAAAGCAATGACCGCTTGACATCACGCCACTTAGGCATATTATTTCTATCTCATTTGCCCCGCGTTCTACAGTCGGTGACAGCCACGTCATATTCACGCAATACCAGTTTATGACGCGATGCAGAATGTTAATCGTAGGTTTCGCGTTGATTCGCTCGTCGACTTGGCGAAATTTATTAACGTAACGACACGTTGCGCCCGAAGGAGGTTGCTTGAATTATGGCGATCGCGTGTATCGGCGAGTTCGATCGATCGTAACGGTTTACGGATGCGAACTTCGGTGACGAGTCGTTTCTTCTATGGGTGACGATTTTTCCTCATCGAAACGGTGAGTTGTAAGGCACGTATGTATGTGGGCGATATCGGTCGCAATGCACGCTGGGAGAGGAAAAAAAAAGGGAAAAGAAGGGAAACCAGCGAGGCATTGGCAGGGAGCAGCTGACGCCTCGAGTTCTTTAATTAAAACTGACCGCCCGCTTTTCCTCCTCGACCAAGCAATAACGAGATTTATTTCATAATACCTCTGAACTCGTTCACCGCGTGGACGAACGTTCGCAATTTCTCGGAAGACAGTTTCTCCTCCTTTTCCGAAAATTCGCATTAAGACGATACACGCGTTGCCGATTGTTAACCCAAATGATCGGTCCTAACAATTTCACTGTTGAATTAATCGGTGGTGGGATGACCCTGTGTGCTGAATGTAAACATACCTAATTATTACTAAATTATGATTATGAATTTTATGAGAACCTGCAAACCTATAACAATCTCTTATCTCCCATTTTGAAACTGAATATGGGCGTTGGTTCGCCTAAGTGCAAGTGTTTTACGAAGAAGAATTCTCAGAGACGAGGAATTATTTTTATTTGAGAAAAGGAGAAAAGACATGCGTTCTTCAGACACGTATTCTAGGAAAATAATTGCGGAGGAGCGTGACGTGAGAGTTTTGAGTGGTCCGAACCATGCAGGCGGCCAATTAGGGAAAACTCGTGAGATATGTAGAAAATATTGATTTGTATAGTCGCGCGTGCCCGTGGCCAACACCGCGTTACAGCGTCGAGCTCGTCGCGAGCGTCGCGACGCGGAAATCAGCGGCACTATTCCTGGCTACACGAGAAAGCGCAGGCACGATACTTATATACATCTTGAACTTTACTTTCCTTTACGTAAACTATGTTAATTCTTTCAATTGAAAACATTTTAATGACTAAAGAGGGCTGCAAGCGACGTTTATTCGCAGCTTAAAAAATACCATTTACATAAATATTTTATTCCATACTTGTAAATATTCACAATTCGTGTAGTAAAAATCTCTGTTGGCTTTCTTTCGCATTGAAATCGGATTTGTAGCGTCTTATCGCGTATCCAGCTGCAGGTATAACGCGATAAGACGTGAAATTACTAAAAGGAGTTTCACTTTCCGGGACGATTAAATTTTATAAAGTCTGGAAGGTGATTCGTGGAATACCAGGGACTCCCAGTGATCGCGAACGATGCCAGGATTTTTCTTCTATTCGTTTACCATCCGGAATTGCGCAAAATCTGTTTACCGGTTCGGTTTACTCGCGAGGAGACGTCTCGATGCCCCGAACCACTTTTTCTTCTCTCCCTCCCGAGGACGGCCGTGGAATCGATGGTGGTGGGGTGGAAGTACAATAAAATTTATTACGCTTAAAGCGTATCTCGTAAAATAATGATAGCACGCTACAGAGACTGCGTTCACGTTCACGCGAATGCGCCATTTATCGGCACTTGCGCCAGAGATTATCTCGACTCCATGGTACACGGGTGATGGCGTTGGTCAATTATCGTCGCCGCGCAGGAAATTTAATTGATCGTGATAAACGATCAAATTGCAGAGGAGGTGGAACTCGTCGGCTGCGGTACATTTTTTTTTTTCTTCGCGTCGCGAGGCATAAAAGTAATCTGAACCGCAGCACTTAGGTTATTAACATCGATAGAATTGCTACGAGTGCAGAGAATCGACGGAAATATTCGAAAATGGTATGCGTTCCCTATAAAGTGAGGAGAAAAGCGGTTTTCAAGTTACATTCTTTTCTTTTCGAAAGGAGTATAGACGGTCGAGGTAGTCAGTCGCCCTAAACCAAATTCGACTGATAAGTATCTGGAATTAGAATAATGATTATCAAGTGTCAAGTTTCGAGTTGCACTCTTTTTAATATTTTTTGTGAATTTCAAGTTATATATAAAAGTATGCCGTTGAAAATCAATTTGAATGATTTCTGTCATGGAAATAGAAATTATTACTGCAAAGTTGCTCCATTTTCTAAATATCTCAAATGAGGAACATCCTAATTGAGGTCAAACTTGTAGGTTTCTTGTGGTCAGACAGTTATTTAACACCACTGCACTCCGTCTTGTCGAGACTTCCCCCCCAAAAAGGAGCTCGAATCGCTCCTCCCAACTTTCCTTATCAAACCCAAGCAAAACTGGTATTTTTTTTCTTGCGCCGACAAGTGGAGAGACCAACCGTCACGGTTAATTAGTTTCATAAATCGTGCGATATCGGCATAACGAGAGCGCTTGTCCGACCGATGTTAAGCCCTCGCCTCGACATCCGCCACGACAGGGCGAACAATCGCCACGAAAATCGTCACCGTTCGATCGGCGAACCGTTACATCAATAACGAGACACGCGACTGATCGCGAACGGGCGTCTACTAATACGTTGGTCAACGCACCCGGTATCCTTGTATGCCAATTTGCATATTCATGGAGCCCCGCGCTACGATATGCCGTAAGAATGCAGAAAAGCAAGCAACTCGGTTGACTGCGCTGCCTTCTGCGTTACGACCTCAAGTCCTCGAGTTCGAAGCGTCGTAAAAGCATTTCTCCTTTTCCACCACTTGGACGAACCTTACGCGCGGATTTTTCGATTCGCTCCGCGGGAACGAGCGTATCCTCCTTCCAGCGTTGGGTTTTGCTCCGTTGCACGCCGCAATTCTCCACCGGCGCGATGATCGCAACGGCAATCGCCGTATTGTTGCTGACATTACCCGCTGCGGAGCATCGATCCGCTCCGATCTAATTAAACGCGCGAACTGGGAGAACGCCGGCGGCCGCGATTCGACACATCCAGAAGGAAGGCTCGACTTTATCTTTTGCTGTTTCTGGTGGTTCCTCGTATAGTTTCGACGATTTTTCTACTCTCTCGCGCGGCTGTGGACTCATTACAGAGGTTAATGAAAACATTCTGCTTATTCTTCGTCCATCATCACAAAAATCAACGAATACCAGAACTTGGCCAGTTTTACAGTGAACATAATTTTCCATACATGCTCTACAAAGGAGCTTGAATTTCGACTCTGTAAAACCTTTGGAGTTGGAGAGCCCTTGAAGCATCTGCGTGGCGACCTGCGCCGGTTACCGCGATAACTTCGAGCTTTGATTCACGTTGCGTGGGATTTATACTCGACGCCTCGGCGTCTTTAACGACGCCCCGAACAACTCTCTGATAACACCGTCGGACAAAGTTTTCGACGAGGTCGTAACTTCGATCGCGGTATTGTCATACAAGATAAAGGAATGAGCGGCAACTTTCCAGGCCAGCGTCGGGCAATCAAACTTTCTCTGGGCGGCGATCGGTTCCGTTTCGAGAAACGTATCGACCCCGCGAGCAGAAGTCGAATTCCTCGTATCCGGTTCTGTAACACCTGACATCGTACAGCTGATTGTCGGCGGCGAGCGCGGAACGATGAAAGAAAAATGTGCAATTAAACCTGCCCGATAGGTATCGCACCGAATCACCTTAACGGGGCACAACACTGCAATGCCACCAAAAAAGAGTTGTTTACAGAAATTGTTCCCGAAGGAACTGTACGATCAGTTGTTTTCGAACTATTACGATGTTTTATTGGACATTCAAACAGACGAAAACTGGTCTCGTAATAGAGAGATTTGCAAATCTGCACTGGAAAAAATGTTATGTATGTATCTATTTGAAAAAAAAAAGGAAATGTCTATTTAATAGAAAAGAACCTCATAAGGACATAAAGACAAGTCCTCGGTTTCCACAAGCTTGAGAATGCATACTGTATAAACGAGGCTGATGCATAATTTAAAAAATATGCGAAAAAGCCTCCCTGAACCCTTCAAAAGGCCGCAAGTTTCCCTTGCCTATGGCGACTCGCGAGGCCTGTAATACTCCGTCCGTCAATATTTCTGTGCTCTTTCTTTTTAACCCTCTGGTATATTTTTTTTTTGAAATTCTCAACCTTGTTCATGCATGAAACATAGTAACACGCCTACATTTACGTTGAGGAACACTCAGATCAATAGAAATTTATAAAACAAGGCACAGGTTCAACGTTTCCCAGAAAACTACATAACAAGGGATCGACGCAAAGGGGTCGTTTGTATCGAGCATGCGACTGTGCCTGGACACCATTTATTCAAAGACGAATTGTCGTCGATACTTTAGAGAATTCTTTCGACTATGGTTTACTGTTTTTGGGTGTAATTAGGGTGCGATAAATTATTATACAAAATTCAAAGAAATTAATCTCGAACGTATTTTCCAAATTATTTCTTTAAATCTTGCTACTCCTTCGATCGTTTCTACTTGCGGCTCTTAAAATTGTACTTATCAAGACCAATTGCAATCCACGATTACCCCTCTTGATCAACATTTTTAGTCATTCCTCTCCAATCTCCCTAAATCTCATCGAAACACCAGAGTCATCGTCGTCGAACCCGAGAAACCGTCGAACGCGTCCTTGCCCCGGCAAGCGGTGCGAAACTTTCAATCGTGCGGGTGGAAAATCGAAAATCGCGTGGAAAAGGAAGAAGAAGTCGGGCGAAAGCCAGAAACAAGCAAGTTCCCTTACGCTCAGCTGTTCTGCGCGCAGACACGTGCGCGCGTGGTTGGCGGGGGCGAGTCGCGACGCGTGTGCGTGCGTGCACCTACGTGGCCCGATTCGCATGCACACAACTCCCTCGATACGCTGTACGTGTGACGTCTCGACGCTCGGCGTCTGTGCAGCTCCGTCGCGCGTGTGCATGCGCGTGTGCGCCCCCACGACGTACGTGTGCATCCGCTCACACGCGTGGCCGTGTTGGTCGTCTGTGTGTGTGGAGACCCAAACGAAGGGAGGCAAGCCAGTAAGCTCAGGCGCGCCGCAGCGGCGAGAGCAGCCATTTTACTCGAATAACCCCGATTGGAGAAACGTTCGTTTCCTAGACAGCTCGGAGTGGAACGCTCGTGGATACCGTCGCCGTTTTCCGTTCGATTTCCACGGGGGCCGACGCTTGCCGCGGATGTTTGGGAAACGTCCCGAGTGCCACGAGTTCGCGACGACACGGCTCCGTCGCGGATCTACGCGCGCATCGTGAATTCTAGTGACGGGAGAACGTAGTTTCCGCTGCGTGCACGTGTGCCACGGGGAGACAAGTGAGAGAACGGGTGAGGAATCGTGAGAGGGAGCCAGAGAGCGGTCGCGCTCTCTTCGTCTTTGTCAGTGTCTCTATCTCTCACTCTCTCGCTTTCTGTGTATCGGTGTCGCTTTTACTCTCGCTCCCTCTCCTCTCTCTTTCTCTTGCTCACTTTTCCCTCCACCTTTCTCTCCTCGTCTCTCTTTTTCTTTGCTCGTTTCACTTGGTCGACGCGTGAATACCTGTGTGGGTGTTCGGAATCGCTTCCAGTGCCGCGGGTGCGGGCGAACACGCGCGAGGGTGAAAAAGAGAGAGAGGAAACGGGTGAGCGTAGCACGAGGTGAGGCCATTCGTTCTGCGCAGGACCGTTTAAATTCGCCGCCTGCTTTGCATACCGCGTTTTCGCCAGCCCTACTCCCGCCACTATCCTCCCCCAACCCCCCACCCCTAGCCTACTGCAACACACAACACCCCCTTTCGCTTCCGTACTTCCCGCCGATACCAATGCTTCTCGCGCGACCCGCCCTTCGCGATTTCCCGCGACAACCCCTTCGGTCCGTGCGAATTTCAGTGTTTCCCGACTTTCCCTCGACGGGATCGGTAGCTTTTCATCGTTTTCCACGGGACATGGGGTCCTCTCAACGCCAATCGGCGAGAGGAATGTCTTTGACTAGATAGATCGTTCGATCGACGATGGAATTCGCATAGATGTTTTTGTATGGATCGAGAGAACACGAGGCTTGTGAGAATATAAGAAAACTGATAAGTCGTTCGAACGTCGCTATTATTCGTCCAAGTTTCAACCCTTGGAACTTTTTACTAACTAAATGTGAGAATTTCACGAAAAAGAGTTCATATACAGAAACGTAAGAACAATGTAAATGTACATACTATAAAAGCGAAAGAAAATTCATCTCTCAGTTTACCGTTAAACAACTTTAAACTATATACCTGAGAGTATGTATTGCTCTTATATTGTAAAAGAAGAATTTCAAGAATTGCGTCATACAACACTTGTCTTCCGCAAAACAGACGTCTGCAACGTTAATAGAATAATTGTTAATAGAAAATGAAATTTCCCAAAACGGAAAACTTGCCCGTAACGCGATATTTCTGATTTAATGAGGCGACGCGCGTCGAAAGGGATCCGCGAGCGGTAAACTGTGCCTCAAGGGGAAACGCGCGCAGCTAATTGCAGAAAATTTTGTACCTCGTCGCGAATTCACCGATTTACTGCGTGGATACGCTGACTATATATATTTTGACGCGACTATACGATGCTTAAAATCGCGCTGGTTGTATGGCAACGTTAATGCTGTCTCGCGTAATGAGCGACTTGGCTCCAACGGGTGCATATTTTCTTTTACGATGCCTAAATATAATCTTAACGATGTCCTTATGGCCTAGACCAGTCGCCGCTTCGAGAAATCTGGAATTCTGCGAGGCCTCGATTTGCATTCGTCTCTCCGATCAGATTCCGGTTGCGTTGCAACTAAAAATTCCTTGAATCGCCTCTCCTCTCCACTCCTCGACAGTCTCGTCTATGAATCTTATTGTACGTTTGCTTGATGGTGATTATTGTTACGTGTGCTCTGTTCGTTTCAAACAAGCAGATTTTCTCTTTACGATGCGTCGGTGTTAAATTCCTCGCGGCGTTGAAATTTACTATTTGGACAATTACGTAACGCGAAATTATCGATTTCAATTCGTAATTGTCGCGGTGGCAGGCAGAGATAGGCAAAGTTCTCGTCCGGATAGCAAATTTCGAATGCAAATTAAACATAAAAGTTTGTTTCGGTAATCGTTTACCTTTGTTGGTCGTCATTTACTATTTGACAAAATTCTGCCGATCTCTGACAGAAGGATAATCGCTTGTTTGATCTGGTTGTCCCGCGTTTGGCTGGTGCAAGAGTTTCTTAAAGTTTATATCCGTGTCAATCTGTCCGATTATACGCTGGAGTAGCTACTTGAAATTACACCGATTTTGGTTGTTGTAGCATTGTGTTTGCGAATAAATTTCTTCATATGGTTTTATTTGTACAGTGTCTTTTTCAGTTTATTTAACCTATCCGTACCTACCTCTGGGCGTATGCTTGTACGCTCGACACCATGAATTTTACCGTTCGAGATCGTTGCGCGTCCGGTAAGCGCTAGCGAGTGGAAGTTTTCAACGTGACGCACAATTATGTTCCATCTTGCGTCCGTGTTTGAATACCTGATGCGGCCACAATGAAGCAAATAACGATTACTATTCTCGTCGCGGTTACATGGAAATGTATCCTGAGCAAGAAACAGGATTCTGGATTAATAATCCGAGGTAAAATTAAGTTTACTTCCAGTTCTTCCACCGAACGTGAGGCCCCCTTCGAGAACCGCTTGCGTCCCCGCAGACGAATTATCGTTTTGTCCGCGTTTTCCCCGCTCGGTAAATATTTCCAGCCGTTCCTCTTTTTCCAACGTTCGTTCCGCGATCAACGATCGCGGTCACGTACAACCGAGCTGACTGCCGATCGTTCAACGATCGTCACGTGTCAGCCGATTTTCCCATAGAACCCGTAGAACGACTTTCGATCGATGCCAATCAGCGATTATTACCCGCGTGTCCGGCGATCTTCGTCGGCATCGAGCCTGGATCTCCGCGGGATCGCGCTAGATCGTGCTACCTCGCGAACCTGCGATTATCTCGAGCGGTTCCCGATCGCGCTATGAAAAACTCACGCTTTTGCGATCGAGCCGTCCTTTCCGCGATGTTTTCGTATCAGTTATCGACCACGATGCACCGAAATACTTTGGAAGTGAATTTCATTCTGTGTGGTTATATTGAAAAAGGGTTTTGGAATCTTTGTTTAGAATTTTTGTTGAGACCCTCTTGAGATTTTTTTAATGTTTGTTATCGATTCGTTCCTCGTCGAACATCGATTAGTCCACGATCGCGTTTCTTTACGCCCCCTCCCCTTGTTCTCTTACTCTATATCGTCGATCAATTATGGTTCTCCGAAGCATCGCAATTTCGCTGACGAAACAGTCCCGTCTACTGTTCCCTTTAATTGTCGTAGGAGCTCCACGAGGCGCTTTCTTCTTTTTTCTAGTGCCTCGCAGTGACATTTGCGTGTGGCCGAACGCGGGTACGTTCGGATCGACACGCTAGACGACAATTAACTCGACAAACCGTGCAACCGCCATCCTCTCGCTCCGCAGTCGCTCTATCGAGTCCCTTCTTTGCAGTCAAAGAGGGTGTAAACCCGTCATTATCATGATTATTCTTCCATGCCGACTAATCACAACCTGTCACTCGCGTCGTTGTTTCACTATGGATCATTATTTTTATCCTATTTCCACCTCGCGCCCCCTCGATAGCATCCGTTTTAATCATCCCCCTTGATACACCGATCATTGATCGAAAGTCAATCATTACTCGAGCGAACAAGTCCGTCGGAAAGGGAATTAAAAAGTTGGTTACGCCTGCACGTCACCTGCTGAACTCATTAACGACACGTGTCGGTTCTTAAGGGGGTGGACGTCGCCTTGACGATCTTTTAAAATTCATACAGAGTTCTCGAACTTTTCTTTAAATTTAATACTTTAACGACACTGTTTCGGAACATGAATCAGGATTCTGGTTATCTCAAGAACTCTGCATTTTGTTTTTAAATTTAATATTTTTGGGAAGATTTAACACTACACCTACCGACATTTCTTAAATGACCGGTCTTAAAGACACTTTTGTTTAATTTCATGAAATCAATAATACACGAAACAATTGTATACCATTTATATCAATATTATATATTAGAGCTATACACAAAAGTTGGAAAACGGTCATTTGACCGGTCGTGGTAGGTTTAGTGTGAAATCGGTTATGAAAACAAACACGAATCGAAGATATAACTCGTACTTCGATTCACCGTGATAGTCACTGATTCAGTGGGTGTCCCGAAATACGCGATCGATAATTTCCACGAAAGAATCGACGGTATCGGTTGTAATGACCAAATATGGTATTCCCATTTAATGGTTTGCACGGGTTTCGGTTGCAGTGTCTTCTGTAAACTTGTAACGAGAGTGACTGCGCGTTTCGAAAGACTAGAAGGTATCGCTGGCTGGGAAGAGGGAAGGCGATAAAACGGCTGCCAGGATGAGCGACGAGTCGCGGCGCGAAACGAAGAAGAAAAAGGGTGGGAGCGAGAGGGAGGGAACAAATGCCCCGCGAGGGAAAGAGATGGCGAAATATAAAATAGCGGGCGACGTGTACCGGTTAGACTATATGCTCTAATTTTAGGCGATTGCCTCGCTCCCTCACCCGAGGATTATAATTAGATACAAAAATACCCGACTGCCACCCACCCACCCAACCGACAAGCAGGCATGTCGAGCGAAAGCGCGGGTGCGTTCACGAATCCCAGATCCGAAAGCTCTTGCGGAGCGCCATTCGCGTTGTCGTTGTCGTTGTCGTGGCAGCTCTCCGTTCTCTTCCCTTTGATCGTCGCCTTCGGCCAGCTCGTCTCGAGATACCTCCGAGAAAACGGGGTGTCGTCCCGTTTCATCTTGTCTGGTTAATTATTCATGCTGGAACATTCCCTGACTAATTGTTAATTTTACATAATTGACGAGAATAATTCACCTCTTTGATTTCCGTGCCTGATCTGGACGTATCGACGGTGACAGTGGCCACTGAAAATATCAAGCTTTATGAATATACACTTCGTTAATTGGGTCGGATGATAAGTTGATTATATTTAATTTGATTTCATTTTATATGGAATCGTCTTCTAAATAAACTTCGATATCGAGCTTGATATTTAATCGCTCGTTTTATACGGACAGAATATTCCATGAACCGAGTTGAATAATAAATTAAATATATTCAATTGTATTTTGTTCTATTCACGATCGTCGGATTATTTTAACAATAACTAATAAATTGTATACAATGCCAGTAATAGCATGATTCGCGCAGAAGTTTCTTGGAAACCATGAATTGTTTTGTAGAACTGCCTCACAGTTTTTTTTTAAATAATTAATTAACATGACTCGAAAGGGTTCAAAGAATGTAGCAGCTGTTGTCGGGAAACACCACGTCTACCCACCCCTCGTACAGTCTAGTCTAATATAAGACAGTCAGGCTCGTTTAGGAAAGAGGGGGTAACCATCCCTAATGCAGGGGAGATAATTATTATACGAACCAATCGATACTTCGATGAACGACTCGGTTCCTCGCCGGAGGGAAGGAATACGTTGAAATTCTTTCATCGAACCGAATGCATTCTCCGGTGGAAACTTTATTTCCTTACTTTCGGAAATAAAAGGTTTTTTCTCGCCAGCGTAAAATTACAACGATAAATGATGAGAATTCTATAGAAAATAAAATTTTATTCTTTTCGTATTGCTTCCATTAGATAACAAGGGAACGATTTAATTCTATAGAATGCATCCTAGCCCATACAGGTCAGAAAATGATGATAAATTAATACGCATTTTAATTAGATTCAACGAACAAAGAACGAACAGCTGTTTATATTTTATTCGTAATTCGTATTTAGAGCGAATTGCACCCATCCGTGGTATTGATGAAAATTTGTTCTATTTGCATAACAGCGTAGCGAAAAGTGAAAATGAAATTAAAGCGATTAGAAGAATACTTGACACGACAATGGAGTGTAGTAGCAGTTCAATCAATACGAAAGCAAGGTCGATGGAAAAGCACCGCACGTTAGAACGTTTCTTAGCGAAACTTGCAAATTCATAAATACGCGTTAACGAACTTCTACTCGGCGTCGACGGCAGCCCGGCGAAACTATTAATAATGTCGATAATTATCAATTATTTTTAAATGCCAAGAGAGCAGAGTTAATTTTGGTACCGTGAGCTCATGCCCTCCCACGCTGGCGTCCTGTGTGCATGCACAATGCTTAAATATGCGCTGGTAGGTTGATGTCGGAGATATCATTCAAATATTGCTTTAGATATAATTTATCATACGCGCATAGTGCACCATATTTTGATCACGAGCCAAGTATTCCGTTGCAATTTATTTACGCCTCGTGTATTCGTAATGCCGCCATCTTTTGTTTCTGGATGTGCGTGGTGTAATAGCGTACCGCACTCATGTCAGAGTAGATCATCACTGGATTTTGCATTGTTATTCGTTTGGAGAACTATTTCGATAATATAGAATACGATAAAATAATGACAGTTTCTCGAATACACATAAGAAGAATAAAAGTTGCGTATATGTAATTGCATCGATTGCATTAATTAATCTAAACACAGTGTTTCTTATATTATTGGAATGTCCAAATTATTTATTGTAACTATTCACGAACTTTCTATTCTGTTTACACCCCTATTTATCATAAATATGAACATACCATGCGACTAATACATTAATGAGTTCAAAAATGTAACTCTACATAATTTATCGTAGCGTTCGCCCGTTTTCCATTGTTCTTTAAAGCAATCGTCAGTGTTCAGTCGCGAAGGATTCCCAGCACGCGAGCACCCTCGATCAACGGACAATTTCAACCGCGTCCCCGCTTTCATGTTTAATCAAATTCGAATCAAAAAGCACCCTGTCACATTCTCGAGAATACGTCGCGAGCTCGTTGAATATTCTCAAAGGCAAGCGGGATACTCGATGCGACGTGTGTAACGTCTCTCCGCATCGAACGACCGTGGAAAGTAACTCTGTTCGGGAATAAGCGTCTACGCGAGGTTAGGTTCGTTACAATACCGAGCTGGCTGGTCCCACAGCCCTGGTTGATTGCTGGTTAAAAGATCACCGGAGTGTGACAGGGCCGTTTCTCTCTGGCCGGCGCACACGCGCACCGGTGACACACGAGGACGAAGAAGCAGAAGTAGGTGCAAGGGGAGGAGGTCGGAGGAGTAGGAGGAGTACACTGAGGAATCATGGTCTCTAATTTTTACGGTGTACCCACATGCGCGTCCCGTGTCCCTATATTTACAAGTACAAGTAGCCGGTCATTAAATCCGATAATTAATCACAATCGTCTCTATTAACGGGGAAGGCTTAATTGCTGTTATCCACGCCGGCGCTCGTCTGCGAAAGGGGTGCCAGAGGAGCAGGGGGAGGCGGAGGTGGGACCAGCCCAGGATGTAACCGAAGAATGGGCCCGTCGATCGTCCATCCGTCTTTCCGTTTCTTCGCGAACATGATGTCTGTCTTCTCTTGCTCCCTTCGCATCGTTTCCGTGGTTCTCTGCGAAATCGAGCCTTCCGTGGTCGATATAGTTCGTTGAAGAGCACGCATCGTCGACTCCTGAGCAATATACAATACGCCCAGAAATGCGCAAAATCTAATAACAAGTAGAGGGGTGCAAAAAGCTATTGCGATACACTTTAACGCACGGAAGATACGCTACTTGTTTACGTCCACCTAAGTCTCGCGAGGTAACGTCGAAGTTCCACGATGCCAAAAGAATATGGCTACACCGGTCAATGCATACAGGGTGAGTTGGAAACCACTGTGCCAACTTCTCATCCGAGAGAACTCGTTGGTTATCGATTTTAGACAAAACTGTTTATTTAAGAAGAGAAATTCAATGGCGATATAACGATCCTCGACTGGCCTTCATCAAAAGTATAACGAGATTCAAGCTCGCTCTGTTACATCGTAGTATTTTCTCGTTCCCATTTAAACAATTCGAGTTCTCCCTAATGTATCAACATGTAACAACATATGAGAGGGCTGCGATGTAAAGAAACTTGCTCCTAAACTTAACCAGCAAACTAGTCACCCCAGATGCCAATGGTTATCGACTCACCCTGTATATCCGCGCGCGGGTACGTGTTTGAAGACTCTGGTAGGACTGGCACAAACACACGGGCAACCCAGGCACACCGACGACAATGCCTCGTGCACGACCATCTACTTACTTTAGTGGTCAGCGCGGAAGAAAAGAATTAGCTAGACGGGGGCGCGTCTCATCTAGGTCACCCACACAAACTCCTCGGACCAACCGACACTTACGTATCACACACACGCGGTACACATACTCGACGAGCCTCATTACGGTGCCACGGTGGCGAGGGGTTGTGCAGCAAAAGAGGCGAGCGTTAATTAAGAACAGACTCGCCACCCTCTAAGTAAGGAGCACTGACCAACCCTCCCCCTTCTTCCTCCCGCACGACCAAGCTTACTTCCTTTCTTCGACTCCGTGCACCTCTCCGCTCCTTCACGGTCGCTACCACCGTGGCCTCGCATCCTTTCCAGCTTCGTTCCCAAAGAGGAAAATGCGAAGACTGTATAAGAGCACGGAAAATGAAGGAAACGCGCGAGGAACGAATCGAAGGTGTACCGGTCGACGGGATAAAAAATGGTTAAATAGACCGTGTAAAAACCTGGCTAAGATCTTGCGATACGATATAACAGTCCCTGCTTGAGCGATTTTGGCGTAAAGGGAGGTTCTCTGGTATTATTGTATTCCTTGGTTCATAAAAAACTTTGTTCGCTGGTTAATTAATAACAAGCCGTATCGTAATTAATGGAAGAATTACTTGACATATGATACATTTATCAACGTTTCAGCCACGTGGTGGACCTCTTCAGAAAATTAACGTCTGAAATAACATAAATATATAACATAAATATGATATACAAAAATAAATTTGTTAACTAAATGTACCTACGTCGTATTATGATATTTGATTCGCCCTGTGCGCGTTGGATTGGAGTGTTGTATTTTCGTAAGCCTTGAAATCACTGTGAAATATAGTGGGACGATGATCAGCCGATCTCATCGGGACGACACGAGAGCACACATGTCGCGAGTGTCGCACAATAGCAGTTCCTCTTAGCCGAAAAAAAAGTCACCCAACTGTTCATCCCCTTCCGAGCGTTATAAGCTGCCCCGACCAGGGGTGAACCGTGCCCGATTGTTTCCAACAGGTTTGCCAGCTTTTGTTTCAGTCCGTTCTCATGCGCGCCGGAACTGGTCATTGCTGGAACCCTAAAAACGGTTGAACAATGACCTTCATGGCCGTTACATTGCATCGCAATAAAGACCCCTATTTCCCAGAGTGCTCAGAGAGTAATCTCGATAGGATGGGAATTCATTCCACGGCTTTAAACGCTATAAACTGCCGCTGGTGTTTAATCGTCGACTTCGCACATTTCACGCGCTCCTCCATCGCTGGTGAAATTTAAATAAGAAATAGATAAATCAGTACTTTGCGAATGCGATTAAGATTCCAATCGACCGCTGGTCTCGTTTATTTTCATTACAGTTTGCCACGAACCATCTTGTTATACAAATTAATTTCCTCGCGACAAATTAAAATCAACGATCACGTTACGAGATTCGGGATGATCTATATTAAACTAAAGCTGACATTTCATTGCATCGTTCAAGCACAAATCTGTTAAGAGTTTTTGAGTTGTATACATATATGTATCGTATTTTCATCCGTAAAAGGAAAGGTTACGAAGTGGCGAGGTTAATCATTGTTATATTACGTAGGTATAAAATAAGCTATGTTAACGAATTTATATCTAAATGTCGCGACGAAATGACAGCTTAAAATTCTTTTAGATCGCATAAAATAAACGTAGTGGTTGCCTCGCGGGAAATAGTAATTAGCCGAAGCCATTCCGAGCGTTTTGTTAGAGACATTTCAACTATTTATTTATGATTTTGTTAGTATTCCAGACCGTTCAACTACGATACAGCAATGCAATTATATGGACACGTTATCTTATCGATAAAAATGGAAAGCAGAGATTCAAAAACAGAGCAGAATATTTTACGAATTCATTCGGATTAAATTCAGAATGAAAAAAGGCGACTATAAAAGAGACGAACGAATCGTTTAATCGACCCAATGGTTGCCGTTTAAGTCGATGCTCTGATATTCTGCCCAGTTCCCGCATTTATTTACCCGAAAGAAGAACTTAATGAGGCGGAAGGCTCTCTGTCGACAAAATGGAAAGCCGAATGGTGGAAGTATTTATGTGCATGGAAATGGACTGAAATGACGTTAACTGCTTCCTCGTAATCGTGTGGACTTACGCGATGGGCACACGTCGTGCCCGTTACGACAAAACGGTCGTTCATATGAATTGTTTCGGCGTTATGCATAGCAAGGAATAACTGATTTCCTCATTTTTGTTTACCGAATGAAACGTATTATTCGCGAATACAAGTCTCTTAGCATTATCTGTTTGTAAGCATGGCTCCGTTAAATTTATGGCGGAAGTATCTGAAATATCAACGAGAGATTATTACATCGTTGAATTCATATTTACAGTGAGTGACACAAGTAAATCAAAATCTTCTACGTGTACTCGTTTTATGGTGTCGAAATATTTCGATGATCTCTCGTTCCTGATTTTTTTTTTATGTTGCATGCAGAGTTTCAGAAAAATCGACAACGTTCCCCACCATCGAGCGTCGACGAAGCTCGCACGATAAAGCTACCCCGTGGCACGTCGAAAGGCACTGAACGTTCAAGACGCGCATCAGATGAATCCGCAAATTAAACAAACACCATATATCGACACGCTGATCCTTCGCCATAGATGCATCTTTGGCCAAAGCCTGTCGCGAGGGTGAGAAAGATAGAACAGAGAAACGATCGCCATCCCTTCCACGGTTGGATCCCTCGTTCGGTAGGATAAGAAAGGCGATGGGCAGAGGGAGAGGGAAATCAAAGAGTAAAAGGGATGGAACGAGACTTGGCAATCCGAATGAACGAACTACACCGCATACAGGGTCTTAGCAGGACTTAACGAATATTGCCGTCGATATCCAGAAGCCCCTTGTACGACGCTTCTTCTCATCCTGCCATCGAACTTTCTTTTGTCCCTTCAGCGAGACGCGTTACCGAGCTTCGTTGGTTGATTCGACGACTGACCAAGTTAATTTAACGTGCACGTTAATTTGCTCCCTGGGATTTCGTATTCGAGGCGATTCTATTCGCTGGGCAATTCAATATCCTCTCCCTGAATCCTTTTGCACCTTCCTGATCTTATATTCTTTGCCCTGGATATCTTCCGAAGCAGTATACTATTTGGTATACTCATAACTTTTTATATTTATAATACCTTTCCTGAATAATGAAGATTAAAAAATTGTTATTATCGAAGTAACAAATTGTTGAAATTGTATGACGTTGAAAGGAATCGTTGGAAAACAACAAACGCGGTCTCGAGAAGGATTACGTCGAATTACAGGGAACGGGAGCAATGAAACATCTCGGTTTCGTGTTGAACAGAAACGAAGGCTTCCAGTTATTTCGTTAGGCCACTGTTTTCTCCTGCACGCCGCAGACGCAGACGCGGACAGCTCGAAGGAGCGGGTCGGAGGACAAGGCAGATAAATTAGTGCTGGTAATGAAGACTGAGTCCGGCGTCTGATTAAACAAACACAGGGAAACACAAATAAGTGTGAGAAGTGAGAACGGGGAAAAAGGTGAGCGCCAAAGGGTGAACGGAGAAACGAGAATTGAAGAAAAAGGGAAACGAGCCTTGGGGGAGAAAAAATCTGCGAATCTTACTCTACCTTCAGTCTTATTTCTTTCCTAATTAACTAAAGTAGCGTGGTTACGCGGTGCGTTCTAACCCCGTTCTTTTTTCGTTTATCTCTCGCGAACTGTAGTATATTGAATTAATTTTGCGTTGCACCAAGAATTTTTTTAGAATTTAGAGCGAGAAGTATCCGTAGCCTTTAGTTTAAAAGATTCGTTCAAAAGTGTTTAATAATTCTTTCTTTGGTACGACTCTGAAGTTTAATGATGTGAAAACAATTAAAACTGAATTCCGTTTTTTAGCCTGAGAGAAAAAGATTCGCGAGTCTTGCACTCCGTCCTACTTCGGCCGTAATTAACTAAAGTAGCGTAGCAACGCAGTGTGTTCGAAGGCACTCCTTAACCATCCTCCTTTTTCGTCCATCTCTCGCACCTTTACTCGTCTATCTTCTTTTTTTCTTCGACTCTTCTCGTATCCACGTACCACGGCTTCCTTCCCGAAGACGAGCCCATCGCGGGCTTCGTAGAACGCCCGTTGTTGTTTCATTTTCGACGCACGTCCTCAAAATGAAAATGTATGAGCGCGTGTAATACATAGAGAATAGTTTCGACCGGGCCCGGTTAGCGGAGCATGAATCTCATCGGGCCACTCAAGGCTGAAGCTCTCGAAATTACGCGGAATGAATTAAAAATAGCGGTCGCCAAATTGTGAAAACAAAATCTCCACGGATTTATGGCCGATTCTTGAATTTCCGATCACGAATTATTAGTGGTCGTTTGCTGAAACGCCAGAAATAATCGTCGAATCGTCTAACGTTCAGCTGGACTACCGGTGTATTTTCTCTGGGAATTTTAAAAGGAAGCGTGCTAGGATAATTAAATGGCTAGGAGTGGGAGATGGGAGAAGAAGGAACATTTATAGTTTTGTGTAATTGGGGTTGCGAGAAGAATGAGCGAAGGATATAAAAATCTGTAAATTCATGTTTTATTATACTTACGAACAATGCGACCCCAACGAAGAATCCTCAGCGTTCGCTAGGAGGGAGGTCGCTGTGAATCAGTATCTATCAATATCATTGGGTTGATGCAAAAATAACGAAAAATTCTTCGGTAACGGACGCAACGTATAGGTCGTCTGCAACATTCGGGTGTAAAATTATCGCAGCGGTAAAAATTCCTTCGTCTTAATGCAGTGGAGCGTTTCGAAAAGAAGAAGCACAGGACGAAAATAAATGCGTAATGTGAGGTCGAACATGTTCGAAATAGAGTTGCACGTCGAAAGCTACAAAGTCATCTCGGGGTGCACGTCGAAATCGATTAGACACCGGTTAGCGTCACGCTGTGTATTTCAATAAATGGGTCAGACTAACAAATTTCTACTCATGTGCCGCCTTGTAGTTCTAAAATAAAGGGAAACGCTGTACTTTACATAATAAATCCTGGCCGATCGGTTCGGATGAAAGTGATTAATGCGGCAATTTTTAGATTCGTGTCGAAAGAAGCATTATTCGATATTTTACATCGGGGCAACCTTGTTTTCGTTTCGTGATTAGTTCTCTCACCTACGCTCCCCGCAGCCGTCGATCCTCGAGCTCGCAAATGAATCGCCGATTGTAACGATCGACCGCTATTTCCGATTCGTCGGAGCAGAGGAAAGTTAAGAAAAGAAAAGAAGGCGCCAGGTGGTCATTCCACGCTGTTCGACGACGTCGGACGGAGGTATCGCGGTGGCAGCAGCCACCGAGTCAATTTATTTATAATCTTTGTTTTTCTAACTGCTCCTCGGCGAAGAATTAGCGTACCGCGCGAATACTGCGCAGTGGCGCCGATTCGGGACGGCAAAGACGGCGTTAGGTGAAAAAATAAGCCCGACGGTAATAATTATTATCGAACCAGATCGCAGCCACTCTCTGGCAACCAAGAAGGGGCAGGAGGAGATACGAATCCACGACGATGGGTTAGCCGGCAAGGACGTTCAAGTTTAAACGAAAATAAAAATTTCCTCGCCGATACTAATTATAGAATACGTTCATCGAGCAACCGCTGCTTGAATTACCGATACGTGTATACCAGGGGAAATTATATCGGGTGGTCTGGAGAAACTTCTGACCACCTCGCGTTATGAGAAAGCTCGCGTTCGGGGTTCGACGAACGTGGACCTCGGTTGCTGGACGGAACACCCGGTAGACGATACGCTTCTCGCTCAATACACCGAGGAAAATTAATATTGTTTTTATCGACAGACGCGAGGATAATTAGATACCTGAGTATGCCTCCCGTGATCGAGGATCAGACGGTCGACGTGTCACGTGTCCGTTTGTCAAAGTCACGCCTGGTTCGAAACTTTAAGTGGCATTAGATCGTATTAGGTGAAGTTATCGGCACTTGTTTGGGATTGAAGATCGATTGCGATTAACAGAGTGGAGAGAAAGAAATGTAGGAAAGAAACTGAAAATTATCGAGGAATTTTATTTATCGAGGAGAAAGTATTCGTATCTTAATTTATTCTCCAAGACTCTTAAAATTATCCACCCGATCCAATCTGGGGCTGTAAATATACATTATAACGAGGTGTACCGATTTTTTCTGTTCCAGGTCCGCACCAAGAATGTGACATCAGCAGAAACGCGAAGGACGAAGGCAGCACACGCTGGTCCCAGAACGGTGAGTCAGTGATTAATCAACATCAACCATTCTCCGTCGCGGCGGTAATTATTTGACCTGACAATCGAAGTAATTACCGATCGTAGCGACACACCTATCCGTATACACGCCGACTTATCTTTCACCGTGGATCGGCGTAGGCCTGGTTGCGCTATTAAACCGTTCGCGTACGTATCACTTGGCAATCAATGCGATTCCATATCGTATAACAATGTTGCATGCCTGTTCGTCGTGCAGGAAGATCAATCCCGGCATATAAATGATTACGTTAATAACGTCGGGATAAAGCATTCCATGAATATAAATACGCTGCTCTCTATTCCGGGGATCGTTTCAGATTTCAGCGAAGTGGCGTTATTAGGGAATTCAGAATGACCTCGATAACGTTCCGACCGGGCGGTAACTATTTGTCGACGGAGTTTAACGTGGAAGGCGTTTACGTAATTGGGTTGATTATCCCCGGAAAATCCGCGAATACCTGCAATTTTCGATTGCTTTGATATCGTCATGCATATTATTTGTTCTTAACCATGCGGATATATTCAGACCTGTACTACGTACCAAAAATCAACATGGACTTTCCAGTTATAAATTGCGCTTAATTGTCCACTCCATTGAAATACGAGTTATCAAACAATTCATTCTTTGTACTCAGAACAGTGTCGGTTCTCATAGTACAGCTACTTTCGAGTACCAACCCATTTAACTTGAACCATCAGCAAACGCGCGAACCTAGTATTTAAATTGAAATATTTGCGCCATTCAAATATGCGATTACGGTTCGAATCGCGCCCAAAGGGCAACGAACGAGGCAGAACGATCTTCCTTGGAGTGATCGATACCAAATCGTAGTACCGATCAAACGAGGTCCTGGCGAGAAAAGAAAAGGAGCCCGCGGTCCTCGAGAGAGAACCACGCTCGGCGTAGGAGACCCCTTCCGCGCGTTATAGCCCGGAGCGACGCGGAATCACTCAGAGCAGCGCCGGCCGTTACTTCATTTTTGCGGAGCGTTTACAACGTCCTGTCCACTCGCGTGGCATCGTTCCTGGCATTTCGATGCATAATAAACGAGCGGTTAGCCCTGCGCCGTGGCTCACACCTCTTGGCCCCTTCTTTTCTACGAGTAAAAGGGAGACGTGGTTCCCTCCACCCTCTTTTCCTCACGGCCAGCCAGCGTTCCGTTTCCTCTTTCCGTCTTAACGCGCGGCCCGTAAGCAGGCTTTGGTCTCTCTCTTTTGTAAACTTTCTTGTACGAGAGCCGCGTATAACGAGATGCGAGACAGAGACGGGACGAGCCTCTCACGAGCCAGCGAGAGCGAGCGACTCTAACGAAAGGAAATCCGATTTGCACGCCGCGCCGATCCTCTCCCGCTCTTTTTCAAACGCACGTCCGATCGCTGGTCTATATAGGTGGCTCGGATGATACGGAGGAGACGCGGTAGTTTTGATGGAAATTCGTTTGTCGCTTGTTACGTGACGTTGCCGTTTCCTTTGCCGGGAGTTCCGGTTAACCCTTGGAGGACCACGCGACTTTATTCTACGCGAGCTGGAGTCTATAATCGAATTCGAGGGAAAAAGGGAAAGGATGTCGATGGGAGTGTGTTTATCAATCTCTTTTTAGAAGAATTGTCCTTACAAAGCTGAGCTCGAAAATATTTGCGAAAGCAATGACAGTCGCGAATGCAATCGTTGATCGATCGTTAGCGCCGAGGAAATGGGATTTGGTGATGAATCGAGCCATTATTCGTTATGTAAGCGATGTATGAAGCAATTTGGATGTGTGCTTGTCTCTTTATGTGGACAAAAGTCAGTATAAGTGGTTGGTGTCCACGGTTAAATTCGAAACATTGACTGAAATGAGGCACGATTCGAGTTGAATTTTTGCATATTTTCATCAGCGTTTGCGAAACGCGACGTCCGCGAACTATCGATCGATAATCGATGCCACCTGCGGGACGCGCGTGAAAAAAGTGGGACTGACGCGTATCGGAACGATTATTTGCGCCGCGCGACGATAATGGATACGGAAAGGCGGTTTGAATCCGGCTGAATGGGCGTATGAATGGTCACCGTTTAGCGTAATTATTGGTGTATTGTCTACGGCACAATGCCGGGCGCGAAATTGGCATGCAAAAATCGGATGCGATCCTATTGTCCGATCCATGGCTACACTGGCAGCCACCCCGAGCTCTCCAGTTTTCGAATATTTCGCCCTGTCAATGCTGCCGATTCGTTCGCCAATCGAATTTGGCTCGAACGGCTTGGAAAGGCATATTCGTGTTTCGCGAATTACGTGATTTTCGAAATTTCTTTCTCGCGAAGCGCGTCGCTACGTTTCAATCGCTCGTGTGCTTGGAAATTGCGTTGGAATTTAGGTCTGCTTTCAAATCGTAATCCTCCTCAGGGTACGATGAGTTTGAAGATCAGTGTCGTATGCAAAAATTTCATCCTCCTTACTATTAACGTAGATGTTAGCTCTACTAAAAAATATTCCCTCGATAAAGAATGATACGACAAGTCCAATACGAAATGAACATCCAAGGACCATCTTTCAATCAATTAGAACGTGTTCGTAGAGCAACCCACGCGATCCCGATGTTTTCGTCCTACTTTCTTCGATACGAGTAGCGTCAGCGTCTCTGCCTCGAGGTGAAAGTTCACCGATGATTGTTTCGAGTTTGTTCGTCGAATACAGTTCCACGGGGGCTCCAGGTCTCCGAAACACGGAATCTAAATTCGTGGAGCCTGGAGAAGCTAACCCGAGAATTTGGCTGGTTATTAGGCAAGGGGACGGTTCTAACTCCGAGGAGAGCAAGCGCGGACTTTTTGTGCGGCCAGATTGACGGCCATTATGCCCCGAAATTGGGCCTTAATTGTGCCAGCGGTAATGAGCCGGGTTGCTCTAATGCAACGGCACTAACCACCACACATAGTGTCTTAAGACGCCGCTCCGGTGTCTTCATCTAACGGGTGATCCGTGGGTACTCTGTCGATTACGTTGGCAAAATTCTAAAAAGAAAATGAATCGCAAAGATAATATTATTTCTTTCCTCGATCTACTTTCATTGTCAAACATTATTCAAAGCGGGCACTCGAAATACGAAGCTGAAACTTGTTCAATTTATGGTCCAGACCATCGAGATACAAATATATTATTTACCAGAACATCGCTTTCTATGTAAAATATTATTTTATTTCAGCTACATGGCATTATTGACGCCGCCATACTAAAATTAAGAAAATTTCTAGTAAGCTAAGATTTTTTGGCTATTCTTTCTTATTAATTTTATATACCGTTAGATGAAAGCTACGTGTATTTTATGCAGATTTGTTTTCCTTCGCAACTTAACTTTTAATTTCTTCAATTCTGTGTCATCTACGTTTGGGTTAGGTGACCTACCAAAGGTTCGTTGGAACCACCCGGTGTAGAATAGAGATCGGCGGGGAATACTACTATGTGGCGACGTAGCATTATTTAATTGCTGTTCCGTTGTTTTTTCGTCGCCGGATAATTTGTGTACCTGCCGGCGATCTCTTAGTTCCTTCTATTTCCCCTCCTCTCGGTGGCATGGCGTGGCTCTGGCCGATCCCTCAGCAGCCCTGTTCATCCCGCTGCTGAGCCTCGGGTCGCCTCGGGTTGTCTCGCTTCCTCCAATCTATAGCGTCGATGTATAGGTTTTCTCGTTTGAAAAAGTCGGCACGGTGGAAAGCAAAGGAGCGAACCAGCGAGAGAAAGGACGAGAAGGACGGGACGACCGGTCGGTCTACTCCTAATTGCGCGTAATTACCTATGGAGGCCAATTAGCTCGGATTGGCTAGATGGATGATCCGCGACTAGCCCGAGGACTCCAACTCCGCCAGGACCCCGTGCCTCCTCACCTTGGGTAAACGCACGCGAAAGAGGCAAACAGTTGTCCTCCTTTCCAGGATTATTCGTCCTTCCGCTCGTTCTCCTGTTCACGGATTTGGAAAAATTCTCGCTACAAATGGCTATATCGGATCTATGAGGATCGAGACGTACTTGTATGGCGTAGATTTCGGTATTTAAATCCATTTTAAATAGTTAACACTAAACCCACCGACCTTCATTTGTAACTATTTCTATCGTAATGGGAAATGAGACTAGGCTTAAAAATACATTTTTTCAATTAAATGCAAAAATATTTCGCGTGAAACTAAATTGAACAATGCATGGAAGAATTGTACGTAATTCACACATAGCGTATAAGAACCGTGTAAAAAAAATTTGAAAAGTTAAATTTCATTGTTCGAACCACGTAAATGGACGACACAGCATCCCACAATCGATAAATGTGCGAACGCGAACACGAACAAAAAGATGAGGAAGATGTCCGCCACTTTGCAAGATTGTAATATAACCAGGATCTCTGATGGCGATGTTCCCACGTTCCTATTGCCTTTTTCCCTTCGTATCGTGGAACAACTTAATGGCGCTATCGATGTTTTGTGCGTTTCAACGTTACGAACCGTTTACCGCGGCGCTGTACTATAATTACGTGCCTCTAATTACGCGAACAACACTGTCCTCCCTATACTATTTGTTCTGCTGTTTCTCAGAGCATCGAGACTAATATAGCTCGGGGCACTCGCAATTTCAAGCGATCGTAAATACTCGCATACGTGGCCGGGGACGGCACATACGTAATGAGCAATTAACGATCGATTTCCTTGGGACTAATTGCTTCATCCACGGGGGAATCGTCGAGCTGCACCGCGGGAATAATTGTTCCGTCGATTATAGAATCTATGCATTTTTCATAGACTGCATTCTCGGATAATGAAGAGGGCACAGGACTGTAATAGCCTTCACAAAAAACGGTATTTTCAAAAATTGTTTACGAAGAAGCTATGGGACGAGTTGTTTTCAAATTTTCGTTACGTTTTATTGAACATTTAAACGAACGAAAAATGAGGTTCGTTTGAAAGCTTCGCTTTCAATTTGTATCTTCGGGGCTTAGATAAAAATTACAAAGTATATTTTAAAATATCAATGTTGTAAATACGTAGTGTATAATATAAAAAGATTTTCATAATTTTGTTCGTAACCAAGAATAAAATTTAAAGTGGTGCGTAATTCACGTCAGCGGTCGGGGTGCGTTAAAAATTTGTTTGAACTAAATACTTTGAAACTTCTCTTTTCGTTCATTCGAATTCAATTTTATGCGATACTGAACTCGCGTTTCCTGTTTCGA
Organism: Hylaeus anthracinus; assembly: GCF_026225885.1. NCBI lineage: Eukaryota > Metazoa > Arthropoda > Insecta > Hymenoptera > Colletidae > Hylaeus > Hylaeus anthracinus. The sequence continues at coordinate 7,286,007 of NW_026534333.1, read as the reverse complement.
GTTCCCTCCCATCCGCGATACCGTTTCACCAAAGACTCGACCCGCAGAGAATAGTTTGGAAATTCATGACAAGCCCAATAGCATGTTTTCCTCCTAAACTAGGGAGCGCATATATTTATCTGGTCTTTATATAAGCCGATTCCATTGTTGCTCCGTATCCACTTTTCAAGATCAGAGTCCCGAGGGATGGGAGACGCGAAGACGTAGAGTCGAGCGACGGGAAAAGAGAGGATACACACGCGCAAAAAGAAAATCGCCGAGGTTTGTAGAACCCACGGGAAGGGGGATACGGGGAAGGGGGGGAGAGGGAGGTGGTGGTGGTTGGCATCGAAGGACCTCAAGGAACTGGACAATTCGTCATTAGTAAACAAATAGTTTAGCGACCGGTCGGGTCAGGCCTACATAAACTAAACAACAATAAGGCCCCGCAGGAGAAAGAAATACCGACTCGCTACCCTTCGAGGTTCGCACACCTGGCTTCACCTTCGTAGGAGTTTACCTGCAACGGGTGGGTGCTGACGAAGTCAGGGGCGTGTGTATACAGGTCGGCACCACGCCCAGTCGCAGGACCAACGCTAATTTATTTCTCGATCTTAACGATCTCGTCTCGTTCGTCTCGTACCCCATTTATCTTTGTCTTGAATTAGCAAGACGGTTGCGCAATCATTACTCACCCTTTTCTTCGATTTATTTGTTTCCATCTCAGCGATGCCTGTGTGGACGCTAGGTGGCTCTTTGATACTTCAATGACACTTCGACACAATTTGTAGAAATTCTTTTCATTGAATTCATTGAAAAGGAAGGATATTTTGTCGGTTAATGCACGTTTTCTATTGTAAAGAAATATTTGAATCCTTTTAGATTGATGTGGTAGGTTTAATATTTAGCTATGTATGTATATCGTCAGTGAATATTACTTAGAAGTGCGTCTCCTTGTCACCTTGTAGCCACGATTCTTCAGAAATGATCGCAAGAGGTGGTTCCAAGCCTAGGTACGTTCCTGATTCGGCATCAGGTTCTCGTTGGACCGAGAGTTCCCCACCTGACCGAGACCGATCGGCGTTAAAAAGAATTACTCGGATTCATTCGTCACCTCGAATTTCGGGACACGACTCACGGAGCCTGGGACATCTTGGAAACTTTGGAGAAACAGGGCGTAACCGTGCTGTGCGTGCCTTAATCACCCAACGGTAATGGTCCCGGGGGCTTCTCGTTTCATCGATTCCGATTCATCGTTCCCGGATCTTCGATTTGGGAACGTCGGTGGCCCAAAGGAGCGTTCGAGGTACCCGAAACTTTTAACACGAAACCAAGCCACGTCCCTGCTTTTGTTTGGCTCGAACAAGACGGTGTCTGGTTCTCGCCCAACTAGTATTTGTTCCGAAGATTCCTATCGGTCTTGTGTAACTACACATTTCACGTGAACCGCGCTGAATTGCCGATTGCAGTTTCCTCCGTCTAATCGCGTCGATACCCTGGTTTACTTTTGATACTCGAAACAGCTTGGGAGATCCTGAAACCCGTGGTCGAGTCCTTGGATATTTACAGAGGAGTTGTGTGGAAACTGATATGCATTGGGTTATCTAAATGTATTCATCTTCGCGCAGGATAATAAGTGTTTATCGTGACTTTGTAGAGCTTCAGTTCCTGCGTCAACAATTCTTGTTTTCTTTTGCAAGTTCGCGTATAAAGACGAACGTTACCTAAAATCCACCTAAGATAATAGGTAAAATTTCGAACAGCCATCGACAATCCAACCGCTTCTTCGACCATTCGATACAACTACTTCGATGTCATTATCCTCTTTTCCACTCTAACCGACGTTATCGTTCAACATTTCCAGCTTTCTCGTCTAGGTAGCGCGTAATATGAAATATAAAAATTAGTTTCTAGCCAAGGGCGTCCGGGTCCGGGTCCGGGGAAGAGCTGGTCCCTTTGTCCACCGAAGATCCTTGGTCTTTGATCCTCCCTAAACTACAGGGAGAGAAGAGCATCCCGATGGTCCCCGTGGCGAGATTAGCATGACAATGCGCTCACCGGCCACTCATTATGGTCGTCCCGTGATTCTGCGTTCCGTTCCCGCGTAAAACAAAATTCCAGCCCACGAAAATCTTCGTGGACAATAGGGGTTGACACCTTTCTCGATTCAACCGCTCACGAATGTCCATCGCAACGCGTCCTCAGTTCCCGTGCCCTTCGTTTAATTTTATCCCACCTTTAGCTCCCCCCTCTCTACCTCCTCCATTTCTTTCTCTTCCTCTACTCTCTATTACCGCCATCATCCCCTGTCCACCCTCTTCCAGGACAACCTAGCCGTCTCCCACGGCTCATTCTTTCGGTGAATGAATACCAAAAGATGGATCGCTTCCCTCTTTGCGCAGCTTCGATGCCCCCCGCTTTGTTGCCGCAGAAGTCGTGCGATTTTCGACGAATTCACGCGTTCCAACGACCAGTTATGGCACCCTAACTGTTCCTCGGAGATTATCATCGACATCCGGGGAATTGTGAGTCTTGCAAATTTCCGACCATTGTTGTTCGTCTTCCCTGTAGAGATTGATGGTTTTCCTGAACTCTATTTTCTTAATTTTTAGTACATATCAAACATGCCCAGAGTGCAAATAACGAATCATGGAACATGTCATCTTACTTTTTCGTAACATGAAATACAATTACTTCCGATGCAATCCTCTGTCCTCGCTGAAGACACGCGACGTACATCAAACATTGTCCACGTTATTTTGAAATCTTCCAAACAGAACATAGGCTCTCCGTTTATATTTATTTCATATCCAGAATTAAGCAGCTGCCTCTAATACGGTATAGTTCGGTTTTAAATTCGATTGTACACAACCTTTTCCCTCTCTTGGCTTCGCATCGCAGCTAGAAGGGTTTTCTGCCAGGAGAATACCTGTCCGTGGTCCCGTTCCATTATATTTGCATTCGTATTAGATTCGAACGGCACAAAATCCGCGAAGTCCACTCTCAGGGACATGAACGGTGAAAATCCAGCGGAATCTCAAATTACGATGATTCGGGCAGCGGAGCGCGCACCGCAGGTGTCTGGGCAAAGGTGCATAAAGGGGATGCAGATAGAACGATACAAAAGAGAAGCTCGATATTCACGGGACCAAAGGGAGCATAATGCAGATCCTGAATTTTCGGAAAACTCTCCCGAACTAATCGACGAGAACGACACAATCGGGTTTACCTGATGGACGGTCCCTTTCGACCACCGTGAGAAACAGTTTTCGTAGTGTTCTGAAAGCGTTTGGCGGCCAAGGAAGGGGAGAAGAGGAGGCGCATTCGGGGACGAAAAGAAAACATCTCTGTAGGCTCTTCTTCTCGGAAGAATTAACTGATGAGAGAGGAAACAGCGCAAGAATAGAGGTCCACGAGGATGAAAAATTGTTCCACATTTTTTGCCATTGCTTTCAAGTGCATTCTAATCGAGGAGAATCGTTACAAGGGAAATTTTTAGTTATTAGAATGCATTAGGAATTCTTACGTTATCAATTTATACATTGCAGAGAAATAATATTGCGACCTATAGGCCAACTCAGCTCCACCCCTCTTGATAATTTATGTATGCGTTACGGTAATTATGGATCTGATTTAAATTACTAATAAAGTTTCAAAGCATTTCACGAGAATATTTGTCACAAAGGAGAATCTTCAGGACGATTGCGTCTTTAACAAGCCATTTGCCTCAATCCGCGATTTAAAATCAAGGGTTCCTTTTCTGGTCATTCGAGAAGATTCTTAAGAGTTACTTCGAAGTCTTTGAGCAAGGTTCTTGTCGATTCACCAGAAGACTATGTTAATTTGTTCCTTTTTTTGTGGCCGTAGAACTGTGATTCTCTTATTAATAACATCTCGAAGACGTGACTTAATAACGAGACGTTTGTATCCAGACTGGGGAAAAAATAGATGTTTCTTTTTATGTAATATATATTTTTGACGATTTCAGACAGTGACACGTTACCACTTAAATCTTTAAGTCTGTTTAAAAAATGTGCATGCTTTCATTTATTCAACGTATGAATTACTCTCGGTTTAGCCAGTAGAATTATCCTCGATGCTTTACTTATTTCTCTATTCTGGAAATACTAGCAATTTTGTAATTCACATACCTTTAGACATCTTAACACGTTGACTGCCAGACTAATATTCTTGACAATTTCTACTGTGTTTTGATTACAGACAGTTTTAGTTCTTCAGTGAAACGAACTGTCACCCATATATGGGTGACGTGGCGATCAGCATATTAAATTCTTTATTGGTACTTACTTAAATTATTTACAACATTTTCCATAAACTAAACCTATCAAGCCTCGGCGACAAACAGAAGATTGCAAAATTCTAATTACCATCAACGGATATTTCAATTATAACCAACAATTATCGAGTTTACCCGGTCTTTCCATGAATATTCTTCGGTCGACAGTTATGGGAGATGGTCGAGACCAGTTTGAATCAGCGGCTCGGGCATCCTCTCGGCTCTTCGTCGTTCTATTTTCTCGAATTGCGATTTCCATGACAATGGGGCGCTCCCAGGAAGAATAATTAAGCTTGTCGTAATCGTTCGTCACGAACTATGGTCAACGCGACGCATCAGCGTTCGGTCCCATTCAGCGGCACCGTAAGAATTCCCCATCAGCTGCCACGGCTCCTTCTTAAGTCTTCGAGTGAGGAGGGGACATTAAAAGAAGGGTCCCAGGGAGGGTGGCGAATTAATTTATGCGATAACGTACGAGTCTCATTTCTTTGACCAGGTGATGACCGGTCCGCAACGGGGCGACCACCCTTAAAAGCGTCACTCTGTCCTCTTTCGCCTTCCCTCTACTCCCGGGGCGTGTGAAAATCCACAGCGGACCTTTGTCTTCATATTTTTCGTCCTCTGAATAGTTTCACTTGGCTTTCGACTACCTCCGTACCGTTGTTTACCTGGAGCACGACGGCTGCATTTTTGTGACTGTCGCTAAAAATATAATAACTAAGGACGAGGAGAACGCAGGAAGAAATGAGAAAATGGCAGGGAAATCGAAGTAAACAGGATAGTTCGAGAAAAGGTAAACATCTATGTTATGTCTTCATTGTTGCTACGAATACGTGACCCTTAAATCAATGGACCGTGAGGCTTTCAGAAATCTGCTCTCGTTTTACAAATGTTATATATATAAGATTAAAGATAAAAGACGAAGCATTATCCATGGTAGAATAATTAGAATTATTAGTCTTTTCTTAGCCTTTCTTTCAGTCTTACGGTACAAAAACTTATGAGCAGACGAATGAAGATACATTCTGACAACTTCTGGACTAAAATCGTACGACTCATTAACCGTCACGCATCCTGGGATGCCGAAGAAGTGGATAAGGGGCCAAGAAATCTTTCAAGTTCGTGTGACCGTGGAAAGCGCAAACTTATCTCGAATCCCGATCTGTTGTCTTATTTACCCGTGTTCCTCGTTTTTCTGCCCTCGGGGCGAACGACGAGACAAAGCTAGCGTCGTAATCGACCGTAAAAATACCGAGGTGAACCCGAATTCGTTAATCTCTTTTCCTTCACTTCCGCAGCCCCGTTGTTTAGGGTGCTGGTGGTTCCCTCACGAAAGAGAAGATTCACCACAATGCCCTTTTGTCTAGCCCTCTTGCCCCAGTTTCTCGGTGCGTGGCTAGTTTGGACTTTCTCTTTGACACGCTATAATTGAATCGTCGACCAAAGAATTTCATAATATTTCACTGGTAATTGTCCTATTCAGAATGCACGACGACGCGTTTCTGAGCGTTCACAATGCTCCAGATGTATAGATGAAAATAATCTTGGAGAAGTTAAAACGGTAAATGAAACTAAAATTTTATTCGGGTGAATGTCAGTACAAATTGTAGTACGAGATTCTTTGAATAAAGAAAAATTGTGTAAAATGTTCCTTATTCTACTTATTCTAAATTTGTATTTATTAATTATCTCTAGAACATTCCAGTTTTTGTTAGATTCAACATCTTTCTCATCTAAATAATTACATAATCTACTGATCAACTCTGATGCAAGGGATATTATCCTCTTTAAAGTTAAAAAGCATCAACAACAAAGCACGCCATAGTTCCTAGGGTTGTAATGAACGTCCGTTGGAAAGTTTCATGAAAATCGACGCGTGATACTTCCCCAGCGATGCTTCTCTCGTTCACCCCGCAAAGAATCGAAAAGCCATCGGAGAACTTCGTCACCCAGGATGTCTGTGACTTCCCCGGTGCGAGTTTAACGCCGTAGCTAGGTGGAAAACGGACGCGTGGAATCCTCGGTGTTGGGCTTTCGGTGGCATTGAACCGAGCCTGGCAAGAGAGAGAGAGAGAAAGACACGTGGTCTCCATTCATGGTTGTCGGTGGTACACTACTACGGTTCGAGCACGCTGGTTGGAGGTCGACTACGAGGTGGAGGTCAAAGGGAGTATCGGAGGGAGGGATGTGCACGGGTGGCGGGTAAAGGGTACCAACCACTCGCTGTAGGTGAGGGTGAAACGAAGAGTCAGTGGGGCTGCGGGAACCACGAGGATGGTATAGTCCACCACTACCATCGATGCTACCCCTCGAGTTCGAGAGTAGGTGGTGGCTTCGACCTCGTGTAGGTACACCCGTCGCGATTCTACGCCGTTGCTCGTGGAGGGCTATAACCCTGGGCTGTAAAACTTACCAGAATCCAGTCCAGTCGATCTAATAGCCACCTCTTTCGCATCGGTTCGCTCCAGCTCTCGATGCCTCGACTTCACTGGGTCACGACCTCGCCACAGATTCTTTCGCTTTCGATCCCTGGACGGTCCTACGAAAACACGACAACGTCGGATTGCATTCCTCCAGAACGGTGGGAAACTAAGACTGGTGGAACGCTAGTGACCGACGAGTCTACTGTTCGAGCCGAGGTCGATGGAATAAAAAAAAAATTAATTCTGAAGATCTAGTTAAAGAAATGAAATCTGGATAGGATTCGTGAATTTTTATGGGATTGTAAAACTAATACTAATGGAAATAACAGATTATATATTCTAACACACCGAAAACCTAGTAAAAACAACTCAATAATGAATAAATAATCATACACCTAACAGACATCGAGCAAAGAAACATTCCGTTCCTCTCACAGGAAGAGGGTTAGCATCTGAAAAAGTTTGGAAACCCCTTGAAAGGTCACGTTGCGACCAGGTCGTATAAATACAGAGCTCGCATTCGTGCACGCACTTAATCTCCCCCGCTTCTGCTCGTCATCAGTCATCCTTCTGCGGTTTCCCTCAGCGAGTGCCCGCGCGGAGGTCAACCTTCTTTTCTCCTTTGGTCCCCGCTGGCCTGTCCACTCCTGTTCCTGCCCCGGTGTACACCGTTTTAGACTCTCGCAGGAAGATTTCGAACGATAAATACGCCGCGCGTATAACTCAATATCAGCCAAGGTGAAAAAAAAGGCGGCAGGCAAAAATGTTCGGGTGGATCGACTTCGAGGGCAGTCCGAGCGAGGCATTAAAAGGGGAGGATATTAAGAACCACCGCAGATCTTGTATATAAGAATCCGCGACGCGAACGGAGACGGAGAGGAAACCACGAGAGTAGGAGAGACGAATAAAAGGGAGGCTAGTGGGAGGATAGAGTGTGGCAAGGGAGACGGAGGCAAGGATGCTCACGTATGAAGCAGGACCTCATAACTCCTTATAATGTCCTCTTCTGCGAATGCCTAGCGTACACCCCCGTTCCCGTGTGCCGTCTCAGGAACACCGTGAACACACCATTGACCCTCTTCTTCTTCTTCTTCTTCTTCGTCTTCTTCTTCTTTTCCATCCTCCACTTCTGCTTCTTCGTCGTTGTCGTCGTCGTTCTCGTATTCCACGCGAAAGTGTAGGTGGTTTGTGTGTACGCGCCATAAGGCCTGCCTGCAGCCTCCTTTTGCCTCCCTCCCCCCGTTCCGCCGCCTTCCTCTCCTTGCATGCCCTCTCCACCTCTTCCCTCGGGAGTCTGTGTACTTTTATATGCCCTTCCATACCTTCTCCAAGGGAATAAGAGAGTTAATCTTGATATAATGGACGCGACTGTCGCGGCCCACAAGACAATAGTCCAAGATATATCGTTAGCTTCGCCCTTTCGCATCTCAGCGCCATTATACTGGCACGCTCGATTCTCTTTCTTCTTCGTTTTCTTCCACTTCTTATTTCGGCTTCACGGGGTGTTACGACGCACTCTCGCTTTCGAGGCAATGATAATGCGACTCGTAGATGCGCCGCCGATGCTTTCGATTATATACAGGCTCGAAGGTATGCCCAGGCTACCTTCCGACCGTGCCTCGAATCTTTCTTGTATTTTCGCGGCCAAAGATCGCGCGATTGTCTTCCCCTACCGATCCCAACCCGTTGCTGGATCGTGGAAACTGCTCGAGCGTTCAGGCGTGTTCACACTCCGCGTTAAAACGATGGGACATCTTGTATCGTTTCTATTTCACGGTACTGGCGTTCGGTCGAGCGCTGAGGAGCTTCAGCAATTAATCGCGGGGCTAAGTATCGTCAAAAATAAATCTGAATCGAATTCGTGAAGATTTCGATGCGCGGTTCAGCTCGGTTCCCATGAGCTTCACAATTCTCCTTCGACGAACCATCCACGGCGTAAAATCTCGTTCGTCAATCTTCGCGATCAAAGACCTGCTTTCGCATGGTCCCTCATTTTCTCTCGGATTAATCGATTTCAGTCACGAGCGTGTATACGAGGATCTACCAAGAGCGCCAGCTGCCCTTCGAAACGAACGGCACGTACGAGCCAGCGAAATCGAGATTATAAAGCGTTTATAGCGTAGCTTCCCACCTCAGGGCGCCTCGCTTCGGATCTGCATAAAAATAGGGGAACGCGGCTCAGAGGAGGAAGAATGAGGGAGAGAAGAGGGGGAGTCGAAGGCAGCCAGAAAGGGGGGCAGAGGAGATCCTTAATACGAGATCAGATTATGATTTTGCGGGGGAGTCCGCTGGCGAGAAGACGGAGAGAAAGTAGCGAAGGCCTTTAAGAGTTCCAACAGTGTAGATCACGGATCCGCGTCTTGTTTCTTTATCTCTCCTCCCACCTCGCCTCCTTCGTTAATGGATCGCGGTAATACGCTGATCTTATGATAATCGCGTGGAGGAAAAAAAAAAGTTTCTTCGGCTTAAGTCTCTATTCTCTGCCCTCTTCGCGACGCAGCGGTCGACGTGATTGCCGTGTCGTTTATAATTAGATTTTGTCCCGGTATTTGGCTGATGGAGGAGATTAATTTATAAATTAATAAATGCGAGCCATTCGAGAGTACCGTTACGTTGGAAAGTCATTCTTCATTACGGTCTTAACTAGTAATAACCACGTTGCTAGCGTCGAGAGAAAGAATTAAGCAGACGCTGAAGAACACGTTAAAGATGAACGTTTTTAGATTAAATTAGTAAACTCTTATGATTTAAATATAAAATAATAAATATGATAAAACTTTGTGTATACAGTCAGTCCCACAAATATTCGTGCCCTGTATGTTTATCGAAGAAATTTGTTTAAATTAAATGGTAGCTTCCAAGTGTATCTTTGTATAAATATATATATATTAGAATATAGAAGTTAAATTAAATAAGTTTCGAAACTTATTTAATTTAACTTCTTTAATAAACATAGAGGGTACGAATATTTATGGGATCGACTGTATGTAAAGCATATTCTCGACCCTGGAAAAAATAATTTCACTTGGAAATCTCTCAGGGTGGGCACTTCTGAAAGCTCAAGGCGTCGAAACGGAAGAGCTATGTCCGTTAGCGACATTCATGGGGTCGCATTAAACGCATTCGGACGTTACTTAACAATGAATTAACCACCCCTGGGTCCGTTGGTCGAGAGGCAATGGACAGGACATGCGAGGATTTGGCTGCTCCTTCTTTCATACAATGGCTTCCGGGCTCGTGGCATCGCTTCCCGAGGGGAGAAATTATCCATGAAATATTGAGGGACCTTGCAAGCATTACCCTCGCTCCCATTGCATCACGAATACCGCGTAACCAGTACTTATGACGTTTAAGTCAAATGCACAGGTGGACCAACGTAATTTCATGTTCGAATGTACTTGCGTCGCCTAAGGGGGACGCCCGTTGAATTTTTCTTTTCGAGTAATTTCCATCTTACTTAAAAATTTGTATTGATCTTATGTTAACCTTCTATGGACCGAATTTTTGTTCTGCAAACAACTTCCAAGGGATTAGTTTGATATTTCAGGTCGATGGTCCTGCTAACCGCCATCAATATCGTTATTAGTTATCAAAGACGCTATATAATTGAGACTTATACGTAATCTTGTGAGAAAATTAAAATTATTTGGTAATATAATACCATTTGAGTCTCGATATATTAGGATGTGATCTGAAAGTTATACGGGCCTATTACCTGCAAGTTGCAAGATGCGCATCTGCTTATCATTAGAAGCAGGAAGCACGGAACCGCGCGGCGAGATCGTGAAAGGGCGAAATCAAGGATAGCGAAAGGTACTTCGCGCGTGCATTTGTCTAAAGAAAACCGCAGGTACCCTCGGCCGTCTTCGACGTGCACTTGAATTTCCAAGAGCGTTTTAATAACTCTTCGTCGAGCACGAACAATCGTCCTCGAGGAGCGGCCAGACCAAAACTGTCCATTATTTTTCTCCGACGAAAAGAGATTCCCAAGTGGAAAATCGGCCGATAGATTCGGAAATGTTACCCGTCGACGACTAAGGGGGCGATGATGTCGACGGAGCCTGTGTGAGTGCCGGGAGTGGTGGCACGATATAGTAGTGGTGATAGCGGTTATAAGAATCTACTTGCCTGCGCAGCGACGTATTTAGAGGGCGCCCTTCTTCTTACGGCATCTCGAAGGGGTAGTTGGCATGGCCATTAATTCATCTGCTCGTTGATTGCCTGCCCCCACCTCTCCCGTCTCCTTCCCGCGTACCCAGGCCATATCTCCGCACTTTTCTAATTAATTTCTAACTCGAGGTTAGTCCTCCAGTCGCTATCGGTCCCCCACACCCCGTGACCCACCGCCTCGGACTTCTTCGCGAGCCTCGCTTAAGGGAGGAACTCGCTCGTCGTCACTTTTATAGGCTGGCGTGATCGATGCGAAGACGACTGAGGAAAACACCGACTCCTTTCGACGAGATCGGATCGAATCGGTTGGTATTGACTCAAGAACACCCACTGGTCGATTTAAGGACTTGCGCTGCATCGAAGATATTAATCCTGATTGTTTGGGAATCAATTGCAGTGGGAGTAACGATTCCCATTTTTTAGTATATTATTTTCAGTTTACATATCTCGTTATGAAGGCTTTTAATTGACAAACTTGTTATTAACATTTTGTATATTTTTGTCTCTGTGCACATTTTCATACATCTAACCGTATCTCGTCTCGTCACGAATGCATGGGGAACATCCCCAGTCTAGCCGTTACAATGAATATTATTATAATGTCGAATGCTCGTTCGCTATAAATTTAAAGTTAATATTTTTGCCGAAGCATGTCTTATGCTCCCTTGATACAGTCTTCTTTTTCTGTTCACTGGATATCTCGTAGTAAGATATCCATCGAGATATCCTTCTTTAAAATTGTAATCAACGCGCGTCCTCTTCTTACGTATTTGATCCCTCCACTTGTGTATGTATCATCCACTATCGTGCATTCTCGGTTAATTTGTTTGATTAGCGAATAACGCGGAATTCCAATCCGACGATGAGGGCGATTCAGTCTCAGCTTCCAGTTTCCTCTTTCTTACATCTTCCATATTATTTTTCGCGGCGAGCAACGTTCCTTGTACCGCGAGCATAAGCCTGAAGAGGGATCTATTAATTAACTTGCGGTGTAATTTCTTACTCGCTTACAAGAATCTTAAACCGTCAGGAGCGATAAAATCATTGATGCAACACGGACAAGCGTTGGATAATGTTCAGCGACTCGAAGCCAAGCATAGCGTGACCGAATGTGTAATTTCGAAAAACGACCTTTCGTAGTCTCGGATGCATTGGCCACTCGCATCGAAATTCCTGCGTAATGGTTGGTCGTACAAAATACAGACTCGAATTCATAATTTCCCTGGAATATCTAATTTAGGTATCAATGTAACGCCATCCACGCGGAGAACGATTAACTCGTACTTAATTACTGGCCGCATCGCTGTTAACCTGTCGGGATAACATGAGAACTCATTTTCCTTCTGTAATGTAGTGCGCGCGTTATCGGATATTACTTCATCAGGGAGTTTTACGCGTTACCAGTTTGGTTAGGGAAAGTTTTATTCTTTTGCGCGTGACTGGATATAACGGTGGAAGAAAATTGGACGTTTATGTAAAGAATGTGTATCTCAGCCTCGTTGGTACGAATACAAGCGTCGCGGTGCTTTCTGTTTACTCTTAAACATTGAAGATGAGAACCAGTTTTTGTTAAATCGTACTTATTAAATATTTCAAGCTCGTAAATACAACGGTCGGTCGAGTTATCAAAAGCTCCGAGAAAGAAAGCTGGTTCTTCGAATACGAAAAAAATCTGAATAACGCGTATCGACATATTACTAAATATTTATTTAGTTTACGCTGTTACTGAGTTTAAGTATCGGTTAAAAACACATATTATATATAATAATGGAACTTCTTATTTAAAATTAGACACTTACGTAACATATCATTAATATTTGATTTCATATAACGCGTAGATGTAGTACAAATACAACAGAAATATTTATCTCTGCCCAAGCAGATGGATCTATGTATCTAAATCGGTGGAGGTTTATTTTGAAAAAAAGTCTACTTCACAATTCATCTTGACCTTAAAATTTAACGTCACCCATAGCGTGCGAGAGTCGAAAATATCTTCGTTTGTTAAAAAAAACTACAATGCCCTTGAACGTTGAAATAAATGTCCTCGAGAAAGAAATTCTTCGCGTGTTACATTTGTCCGTCACGATGTTTCAACTTGTGCCTAGAATAATTTGTCATGTGTTTAAAATTGACAGAATTTAGGTGTACTCTTATTTCGAGTCCATCGCTTTGTATAGAAATGAAAGACAAGATGAGAAAAACATTTTGCTCCCACTAGCTATTTTGGTCCATGCAAGTGGTCAGAATTCAATATTTTCTTTTTGGTGTGAACACGTCATTCGTTTGTATTATTTTTATTAGAACGTATCTCGTTCGATAGAATATATGAAAATAAAACGAATTGACCTTGAAGTTTAAAGTCAAGACATTTCTTCAACGGATCCTGGTCGATGAAATATCAAATAAAAATTATTCTTTGCAACTGTTATTAAATATTTGAACCGATACCTGGTAGAAAATATCGCTCACCGCTACAGTCTGTCGTCGAGTTGATTTGAATAATTCGAAGTATTTAATCGCAGATTTTTCAGATTTTTACTGTATCTGAATAGAGATATAAATTTTCTGTCAACCAACATATTCTTCTTAACGTCGTCGCATTAGTAGAATTATTTTCTGCTTGGGCTCCATGCCATATGAAAGCTGTGTATGCTTGAGAGCGAGTGGGAATATTTTAATAAGAGACTCATTTTCGTCCTCGTGTTCTCCTTGGTTGTTCTCTAAATTTCTGTCGCAGCTTCGTTTCTTTTTTTTTTTTTCTTCCAATAGGAGCTTACGGATACTTGTCAATTTTTCCTTAATAATCAACGATTTTCTTCGAAAACTTCTGGTAACAGGTACGTTGATCATTTTATTTCACTCGACTAAACAGCGAATAAAGTTGCGCGCCACTGGTTTAAACGGCGGTCGGATAGCCAAGGTTCCACCGTACATTAAACAACAATGTCCCCAAATCATTTGCAGAGTCGAAGAATCGCCCTTTTCTCGCAACTGTCTCCGAATCGTTTCATTCCTGGCCATTGAGCATCGTTTCGTACTCGAATACGTCCGTTTCCGCGGCACGATCTATCGATCCGAGTACCCGCAGGACATCGCAGCAACATCGCCTCGCCGAGAAGGACTCTTGGAGTGCACTTGGTCCGTGGATCCCCGTGAACAAGATTTAAAGGGTCCGCGTAAACAAACGGGCCTGCCGTGCTAACCGAAAGCTGCAACATTTTTTTCCTCGACCTCCTCTCTTTCTCTCACTCTTTCTCCCTCCACTCTCGACTAAGTGCCATTATGCTGGTGCAGGCTACACCCTGTACGCGCGCGTAATAAAGCAACGAGGGAGAAACTGAACGAGCGAGAGACAAAGAGAAAGAGAGCGAGCCGTGAGCCCGCGGTGGGCAGACTTCGGGCATTGTGATGCAAATGTGTCTAATCGGCCGAGCCAGCCGACCATATGTCCGTTTGCGCACAACGAGCGCCAGCGTCGCGTTGCAGCGAGATGAACATGCTAAACCTAACCATTAACCATTATTGCGTACTAATGACGATCGTGGCCACGCTTAGTTAAACATATGACGGAACGTCGGCTCCTTGCTTTGGGTCACTGGCAAGCTCCTTCGCCTCCATTTCGGGCACATCGTTTTGGATCAAAAATTCGTGCATCGCAATGACGGTCGTGGCCATGTTTGAGTCCTTTCCTTGATGGCCCGTGCCTCGATCTCGAGTAACATGGTGTTTTAATTCGCGATGGATTGTGAGAACGAAGTTTGCGTGGCAGGTCCTAACGTGGACGCCTGGGTGATTCATTTTTAGATCTCAAACGTTGGCATCAAGACCTGTTTAGACTGAACTTAAATCCATGAAGTATGTTACTCTATAACAGGAGCTTTTGACTGCTTCAATTGAACAATTGGTATTCAATGAGGTGATAAATAATAAACAAGAAACGACATCAATTTCTGGTCCTCTTAATACTTCGTCTCGCAAAAAAATTTAAATAAGCATACCCACGTAATTCAAAATCGAGTAAACGCGCCACCATCGAAAACAGATTACCAAGAGATAATAACGCGTGTAATCCACCATTCGTCACGCTTCCAGGCAGACGGTTTCTTCGATTTCAAAGCTCCCATCCGTCACGATCGCCTCGTCACTTCCTGCGCCACTTGTCGTCGGCCACGAGCTGATATTACCGCTTCATTACCCGATTGTTCCAGCTTGCTGTTTACTTCATTTTTTTTTCTGCACTCGTTCGACGCGGCGAGCGCGAAAGAAAAAGGCGTTGATCGACCAGGAACCGTCAGACCGATTTCCGTTCGCGTTAACGGTTCGCGGACAGCAGTTGGTACGCGAGCAAAGCTTCACGGGCATTACTGTGCCTCGACGTATATTTAGGCCCGATTATTTATGATTACGATTATTCCGGACGGCTTTCGAGCGCTTTATTGAATGTTTAGCATGTGCTGGCCACGCTAATTCTGAACTGAACGTTTATAGCATGAGGGTATCTCCTCCTACGTGCTCTCCTTAGACGAGCTTTTGCTCTGTCGCTAATTCGCCCCGTTCGATCAAATTACTCGTTCGCGAAACAGCCTCACCCTACTCATGGCTGAAGGCCCCTCCCTTCACTGTACCATGGTTTTGCTCCTTTTTTACCCTTCCGCCGACTAATGACGATCGTTAATCCCCCTTCTGAACCGTTTGACCCCTTCTGCCGTCTTCGGGAGATATCTTCCTCGCGATTTTACATGACAATCGTGCCTGGAAATCGGTGACGATAGGAGCAATCAGGGAAAAGTCTCTTCGGTTGGATAAGAAACATAGCAGAGGTGAGTTTATTTCGGTGAGAACATGGCGTTCGGTCTGAATTGCTGCGGATGGTAGAATGATCGCTGAATTAATGCAAAATAAAATAAAATTGAAGTGCTAGTTTCGTAAAGCAAAATTGATTTTTTAATGAGTTATAGTTATGCTTACAGCTACGAGCAGCGATATATCGTTCCTCGGCACTCAAAGGGTTAAGTAACAGAATACCTATCAACAAAGAAAAATCTATTTTTTAACTCAGGAAACAGAGTATCCCCAAACCCAGAATTCGTGCCACTTCGAAGATGATTCGTAAACGAGTTCGTTCGTTTAGCATCGGCGCGGGCGTCCGTGCAGTCCGACCTTGCGATCTAAGAAAAACAATGAGAAGTTTGAGCAGTGCCGCTGGATTGTACATGACGCGAACCGGCAGCTATTTTGGTTCGGAAATGTTTTGCGCTTCGACGTTCAACTCCGCGATGACTTTTGGTCGACGGCGTAGGAGGCCGACCATTTATTCAAAATAATTACTCCGACGATACTCGAAGACGGTAGGTCCGCGTATCTAGGGCACGCCGACGCCGGGTATTTCGGGCGAACAAATGTTTCGCTGCTTCGACTTTAATAAATTAACAAACTTTTGTCCGTCCGGCCGGTCCGTTCGTCCAGTTATTTCCTATAATTACACGGCTCAGGCGTCGGGGGATTCGAAAACGGGAATGGTAATAACTCGTAAGTTAGCCGACGATAAAACGAGCTATCGTGGGTGCAACGCGCAATGAGCATAGCTTTCCGGTTTGCGATTCTTGTCCCTAGAGGAGACCTCAAACACCGCCGGAGAAAATCGCATACGAATGATTTAATTCTCTCTACGTCACGGCATTTGGAGAAACGGTGCATGGAATACCAACGTTTGAATATATTCGCCGTCGTGAAGTTAGCTTTTCGATGCCCTGTGTAGGATAGAGAGAAAGGAAATTTTACTCGAGTGGTATGCTAATGATTCGAGGTTTATAAATTGTTTCTATTATCATTTTTAATCTCTATTGCGCGCGATTATACGCAGAATTATACGTTAAGTTTTGAATTTAAGAAAGAAATTTGTTACTACTTTTAAGAAAACATTTACGAGCTACTCTCACTATCATTCGCGAAAAATTTGCATCGTAGCTTAACTAATCCTTACGTCAGAACGTTCCACGAAGCAACCGTCGACAATTATTGCCAAAGCGAAAAATCGTAAGGCCACGGGCACCGTTCACCCGGGATTGCGGCGTCGGCGTCGGTTCGACGACTTCGGCGACTCGTTTCAAATAATTGCGCCCCGTTATTATAACTCTCGTTACAAAACAGCCAGACGAAACCAGGCGTCTTAGGTGCCGAGACCTTTCGCCCCGGCGATTATTACGATGGTATCGCGTGAAAGGTGTCTTTGCACTCACGGCGTTTTCCACTCGCGAGTCACGTGCTAGGCGAGAGAAAGAGGGCGCGATGGGCGGCGACCACACGAAGAAAAAAGAAGGGACCGCGAACGTCGTATGCTTCATCTTTAAATAGCAGTGGACGTAGTAGACGCGGCGAAATCCATTTCCAAGTAGCTTAGGATGTTCCGTACGGACCACCCACGGTCACGTCTGCCCAGCTATTCGTCTTTTACGCGGAATCGGAGGCTTGCTTAAATCCCGACGCGAATTAGAATTGAATTTTCGCGCTAGCCAAATTGCTCGTCCCTTCGTATTTTCTCCCTTTCGCCATTCCGCGGACGTACGGCTCTGGGATCCGTGACAGCCAGATGGTGTCATACTCAGACCTGAAAATATATACACCTTTGAAAATTTATTATTTGAAATATCGCAAAACAAGGTTTGCATTTAACAAAAATTATAAATTGCACCCACGGAGGAGAGAATAATTCCGTGTCTACATTTCGAGACACTTGACTCCTCCACCTTTTGAAACGTTGACCCTGCGAATCCTCTTCTGTCGTCCCTAGGCAGATATCCTTTTCGCATACAGGATAACGCACCCACTGTCAGGATCGAGTTTCTTTCATTGGAACGTAACACTCGCGAGATAGATGCGTCAAGAATCGATAATACTTCTAGGCGTGAATTACGCGAGTACTATTCAAGGGGAGCGGGATTATTTCTGACGTCATCCATGCGTTTGTTTAATGAACGTTAGCCGCCTCTCCGCGTGCACAAATTGAGAATGGCGAGCGTAGATTGCGTACAAGTTAAAATAGAAGTCGTTCTCAGCGAACGAATGATAAGCAGATCGTGCGCAGACGCGGATTGATGATCTTTTCCTGTATTATATTAACTACTCGCTAATTGCCTATACAACATGCATTTACATGTGCCACATTTATATTTTCATGTGCAAATGTTGATATTCGTTGACGCAGTACCACGTTTTCCCATTCGGTGTCTTGTGTTTACGATGCGGCTTCAAATAAATCAGCATAGTGTTCTCAAGGATAATTAGTCGCAATTTATAATTGTTATTATCGAGTAGTCGTTGGAACTGTGAATAATTAGTTACAGGGAAGTACTGCTGACGATATTTTGTGTCGGAGTAGTAGTAGGAAATTTCCATGGTGTAATAGTTTCAATGGTCTTCAGGTATAACGATACTAATTTCAAACGAGTATCGCTGGAAGGGTAATCGAATTTAGTTCATTTCGATCTAACTTCCAAATTGAAATCTTTTAACCTACAGTGCTCGAATCTCCTGTTTCTGGATATCGAACTTGTTAGAAGGAACGAAGAGGTACCATCCAATGCGATTTATAATTGTCGTTCATCTTACTTTTCCGGTACAATTTTAGCATAATGGACAGAAAGTGTCAGGATTTCTGTGCGTCTGACCTTTTTGACAAGGTAACTTTTACTTGAGAATACTCTTTATTTCTGGTTAATCGCTTGACATCGTCGTAAATAAAATAACATTTTCGTTATTTTTATGATTTTTTATGAATCGCGGAATATTGACATTTTATATGCAGCTCCGCTCTTAAGACAATATTAGATATTCAATCAACGAAGGCTTCCTGGTTGTGTTCAAACGATGACAGAATAATTCTGTCTATAATGAACGCATTTAATTGCGCTTCGATTCTTGGATTCTAGCCAGCTTTAACACTACAATTCTTCAAACTGAAATTGAATTAATTACGTAATAAAGTAGAATGTTTCTATAGAAACCTGTTATGACAGTTCCATGGCAACGTCTGTGTTACAGAAATTAAATAAGAGAAGAAGACAGAGTTTAAAAGTGATAGAGGAGGAAATGCTAAAGAAAAGTTAATAGATACAAAACTTTCAGTCACGTAGTGACTGCTGGTTGCTAGTGCCAATTAAGCGATCACCGGATGCTCGAAACGTGCGATGGACGGTTCGCGAGACGCGACTCGAGCGATGTCAGCGAATCTAGCGTTCACGGCATTGTTAGGGTTCCGAGTAATCAGCAATCATGATTAACCCTTCGCTACACCACTTCTTCAAATCTAATAAAACATACAAAAATTTTCATTTTATGTACCAATCGATTTTTAAACATTTGTTTGAATTTAACGTAAAAGAAACGACATTACTTTCTGGTCCTCCGAATAATAAGGTCCTGCTCTACCATTACTGTAGACTGTGCAGAGTAGGGCCAACGAATATTCGGTAATCGCCAATCATGATCAGCGAATAATCAGACACGATCAGATTACAGATCACCTCCTCACGATTGGAGACGCTAAATACAGTTTGCGATCGCTGATTAATGCAGCCAATTACGAATGATTGTTACTAGTTGGTGTACTTAAAATATAACGAAAAATATTCAGGAGGATCATACAGACTAATCGCACAATATGCAACAAGCCCTAAGAGAAGTTCGCCTAAGGTTATGATCCCAACGCGGAGCGTATCGGTGGCGTGTCTTCGAGGGCATGGACAGCGATTTTCGATGGTCCCGCGATACTTCCTGACGTCATCGCGGCATTTGTTTAATGAGCAGCTACCAGTCACTCCCCACGTCGTCCCTACTCGAACAGAAATCGCGGCCAGAGGGAGACAGCTAGCCGCACACCGTGGAGGGGGCGTAGGGAGAGCGAGAAAGAAAGAGAAGAAGGGGAGAGAGGTAGTATCGTGTCGGACGCTGGACGAGGCGCACGCTCGATGCGAAGCAGCGCGTGTTTTCACGCGTGGAAACCAGGAAGCGGCGTGCACCAGGACACCACGGTCGGTCCTGGACCTCCACTTCGCCCCTGGTCGCAAGCACTTGCTCGTGAGCTGCGCGCCTCTCGGTCCTACGAAGACGTGAACACGTCCGAAAAGTGGTCACCGACCGTGCGTGGTCAGCCACGCGGGACGCGTGAGCGAAACGAAGACGGACGATCGTCGAGCGCGAACGAGCGCCTCCGAGCGACCGCGATCGTCGCTTGGGGTATCCTGCCTCGACTCTGATTGGTCGAATCCTCGAGGAAGTGGTCACCGTCGACGAGGGCTCGGACCACACCGCCACGTGAGTCGAACGTCGGGTCGCCAACCAAGATATCGCGCTTTCCTCGTATTCTGGACCACCGGATCTCTCCACAGCGCAGCCCCATCGCTAGATGAACGTGTTCACCGCTGGCTATCACCTGGAGAACGCGAATCATACAGAAGAATTTCGACCTTTGACGAGTACTGTGTTTTTTTCGGACAGCAAATTGGATGGAAGTTGGATTTGTGTGTACACGGAGGATCGAGGTGGTAGATTGATCACCTTGGATGACGTTTGGATGCTAGGGGTACTTTGCGTCGAGTGATTGCGTGCTTACAGAATTAAGCGATTAGCGGGTTCTTGTGTGAGAATCCTTAAAGTGGTCACCGTTGATCAGGGCTTGGATCACCCTGCCAAATCAAGCGCTGTGTTTCTACTCAAGGTATAACAGTCGCATCGTATTCATAAGCGCTAGGCCTTCTACAAGCAAAACACACGAGAAATCTCCATTTGTGTACACATAGAAACTCACGAAAGGAGCCAGCTGAACCTATACTTGTGTTTATTGACATTCGTGTCTCCAGTGACACGATCTAGTGATCGTACCTCTCGATCGTTGTTCGAACGCTATAGACGCCAGTGAACAATGACTGCTCCCAACGCGTAGCCTGAATAGTTAGGCGTTCCACGCAGCCAGTATCGGAGCAGGAAGCTTCTTGAGCTCGTAGCGTCGAGACCGCAAGACGGATCCGCTTGAACCTGGACGAGAGAGGGAGTATCGATCTACGTCATCTTAGTCATCACGTGGCGATCTTAACCTAGGCCAATGTCTTTACCCCACATGACGATGTAGCTTTCAGTCGGTGTCCTCTAGACGACCGCTTCCCTTCTAAATATAAAACTATCCCTCGACTTGTGAAAGTTTTACCATGGAAACGGAAGGGAATTTCTGGAACCTCGTCGTGGAGCAGCCCGGATTACCCAGCCAAGTTTGGGATCGGTCCTTCGCGAAGCTGACGCTGACAATTCGTTGAACTGTCTTCGTGACGCACTGTCTATCGACGAAAGAGAAAGCTGGTGTCTTACAGTGTTATAAATAGAAGTGCGCAGTGAATAAAACGCCCCCGTAGCTCGGTTCTTTTTTCCAGCAAATCGATACCCTTTCGCGGAACATTGTTTGAGAGGCGATCGGTAACCCGTTCGGGAAAAGATAGACAGCCAGTGGTAAATGTCACGCAAGGAACGCGCAGTGAAACTCGTAGATTAACTTCGATAGCCGCGTTAACGATCGAGCGATGACAGTATTATGACAAACAGCTGCTTATCGATTATCAGAGACCATGTATCGTCGGGAAACGGTAGATTCCTCGGGTATGCCACGCGTATCGAGTGGTTGACGCCGTTTGTGTCTCCAGCTACGAGACCAGTATATATTAATTAGATTAAGACAGATTAACGAGCCAGTGATTGGTTGCTGCATAGAAACTAGGAAGAATTAATCGGGTATTCCAGGTGTGAATATCTATCGATGATCTTTTTATTTAAAGATTCGATGACTCTGTGATCTGTGGTGTCTACAGGAATTTGGAACATTGTGCGAAAAACTAACGATTCACCCTTCGTCGTGAGAGAAGTGTTACAGGTGTTTGAAAATATTCTGCCTCGGCGTGGTTCCGGAACTGCCACTGTTACACTGGTACGTCGTCCCTTTGTTTTCGAGAAAGTAGTATCGAGTTTGTATCTTTAATGGGTATTTTGTGTTCCGAGTGTTGTTTTGGTATGATAAACATTAAGTAGGTCGAATTGAAAACGAACACGTGACTGTCCAGCTAACCCACAGGTGGACTCAGGTGTTGTACAGGTAACCTGTAGGTTTTTTTAGTATGTAGAAATTAACAATATATATATATTGATAGCATGGCCTGTAAAAATTAATTAATCGTATAAGAGTAAGCATTGCGTAGAACTGGTAATTTTGGGTTCAGGTGTAGAATACCTCATCCACTAACAACCATAGTTTAGAAATACTGTTTCGACATGTACAGTAGAATAATTGAATTGGAGAAAAAGGAGCGCTCATTTATTTAACATAGTTATGGCAGCTCTGTCAGTATCCCAACAGTTTAAATTTTCCTGTCAGGATTTTATTATTCGGAATCCTGAATGTAACCAATCAATGAAAATTCAGTAATTTCCAATGAAAATGAAGCTTACGTTATTCTCCATTCGTAACTGTCATCGAACTAGATCGCGTACGACTAGAAATCCATAGCAGAAAATGAAGTCAGGACAAGATTACTGTTCGCTTGATGTAATTGGAGGGAAAGGTATGAGAGCAATGATACGCGTGCACTCCCCAGCACGCCGATCCGGACAGTAGAAAATCCACAATCGCGAACGTAGCAACAGAGTCGGTTGACAGTAATTCATGCATCTTATGATTGATTCGTTCAAACTATAAATTGAAAGCGTTAACGTACCTACATGTTTAATAATAGAGAATAACATATCGCGCGTTTCGCGCTATGCCTTCGGCTAACCCAGACGGATATTTCGAATTCTCGATGTTGGAGAGCAGATAAACTCAATTTAAGACGTCCTTTTTCATTAATCAGGTCTGTTTCAATTTCGCGACCTGCAACTAGTAAACAGTATTTTCATCTCTGGGACGAGAAAATTAATTCACGCTGACGGCTTGATTCTTGCGTTATTTTCGGATTCGTATGACCTGATAACTTTTATTTAAAACGATATCGAGAATATATTCATGTCCAAGTGTATCGTTGAATGGCGAGGATAGTTTTGATTAAATCTGTTGAAATAGTATGGTGTGGTATTCGTTATAATTATTACGTTCTTTCATTGTATGTCAATTGTTTAAACGATTAGGGTTGTTGGTGAAAGTTGGCATCTGTATAATATTATTTTATCCGACAGGCTGAGAACTGTCAAAAGTACTCGTCACTCGCGATGCCACGTTACTCTTCAGAGACTGATGACGTTTACGTGAATTTCACCATTCTAATAACAAAGATTTTTTTCATTTAAGCAACCGAACTCGACAGTGAAACATTTCGTCAAACAAAATCGACATGCTAATCGAGGTAATATTCTTACCTCGTTCGCGAGATGCTAAGTAGATTCGGCCCGTTGGGATTTTATAGTCAGCCTGTACTGATGCGCCAGCTTTGAATGAATAGCTCAAGTACGGTCCGCGGCGTTCGGTTGGTGTTTAGTTGGCGAAACGTCAGCCAGTTTTCGTTGCCAGAAGTCTCCTCGGTACACTAACCATCGTAAAGACCAGTGAACGTAATTCCCGCAATAGTGTAAAAATAAAACAAACATCCAGATAACCGAACGTCCGCGGCGGATCTCCGTTTGCACGACGGGGCAATCGTGGCCGATGGTCGGTTCCAAAATGCTCGTCGACACGAAGCGCTAATCGCGGCTCTGCCCCGTAAACGGTCGAGTTAATGACAGGCAGGAAACAGCGTTTAATTAAAGTACGCACTTCCGGTAGGAACGTTTTCACGAGACCGCGTCCCAGCTCCGACAACAGTCGAACCGTCGTGCATTGCGTAATTCCGAATCGGAGATAAAGGAACGAATTATCGCGGACCGAGCGGTGTTCCCACGTTTTCCTTTTGGCGTTTGATCCGATCGAGAGCGTCTTGCGGGACGTATTCCGTTTGAGATCCCAGTGGAACGCTTGAAACTCTCTTGCGACGTCGCTGGAGAAAGATTGTTTTCAAGATAAACTACTTTTGGAATTTTTAAATCAATTAAATTGTGCGTAATCGTAGAATTATAAAGTGTTGGAAAGAAATGTCGAATATTAATATTGTTTCGGAGGGATAGTAACTATAGTAGCAATTTAAGATCTACGTCTATGAGAATATGATTAAGAATTGATGGAATATAATATTCATTCGTTTCGACCTTACTTTTAGGTATTCCTCTATAAATATTGATCTATACAAAGAATTATACTGCAAGGAATAGAATAAAAGAATTCTTTCTTTGTATTCGTTAATATTTACTGAAGGGAGCCAGAAAGTAAGATCGAAACGTCCAGATGAAATGCATTAATATGCTTGTTCCATCGCATGCATTTGAATTTCCATAAAAGAAAACGAACTTGAGAATTCTTTACATAAACCAACAGAACGTGACAATACGAGCTTTGGCACTTGTGTGATTAATGAATGACTCCCCCCCCCCCCCCTCTTAGTCGCTCGATAAATATTTCGAGCGTCGTTAAATTGGTTACTGCAAACGAGTAGCAATCGACAGGGTCGCGAGGTGGGATCGTTGCTTTGAAGAAACGTGATCCAACGTTCTGGCAAAAACGGCTGAACTCGCCGCGCCGAAAGTCACGGCGGAGAGAAAGCGATTCCTATGGGTCGCAACCAACGGAAGAGCAGGTCTGCTCTTCGATGTAAATGATTTTATCGCTGACAAGGAGACCAAGTGAAGCGTAACACACAAATGAAAGCGCGTGGATAATTGGGGAATCGAAAAATGACTTGAATCTTTAAGACCTCGAGAGATTTGTTCCAAATTTCTAACGTGAATCAAACACTTTTTCGATTTTCTAAATAACCGTCCAGTTAAATTGAAGTTGTATCGCTTCAAGTGTTCCCAATCTAAGTATTACAGATACCAAAAATTATTCCATAGTTTGCGTTTTATGCGTGACCGATTCGTGTGGGAAAGGCAACGCCGCCGTTTTCGGCGCGCGGAAACGTTTCATTGTGAACCGTCACAATGTACCAGATCCCGTGGAAACGTTTCACAATTAACGACCGTATCGTTTACGCAGTGAAATCGACTTCGAAACAAACGTTTTTGTCCCCAAATCTGTTATTGCGTTTACGTGACAACACGGCGCGGGGTGAACGAACTGAACGGCTCTCGAGGATGTTTAAAATTCTATCGAATTAGTATAATAGTTGTGTCACTGCTTTCTCATTTGCGCGAGGCTCGGACTTCTCGATTTATCGATGATTTCACGCCTTTGTTATATGCACGTATGTTAAATAAAGCATTTTCTTATGCTAAGTCGCGACAGGCTTTGGGAAAACTGATACAGTGCGTTCTCTGTTAATGTTCTCTTATAATATAGGTACCCTCTATTAAAGAAATTTCTTGAAATTAAACGTTAGGTTTGATGTTTCCAAGTGTATGAACTTTCAGAATTTCGATTTTATTTATTCGTAGGTGCAATTGATAGGCAAAGCTAGAGTGGGTAAAGTGGAGCATGCTGTATTTTCTACAGAAATCCTGAGAGGATGAAACGCATACGGCAGTTTCTGTCAACAACCGCCGAACGTCTGAGAAACGAGCGCAACTGTTCGCTGGAAGATTTTTCCGCATAGGGGGCGGTAAATTTCAAACTTGTTGGCAACAAGTGTTTCCCCGTGTTACACGATTGCACGGCTTAAGTTTCAGCCGCGGACGTACCAAATTTCCGCAACACCTGTTGCGAAACATTTCGAATTTGCCAGCTAGCGAACTTTCCTGTGTCTCGAGGCTCGGCTTAATTTCGTGAGATTATTATTATTATTTCCTTCGCATCGTCGTTGCCTCGTCGTCTCTATTTTTAAATATTATTGCCAGGTCCCCACCCCCTCTGTTCTCAAATTCCAGTCCTCTCTATCCTCTGCTCCGCATTATTCACCAGCCACTTATTTTTTATTAGCATTCAAAACGCCTTCGTCGCTGTTAAACTCAAAGAAACTGACGAAACAAACTCTTCGAGGATCGATTCTATTCGAATTGAATAACCAATCTTCCCCGGTACTCTAATTCGGGATCGTCTTTTAATTTGCAGCTGATTTATGCTAAACGTTTGCCTGCGATTCATCAGCGCTTCGACAGGCTGTCCTTCGCGCACGGCAAATGACGCAGATCATGACTAACGAAGCGGCTTGTTCACGATATTCTGTAATCGTCTGCTCGTCAATTAACACCGTGCCGAACGCGAGGCTTCATTACGCCACCTTTAAATTATGCACGCATATAAAAGAGTCGGAAACACCGAGCCACCGATGAACTACGTGACTAATTCTTTTTCTGGAATCCTAAACCGTGTCATCCGTGCTTCGTGCCCGCGGCCTCGCTCCGGAATGCTCGAGACGTTCGAACATTTTCTTCTCGGCGAACACGATTATTTCGGACGACTTTCTTTTCAATAACCAACAGTCGCTTTCGAGGTGTTAAACGATGATAAGGGGTTAGCTCGATTAAGTAATTCGTTTAGAAAAATTGTCGATAAAATGTCGTAAGTACTTCATTTTGGTAATGTAATAATTTTGATGATCTAGAGAAGCGAGATATTCTAAAACAGACGCTTGCTTAATACTAAAAAATTGATCTTTCAATTTGATTGATACGATAATTGGCCAGCGATTAGTAGATGAATATTCGAAGAAAATGTTGCTCTACGAGACACGGAAGAATCGTATAAAGCTTGCTAGAATATTAATAAGCTTGTAATCGACGGTAGCGCGTCGAAGAGAAAAGAGAAGGACGCATCTGTCACCGATGTGATGGGAGTAGAAACATCAGAGCTTCGACCGAAGATGATTCATTCTCGAAAAATCTCCGAATCGCCGACTACAACGCATACAAATTGCCTATAAACGTGTTATTAAATTCACACCACGCGGAATACTAAATTAAAGGCCGAGAATAAGTCATAGAACGTCACATTTTGAAAACATCCCGAGGTTTCATAATGGAATTATCGATACTCCAGAATACGCTAGGCAAAGCGTTCCTGTATAATAGAAACTTAAAGTACGCATGTATTTGATAAAGTGTTACGCAACTTTCATAAATGTGTTTGCGCTTTGCAAATTGACGAATAGTAAACAAATTATACGCACCAAGCTGGCTTGAAATTTGCACGCAAATGAATGTTTCCACAGGGTTCGAAAGGAAGATTATATATTAGAGTTTAACGTGGTATCGTTATGTATTTAAAACAGTTCACAGTGCTTTAAATTTGTGTATGGAACAATATTATGTAAACAATATTTGTCTTTGAATATCGTTTTCTTATCACATCGCTTTGACGAGGTAGCGATCATTTATATAACGTAGAAATGGATAGGATTCACAGTATTTGTTCTGAAAAATTCAAATCGTAGGAACTATTGTCTGTTTGTCCTAAATCTTAAAATATTAAAGATTGCTTTGCTGGTATCGATACTGCTGTCGCAAGATATGGATGATCATAAAAAGATTATATCTGTAGCCCTAGAAAAAGAACTTGGCAAATATTCAAATGATAGTTGAACTACTTAATCATGCAATAGAAGAAAGAACGTTAGCTTTAATTTATTCCAACGAAACGAAAAAAAATAATGCATAAGGTCGTGTCAGAAATGACAAACAAGATCAATCTTGTTTTAAGAAAGGAATGCCAATATACATTTAAATGTGTACTACGGTTCTCTTCGTTTCTACTTATCGAAATTCCTAATTCGTCGGGTCACTTGATATTTTAAGATATTTTAAGATAACAATATTCTTCTGGTTATATTAACAAAATTACGTCAAGTTTTAATTCATTGTTCTTATAAATATTATACGATCGCGTTCTTGCAAATATTGAAACGATCGATCTTCGTTCGAATGCGTTCGGAAATTTTCGGTGATGCGACCGCATGATTAAAGGCCAATTTGAAACTTATACATACGTTTCCTTCATATAAATCATGGTCGAGCAAACTTCGATCGACGTTTTGAGTTATTATCGCGTCGAAGTACCCAATCGGGTGTCACTTTAATCTCCAGTACACGATAATAAATGGAGCCGCAGAATTTCTTTAAATGCTTCATCATTTATAATATCAACAATTTGCATTAACTGACATCTTGATCGTGGAGAAACGTCTCGTATCGTCGTGTTGGTCTTATCAGTTTTAGTTAAGATTAGAAACTAACACCTGTATTACCAGAAATAATTTTATATTTTTTATCGTATTTCCTCCATCCGAGGAAGCAGACGTGAAACATAACGGTATGAGAACAAGTCTCCGAAGAGTCGCTTCAGAAAATTGTATCTTTCAATTAGCACTTCCCAATTTGTACGAGCAAATGTCCAACGAATCGTGGACGGCTCTAAACTAGTTTCCCTTTCGAAAACGGTACTCGAAAACCAAAGAGAACGGTGGCTTGAGACGTAACCTGTGTTCGGCAGGAGTGGTTCCACGATCGACGTCAAGGATACAGGCGCATACCCGAAATAACTCCGCGACACCTGACTAGCGCCGATACTTCCAACGATAAAATTCGTGCGTGACTGGAGCTCCTGCGGGACGGGCAGTATTTCAGTTTCTTTCGCAATAATTTGCTGCCAGCATTGGCTTTCGTAGCGCAATTATCACGGACACTAAGGACCCAGCGCACGCACTTTTAACCCATTCGCAGTCCTCGTGGTCTCTTAACGCCACGGATACGAGGGATCGATCCTCTCGAGGCACGATAGGTATAGCGAACAAGGTTTTTACGAGCGATGTCGTTGGTACCTTTAATTTACCGTCTCGTCCACTCAACCGGCATCATCCTCCGCCAACAGCGAAATGAATTCGAAGTAACTTGGGGCCTCGTCAACAGCCTCCGATGCTAATCGTCCGCCTGAAACGCGCTGCCTTTTAAAGTAATAATAAACAACACTCGAGGCGTTTTACGGTTTCACTGTGATCCTGATCTGGCTTCTTTCTCGGTTCGAGTCCATTCCAGTGACAGCGTTCCCTTTATCCCCCGTTCTCGTCAGTTTGTACTTTTCCGTAATTGAACGCAAATAGCGAAATTTAAATGCTTTGGGAAATGAAACCCCTGCGATTCGATCCTTTACATTTGATTTATGTTTTTTTTTTTATTTTGCATTTGAAGAGTAAAAAATTACAAAAATTAGATAGCGCTATGTCAGCGCCAAGTAGCGCTACTCGCGTGTCTAGGCGTACGAACTCGGAAGTGAGACAACCGCGGAGGCACAAAGAATGCACGGCACTCGAGCGACACTGCACAAGCCGTTCTCCCACCTACACGACCGCGCCGCAATGAAGAAAAATCCCGCGAGTGAGAACACTACAATTCTAAAGCGACAAACAGTGATTGTCGTGAAACAACTAGCATGACCAAGCGCCGGCTGATCAGTCGCCTGAAGATTGCATTGTCGCCGCAACGATAGGAGAAGTAGGTGCACAATACGAAGGTTCGACGTGCAGACAACCGTCAGGTAATAATTTCTTGGATCCTCGCGGAGCAGCACCGCTTACGCGTGAAAAGAAGGCCAGAGATTCCCTCGAAGACGTTATGGATGAAGAGTCTATGGTCACCTATGACGTAATCATCAAATTGTCTCCTCGTAATAGACTCGCACAGCTCGTGGATCTCATATGAAGTAAGGAAATGGGTGCCGGACGGTTTGACGAATCACCAAGGATGCCAGAGGCCTGCGTTTCACTGCTTTCGTATTATAGAAAGGCGGATTTTCCCGATCGTGTTGTAACGTATGGTAACAAATGAGTGTGCGCGAATAAAAGGCGACGCACTATCGGTTATCGGATCGTGAACCTCCTTGCACACGCAGTCGAGTCCACGTTCAGGCGTGGGATCAAGTTCAACGTACGCAAGTTTCACTCGTGAAGTTCGAGTGTTCTATGTAAAAGTCTACACTTGAAAATAATTTGACGAAACACGCAATGTCTTCCACTGGTGTTCTTACATTGGTATTTTCTTCGGATCAACGAAGCCGATGACACCGTTCATCGCGCAGCTCCGACTTTCATCGGGAGGCTGAATGGAATTTGACGAGGAGAAATTTCCAGAATAAACAAATGCGAGTCCATAAATTAGGACTTGATTGGGTCGTAAATCCGTCGACATCGAAGCTGCAGTGTTAGATTATTTCCATTTTTTCTAGAGACACATCTCGAATACGAGAAAACATTTGAAGCTCGGCTAGCAATTAACTCTCTACGGGCCCGTGCAGCTTTCAGGTCACATGTTAATATATCGACATTTTACCAAATAATTTTTACCAAATACGTCTTGGTACCCAATAACAATATCGATGATCGTAGAATAAATTTGGTCATTATTACTTCTTGCTACTCCGAATTGCATTCGAACAATTATTTTTATAGATGATTCAATTATTCCAGCTCGTTTAATATTTAAAATTTATATTGATGATACCGGAAATAATATTTTTCTTTACCAATTCATTAAACACGGTCTTGCAACTATAACAAGTCGCTAATGAAAAGAACGATGTGGTGTTTCTTGTTCGCTGCCAGTGGAATTTTTTAGCCGTTCACGCGAGGACCTGTGACATACGAACGCGCGAATCGCCCTTCGCCGAACGAGCCGCGGCTAATTACTGGGCCGCGCATAATTGCCGCAAATTAAGGAATTTAAGCCCGGAACGTTCGAGGCGAAGCCGACCGCTCATTAATTGGCCTGCTTGATTGCCACTTGCCGTCGCTAAGCGCTAGATTGTAAACACTCGGCCCGTTAATTGTCCGGCGAGTGTCGCGCGAGTTGTCGTTGCCGCGGCCCCGAGCCGATAATTAAGCCTCCCTCGGTCGGAGCCAGCCGGACACGTATATAACGAAATGCCGCGGGCGGTATTTTCGATCTTGCGAGCAGATCGTGCGGCAACCAGCGCCGGCTGTCTGGCTTTCAGCTCGGTCGCGAGTACAATCTTAACTCGTTGCTACCTTTCGCAAAACATTGCTCCGCGAGAGCGCCGATCGCGCCGACGAGAAACAAACGGCGCTGACAGAGGACTCGAAGGTAATTCCTTGGGAAAGTACAAAAATGTTGCGAAACAACGATAGGAAATATTGCCTGGTGCCGTAGCGAAGTATTATTCCACGATGAGGATGAATTTTGTTTATTTAAACTTTTATCTGACTAAACAAATTTTGTCCTTTAATGGTGTTTATCGTTATTATAAATATAAAAAGTTACGACTATACCAAGTGCTTTGGCACTTAAATTTAAGATTTTTCAAAAAATGGAGTAAATGTTGTTCAGAGAAGCATTTTCGTTGGACTGGGTACGTCTAACGAAGTGATCGGCTTCACTTCACCGAAAGACAGTCCCGACTTAATGAGCGCGTTAAAAGTGTCACGGTCGCGGCGAGATGTGCCAAATGAGCTATATCATATGTAAATGTCTATTAAAAATCTCTATTAAAAATGCAGATAATTGCCTGCGAGTAAAAATAAGCTGTACAAACAGAAAAAGATGAATGTTGCGTAACTCGTGTTCGAGGCAACACTTTGTCCAGAGTAAATAAAAACAGTGTTAGATTCTAGAAGCGGGACTTAGTCGAAAGGTGGGTTTGATTCGCGATCCAGCTTTTATTTAACGCGGGCACAAAACAGGAGACACCTACAAGCGCGCTGTTATTGTACTTCGCCAACGCGAGTCCTCGCCGTTTTATCTCTCTCGAGGTCTGAAGTTCTACGATCTGTTCTTGCCGGCTGCTAAGAAGATTTTAATGGTACCTTGGGATAGGCGGGCTAAAAAGTGAGATCTTGCAGGCGCATGTTGATGTTCAAGAGAGTGAACCTAAGTGGCAGATTCGCATTGGATATGGACATAGTCGAGCTGGCCAGTGATTGCTTTGTGATTACTTCTGTAATCATCGCTCACAATTGTCAGATGAATAGGTTATCGTAAACTACATTTGTAATCTGCAATCATGAATCGGTAATTTGTAATCTTTCGGAACTAACCGTGTCCGATTATTCAGTAACCGTAGTCGTGGATTTCATTTTGCTCGACAGTGGGACGTAGCCCATTGTTCGATCCTGTTTCCTCTGGGCGAATAAGCTACTGGGTAAACTTCGTACTGAAAGGAATTTTAAAAAATACTGTGACCATCGTACTCTTTAATTTTGTATTTTAACGTTCATTATACTTTCCTCTTCTCTTTAATCACGTAACTAAGAATAAATTTTACGTCAACGAATATATGCATACACTGATCCCATGACTCGTCTTTGTTGATATTTAAATTTTTATTCCTGCATTTTCATTCCGTAATTAAAATTCTAATTACATCGAACGAGCAATACACCTCCACCATTTTTTGTTCTTCTCTTCGTTCTCTTTTCTGTATCTTATAATCCATCGTCAAATTAGACTGGCGCGCGTACGAACGATAACTGCTCGTTTAGGGTTCGTTATCGGGATTAGTAGGAAATAACGAAGGTAATATTCCGCGTGGAAGACATTCAGAGAGGCTTTCCACGCGAGCAGACACGCGCGACGCGAATAACGTGTGAGAAAGTTCATCGAATACGCCGCAAAATCAGCCGGGAGAAGGCGTGTCCACAATTCATTCCGTGTTGAATTTATATCGCGTGCAGCCAGCAAAACACAGGATACTAAGCACGGCGAATGTAAGTCACCGAGAACCGCATGATTTCGAGACGCTGTTGAATAGCAACGTATGAAATATCTGTCTGTTTAGCGAACGCCTCTATTAAACCGATGAATACCCACTTCAGATGGAGGCAAGTCAATTTTACATTAGCAATCAATTGTGAAAAATTTGCATCCTATCATTTTTCCTTTTAAAATTGGGAAGAACTTTTTTTCTGAACTTGAACTTTGAAGGGTCATGGTTGACCTCATTATTATAGCTATTTTCTATTATAAATCACCATTCCACTATTATCAAAGATAACTAAATTCTCAATGCGACGTACCAAAAATTTATTTTGTACCTGAATATTCATACACCGTTCGAAGGATTCCATCGTATTTTGAAAATCTAATCGCAGCTCCAGCAAACACTAAATACGTTCGAATGCTGTGGCGAACCACTGTGCACGGCAACAAGGAACGCGAGGGAACGAACAAAACGAGCAGAAAAAAGCGTTTACGATCGTCGCGACCAGAGGAAGAAAGAAATGAAGGATCGAGGGAACGAAGTGTCGCAACGAACAGCCGGATGCGCGCGCTTCTGGTCCCGGCAATTAATAATTAAGAGCCCCCCGGCTAGTGGACGAAGTGGGGGGCCGGTCCGTTAATTAATCGAAGCTACGTGGCCGCGCGAACGCTAATTACAATTTATAATTAAGCAGCTTAAGCTCGGTGTGCCTCGTGCGCTCGCCTGGTCGGACTGCGTGCAATTAATATGATTAATCGTTCCGCGAATTGTCGACCCGGGCCTAAAGTAACGGCTCGGGTATCGAATTTAAAATCGACCGTCTCGATTCACCTGCGAACGTTCGCGGGATCGTTGCAACGTAACAGGAACAACCTTCGACTTGATCTTGGAGAGATTATTACTACTCTCTTTATTTTTAAATGGTTTTATTTTATTGAATATCTTCTTAATTAGTGGAACTAGATTCTACACAAGTGCTGTATGGGGTTTTTTACGTACCCCTACGATTTTGAAACTGTTTCTTGGTTCAAATACATACAACTCATTCTTCTTAAATTATCTTACCGATTTTTGGTTGTAATTTTACTCGTTTATGCGGTCATTTTATATTAGCAAATTTCACAAGAGATCCTTGAAGGTATGACTTGCAACTTGTCGTCGAAGGGTACTTTCAAGATCAATTTCTCACACGTCTGGGACCTTGAATGATCTGTCGCAAGCTGTTGAACTTGACTTGAAGGGGCAATCTGGTATATAGGGCTGAAAATCGAAGGTTCTCTATAACTTGATTTTCTGAAAATTAATGATTGCGTTAGAGTGAAAATTAGTAGACATTTATCCTGTATTCGTCAATTTCATTACGACAGTATGTAATATGCTTGTTCTCCTCTGAGACCCCCCAAGGAATCAGTACCCATACCTAACCCACCGCAGCTTGAGAAACACTGCGTTATGCAACGGAGCGACGCGTCCCACGTTTACAAAATACCGAACTGTGGTAACCTGCGAGAGTCCCAGCGATTATCACCCATAGCGAGATATCGCTCGCGGTTCGAACATTAATTACGCGGACTTGATGCATGGAAATACTCTATCCGAGTAGCACGTAATTAA
Source organism: Hylaeus anthracinus (assembly GCF_026225885.1). Taxonomy (NCBI): domain Eukaryota; kingdom Metazoa; phylum Arthropoda; class Insecta; order Hymenoptera; family Colletidae; genus Hylaeus; species Hylaeus anthracinus. The sequence goes on along the minus strand of NW_026534333.1, from coordinate 7,251,824 downwards.
TCGCGGCAGGTGGAAGATGATATTGATTTCGCGACGCTCGGCTTCCCTGCGATTTGCTGCTTGAGGAAGCAATGAGCGAGGGGAACGTGGGGGTAACGAAAAAAAGGAGAAAAACAAGCGTGCGCTGGGAGGGGTTAAAAAGTATCACCGCGACCGATCACGACTGTTACGTTAATTAACGATGTAGATCGTGGTTCCGGGTCGACTCGGGCCACCATAAATCTGCGAAGCGGCGTGGATTCGCGTAATTTATCAAAACTCGAACGATCACTGGGATGAAGGCGGTCGTTATTTCGCGGAAAATAACCGTTATGAATTCCTGAAGTAATTCCGCGGCGAAAAGTGCTGATACCAGCGACGGATCCCCGATCGAATGATAAATCTATCGAGTGGCTGGCTGAAACAAGACATCGGCATGCAAATGAGAAGGGAGACTGGGGTGGCTAGAAAACAATCCCCGGGTTCGATTATTAATTAGAAATCCCTTTTTTAAGGTGAAACTTGAGTACAACATGAGCTTTGGTACTCACTACTCCAAATCGAATCATTTCTCGCTATTTGGTCCGTCATATTGGATCATCAACACAGGATACTATAACGAAACCGTTAAAACCGAATACATAAATTAGACAATAATAATAGAATGTTTAATAAAATTCAAGAAAGGATAATCAGGTACATGTTTTCCATGTGTTACTTTTCACGATATGTTCCTATGATTGCTATACGAATAAGATGCTGGAGAAGTGAGCGTACACACAACGAATACTTCATGCGTAAACGTTAGCACAGGGATGATACGGGAGTCGAGGGTGGAATAGCTTACACAAAGATCGAAGGGAATAAAGCAGATGGAGAAGGGGAGCATCGAACCGATTGTGTTTTTCGGAATCAATATCATTAATGTAACGCAGCAGAGGGTGCTTGATGAAGGCTCGACTTTGTCGAGAGATCTCTGACCGCTTCTTTAATCGGCTGTTCTTGAGGGGGTGGAAATTGAAACGGATTTAATCTGATTTTCCATTGAGTACTGTGATTTTACGAACATTACAGGTACTCTTTTTAAACTGACTGTTCCAAATCATTTTCTACGTAGGTAAATTTATTTAAATTTTCTTCAAAATTATCGATGCATTTGACTTAAATTGTTATTAGAACCACCAGAACCATTATTAGAACCGCTGCGTCTATACTAGATAATGTCTTTCTTCTGGCGATCGGGAAAGACCAACGAACCCACAAACGCCTCACGACGCGACGTTAGCAACGATCGCGCCAGCCATCTATATTCATCGGGACGCGACACTCTCGGCACAATAAAACATAATACATGCCAAGGTATCGAGATCACCGCGATATTTTTCGTCTATCTGTCCGTTCATTCCACTCGTGATTGGAGTGCAAACGCACATTAGCACGGTTGTACATATCTGGCGTTCCCGTCACGCTTTATCGCGACGGAGGCGCGAGGACGTTTCTTCGGTATGTAATTCATGAAAAGAATATTCAATGGAAATGCTCGGCCATTGGCAATGGATATGCTCGACGTGCACCACATTGCAATTTACGACGATCTAATCGCGGCTAAAGTTCAGGGCCGTATGAGATAATACTGGCGTCTGAATTGTGTTTCCACAACCCCAGAAAACCACCCTCAAAACATCTCTTCGCTCTGGCTCTGGTGAAAGAATGTTTCGGAAAAATAACGATAACCTTTAACAGTTTTTATATTTAAATAAAGTATCGAGCATTCGTTGATGTTTAATAACGGTGGCAGGTTTTGTTAAATCAAAAATGTGTCCGATAAACATCGTTATCTTGCGTGGCAAAGGTGTCATCTGCCAGCAGAAATTATTTGATGTGCCACGTAACTGGCGAGTAGAGAAATATGAATAATAAATACTATGTAGCAAAGTGCCTGTTAAAAAAACCCGAATTGCTCGTATTGTACAGCCTTTGAGCATTTATTACCATTTAAATGCTCAACCAACGGTTACTCAAAATAAGGTACTTTTATTTCTTCTGTAGTGTGTCGTTGCTAATGTTTCTTAATCGTACGTAAGTGTTCGGTAATTGAAGTTCAAGTCAAATAATTCCTGACAAACGTGCCATTAATGGCAAACATCGTATTCCTTAGGGGAGGAATCATGAAACGAATCAAGGATCTTAATTCAGAAAATATTATTAGAATATAATTTACGACATTGTCGAACTATTCGTCCATCTTCTGCAGTTTCTTTCTACACACAAATCGTGAGTACCTCCATTCGCTTCCTTTCGATAGATTCGCTTGGCGAATAGGGTTAAGGTCACCTATGCGACTTTATTTTACATACACTTGGAATTTATTCACTTTCCACTACCGGTTTCATCACGAGCCCTGTTAAATTCGTCCAAAGCAGAAACTCCGTCAAGGTCGGTCGCATTTCCCTCGATCGTCCGAAGCCTGGAGGAACGGTAAGCCTAGAATAGGTATCGCGGGGCGATTCGAGCATAAGCACCCGACTTTATAACTCTTTCCCGACGTTATAAACTCGTCCGTTGAATTATTAGCGACGGTATAATGAAATTTTCCTCGGATTATTACCCCTGGCCGGTGCATCGACCGTAGAAAGTCGAGTTACCCCCACGGTGCCGGGTAGTTCGCTGTTGCGTTCATGAACCTCGTCTGGTCTAGATGAGGGACACCGTGCACTTTGGCCAGGTGGGTGTGAGTTAATTAGAGAGTATGCTGTACGTAGAGCACCACCTTACGGTCTCCCTTAGCGGTCGTCCGCGTCTCCACCGTCATCAAGATGGAAGAACACCCTGAACAGGTGTTGCGGGGGTGCAACGCGTCGACTGTCGGGGTAATATCTAGCGCGAACCTCAGGTCGACCGCTTATTAAAAATATCTAGCCATGGCCAGCGATCTCTTTGCCACCCTGAGAGCGCAAACACACGGTCGTCTAAGCTCAAGCGTATTCCGTGTAACCTGAGGGTTGATCCGTGCCCAGGGTTAAACTCACGGCTTATTACGTCTCTGGGGATACCGTGGGTGGGAGTTATTAATTTTTGCGATTTTATAACCAACATTCGACACCACGGACAGGCAATCAGGCAAGTAATTAAATTCATTCGGAAAGCAGAGGAAACACTCGCGCGCGATATGGCGGCAAATAAGGGATGGTTGATGATTTTTATACGAAACGGTGACAGAGAATGGGAAACAGAGAAGTTTGAATGAAACTACTGACAGTAGCTATGTCGGATACTTAAAAATCTTTAAAATCGGACTCCCTGTTACTCTTTGTACGCTTGGGCGTAACAAAAAAGTACTTATTACGAACGGCTCGCTATAGAAAATATTCCAAAGTGAACTATCGCTTCGCCGATAAAATAGATGATTAAATTTTCAAGCAAGCAATTACTGCCTTCCTTCGAGTAAGTATGGGTTGCGCTACGTTTTCCAAGTTCCACTATAATGTAACTCCGTACGGTTCTTGCATATTTCAAACTGTAAAGTACGTTGCTCCTCCGAAGCAGACCAGAAGAGTGTACCAACCATCTCAATATTTAAATACACGTCCTTAACGGATCATCAGAGAATGATCTCGGTTTAGTGTTGGGCAACATGTGACTTTCGTTCAATCTAAACAACATATTATTGGATTCACGAAAATCGTTTACTCGAAGCCTGGGAAAGGAGAATTAAATGCTCTAAGTTTCAAATCAAAATTGTTCAAATAGTAAATACATCGAGGTTTTTTTAAATTTAATTTGGAAAATCAGGCTTCCAAGGGTTAAAGACAAATTGATAGATTAATTGATGTCGTAATCGATATCGTAATCGATCGATGACCAAGGCAGCTTCGATCGAGCTGATAAATTCTGAACGCAATCGGTAGTGCTACAAGCCGTGCTTCTCGTATTCTAGTTACCCTTCTATTGCGGTAAATACCCGTACTGCAGGAAATTGTTGCAGTGTAGCATGTCACGGTTGCGGGTGCTATTATCGCTATCTGCGTTTGTAATCGTACGTACGTACAGCGCAACGACGCTTTTCACGGAACAATAGAAACGGCGTGGACTTGTTTATCACGCATCTTACTGCAAATTTCTGCCTACCGAGATCAATTTGTTCGACGAAACCGAGTCAACCAATTACTTCCCTCCCGTCCATTTCGCTGATTACCCGTGCGCCGTCCTTTTATCGGTGCTATTAGTCGAATTTACCATAAACAATTTGGGTAATTTCAGCGTTCGTGTGTGCACTAAATTGGAACGTCACGCCTGAGTCATGGTTCCGCGCGTAATAAACAATTAAAAATAATAGACGAAGTCGTGTAGATATCTATAACAAATGCAAGATATAAATACTTAAAATTTGTCAAACAATAACAACATTGACGAACATGAAAATACCGTTTGTCGAAAATGGATCAGAGCGCCCGTTTCGTTTCTCGAAATCAGCCCAGAACGAGGCATCGCATGGCTCCGTTCGAGGAGAATGTTGTAAATAATGTATTTCTTAATTTCGAAGCGTTACTCGGGGCTTCCATCAGGACGTAGCAGCGTGGTTTCCGGCGTGATGGCGCAGCGGTAATGCAGCGTCCCTCCAGGGGGTTGGCGGAGTTAACGAGACGTCATAAGGGCCACGGTATAATTGCGTCAAAGGCGTATAACGGGAGTAATCGCGCACAGGCGTAGTCGAGCCTGCAACAAGGTTCACGGGGAAAGACGAACGAGAATCGACGGGAGCGAGAAAAGAGATCAGGTTCGCGCGGCGTGACGGGGGGGGAACGAAACGAAATTAAGGAAAGAAATAATGCGATAGGAGAAAGTAGTTCGCGAGGAGAGGGCTCGCGCGACTAGTGCACGGAGAGGCCACACTCTCGTCGAGGAAGAAAGCTTGGTACACGTGTTGATGACCAAGACTCATCCCTAATTGCGCTTGATGACACCGTGTCCTCGGGGGTGAAACCGCAAAACCTTCGTCTCCCTTTGCTTCCCGACGCCCACGCGACGACCAACCCCCCTTAGTGTTCGTCGACGAACCCTCGCTCCATGGATGAGGAGGGAAAAGCCTGGACGGTCTGGGACATGTGTCGTGTTCAAGCATCCGGAAAAGCACACCGGGTTATCTAGGATCCGGACCAAAATACACGGCACACGTTCGAGGGTCGTTCTTTCTTCCTTCGATACACGATACTCTCTTACGGGGGCGACGATCCTGTCACGTTTACCTGGATAAGGGCCAGGTTTATCGGTCCTTTAGCCGCATGCTGTATATCCGCTTGTTAGGCCGACAGTTTGCATACGCGGGAGGAAAGTTTCGTGGGTTGCCCATGGAATAAATTTTCCTGGAAACAGGCCCTTCGAGTAAATAGAGAATTATTAATCGATAGATTATGTGAATATGTGACATGTACCTACATCGAGTTCGAGGGTTAATCTCAGGTGCAGCTCGAGTATCGGACAAAGCAGATTATCGAGCCGAAAGAATGCGCAGACCTGCAAACAAATTACCCAAGTTATTTCGAGCATCCGAAGGTTTTTAACAGGTGCGCGAGCCAGGTGCAATCAACGTTCCAATCTCCGGCCTATTCAATTACGCCGGAATTTCCCGAAATCGAATATCGTCTAAGACCTTTCCGGACGCCACGCGTTCTTAGAATCCACCAATTAATCGACCGTCAGCCAGGAATGCCGCACGACGGTGAATCGGGAATGGTTTTCGCTGGACAGAGGGTTGAAACTGACGAGAAGAGGGGGCAGAACGTCTAGCAGCTACGTTATGAATACATTATATCTCCGGTTCCAAGGGATGCTGGCACATGCGCCGACAGGGTAGCTCCACCCTGTCCTCCACCGGGAACTCTCTGTTTCTCTCCTCCTCCGTCGTGTCCTCTCTCGCTCCCCTCTGCTTCCGCACCCTCCTGTCTGTTCGCGCTAATTATACATGCGCTAACCAATCCACCTCCAATGAGGCCGGGCCTGTCGCCCTCTCTACGGAGAGGGTTCAACCGCTCTCGTCCTCACTCGTCGGAGCCTGGGTGGAGCGTGGACCTTTCTCCGTGGGCACACCACGCACTTTGCTTTGCTTAATTACGCGGAGGCGTTAACTAGCTTTCAGCCAACCCTTGAATCCGCAACCCTTTGCCCCGACGCTGGAAAGGGAATCGTCGCCGTTGATTGGCCTTCCTGTGGTCTCGCGAGCTTGCATCCGACCGAGAAACTCCTCGCCAACTCGAATGAATTAAGAGTCCCCCTGCTCGAGGATTTCCATCCGATTTGAATACTCTTTGACGACGCGTGTATTTCATACAATTCCACGCGAAAATTTCTCCTCCCCTGATCGTTTGGACTCATCCACGACACTCGCGAACTGCCACCTCGGGGATCTTATTAAACTTGTTGAGTTACGTGTTACATACTGGATAAAAAGTTTTCTTTTTTTGTTTGGTCTTGAGGAAGGGCATATACAGTCATTCACATAAGTATCTATCGAAGATATTTGTCTCAATTAAATTGTAGGTTCGATGTTCCTAAATTATAACTCGAGGCCTTGAATGTTTCTTACGGATGAACAAGAAATACAAAATAAAACACTTGCTGTGCGTTGGGCTTACGTAGATCCCCTAAGGATTGAATCCAACGTAACGACTGCCAACAATGGGTTCGCGAAGTCCGATCCTCGTAAATTCGTCAGGCTTCAAATATAAAACCGAGACCTCGTATTTCAACCACCTTGTTATAGTTCGCAGGCAACAATTTCACTGACTATTAATTTCAGTTGTACGATGTTCAAGACTCTACCCGCTTTGACTGGTCTATCCACTTTAGGCGTCACCCTAGGGCGAAGCGGGTCTTTCAAGCATTCTTATCTTATATGTGCTGTGTTTGCGCGGTCTCCGGGTGAAATTTCTTATTATTAACTTGGATAAATATTAAAAGCGTATTCTAAATAAAATTATTGGAAGCGAAGCACAATTCGTAGAGGGTGGTTTTAGCCGGACTAAAACTCGCAAATAAACTTCTCAGATACAATCGATACAATTTTCATGAACTCGTTAAAAATTCCTGTCTGCAGTTTCGATCTGACCTCTCGAACTACACCCTCGACCGTGGCGTCGTCGAAGGCGTCTTTCGCGTTCGGTTTCCCGGGCGATAATTAAATAGCGAGCGAAAACACAAACAGCGGTCCTCATTTTCTATTCATTGCTTTCCATCCCATTAGGAGCTATCGCCTGTTTCGATATTCCACTGCCGCGAGAGAGTCCCTTCGTACTTAATCTCATATTCGCAAGACAAACACCCACCCCACCGGACGCGATCTTAACAGATGTTCCCTGCGGGAAGTAATGACCTCACAATCTCCAATTTACGAGCCGCCGCTCACCGCGGGGCCGGGGAATCCTCGAGGTCAAAGATTTCCTCGGCTCGATCTTCGTTTCCATAGTGGAAATGACCGTAGACGAGCTTGTGCCGGCGCAACGAGATAAATAAGAAGCTCGAGAGCACATCCAGAACGGATCCGGCCGAAGAGGGACAGAAATACGAGTGGCGTCCCGGGCGATACGAGACAGAGGGATCGAGGGGGATGAAAAAAGCGTGGGAGAAAAAGAGAGGAGGACGACGAGAGGAGATCGAGGGCGAGAGGAAGCGGGATAGTCGGTACGAGGATGAAAGACGAATGCAGACTCTCTCTCTCTCCATCGCGAGGGTGGCTAGGGAGCCGCGAAACGCGGATTCGACAAATCGAAGTGTGGCCCCCGCGCGAAAGGGGGGCCTAGGGGGGGTACGAGGAGAGGGGCTCGTCGAGGAGATGGAGCGTCGCTGCAGGTCGGAATAAGAGGGTGGGTGGCGTGGTGTGCCGCCTTCGACGCGCAGGCCCTATGCAAAATAGCAAGGCTGGTGGGGTGACGGAGCCGTTCGAGACCCCCCAACGGGGCAAACAACCCCTTAGTTCTGCCGTAGCGGCCGCAGACGCCCCCACCACGTGTGTGTCTCGCGCGAGGGACGCCTCTCGTCGTCGTCGTCGTCGCCGCCGTCGTCGCCGTCGATGGCAGCGCCACCCCCGGTCGTTCGTCTTTCGCTCGATTTTTTACGCCGATCTTCTCGATTTCTGATACCTTCACCGACGCTGACCATGCCGTTTCTTTTCGCGTGAAGCGCGCCCGCGGCGGCCTTGGACGCTTTCAGTGATAACGTGCTTTCTCGGTTAAGCGAGGATCGCCAGGGACGATCTGGCCATCGTCTGGAACTGCTCGGCAAGAGGAACGATTCGGATGCCGTCCACGAGCAACAGTAAGCACCGAAAGATTCACCCTAACAACGCGAATCTAAGTTTACCTTGTGCAAAGTGACCAAGTTCCTAGCCGCCGCGCAACGGATTCAGTGTTTCGAGGTGGTAGGACTGTTTCGGGGTGTTTGGGTCAGGCCAGATCGAAAAGAAAGAGTCTACCGATCGTAAGGTGCCTTAAAATTTACTATGTACAGGGTGTAGGTTAGTTTCTTTGTGGCTCCGTTTACTAGCAATAGGTATAGAAATATGGTCTACCTTTCTCCGAACCATTTTCATTCTATTAGTCATTCTGTTCTCTAAGCTGAAGTACAGAATCCATGTTTACGTTGTGTCGAGTGCGTGTTTCTCCTCTTCTAACCTGCTGCGCGATGAATTCAGTGATTGGTTTGTTACATCAGAATATTTTTAATTAAAATATAGCAGAAATGTAGTCTAACAATAAGTGATGCCAAAAGCGTATCTATTCTTTTATTTCGATAACGTTTCTAGGAGCGGCAATACCTCCTCGATGAATCATGAAGTAGAATTTTCGAAATGGAAAATAATGAACAAAATCTTGACCAGTAATTGTTGCTTCCAATTAACGTCAATACCGATTCACCATCCCTTTCATGGATCAGCATTTCAGTTTTTGTTCCCCATAAGATAGGACTACGGCAATCTCTCGTATGAAACTAGTGCAATCTATCGGATCATTAATCATCGAGTTTCCGGCTTTAAGTAGATATCGGTAACTCGATCGCCAGACGCAGTTGATGTCCCGACAGCGACGATGCACGCGGCGTGAAGTCAGCCTCGGAATTACCTTAGCAACCTTGAACTAATAAGTCTCTCATCAGCTGCAGCGACATTGCGGCGCTCCTAGCACATTAACAAGAAAACATTCTACGCCTCGGAGAGCCCTGATCGCTTTATAGACACCGCTCTTCGCGAGAGTCATAAAAATCCTGAAAGCCCGAGCTCGACATAAATCATCGAATTCTTCGCGGGAATTTTTGGAATTAGCGAAGCAATTATCGATATTTATTGGATACGCGCGACTGTAAATCTTTCGCGTGTGTCGTAACTGCTATTGTGGAGTTCATTACGATTAATTGCCTCTCCGTTTGGCACGATTCGCGGGAGATTTGTGGATTCGTTGCGGGACATTAACGTTTTCGGGTTCCGTTTCGAAACCTCTCGCGACATTGAAATTTTAGATCTCTATTGTTCTTTAGAAGTAGAAGCTTCTTTACGGGTAGGTTCTATTATACGAACGTTCTTTAGTAAGAACAGTATATTTTTTTGAAATCGCACGATTTCCGCTGAATAAGTTTAAACCGTGGCGATGAGTTGAACGTTGCAAAAGTTCAACCAGACTGTGAGTGATGTTCGACGAGGAAAGACGAGTACCGAGTCGAAATGATTAATATTACCATCGCTACAAATTAAAGAAACTTAACCCGCGAGAAAGGCGCGACCGCCATGAAATAATGAAAACGACACATTTCCCGATCACTCTGGAAAATTAATATCGCCCGTCACGGTTAAATTACAACAACGATAAATTACCACGTCCTAACGAACCGTCCCGCTACAATAGAGTTACGAAACCGCGGATAAGATCGGAAACCAAAGGGGGTTGAACAAATTGATCAGCCTCGACGTTTCGCGCGGAGTTATTAATTCGTCGTTCGAATCAACCGCCAACGTCGACTGCCAGAAATCAAGCCACGATGCGAGGAGGGGTTGGGGGACGTATTCTATCAATCTTGTTAGAACTTTCGAAAGCGTTTCGATCCGCGGCACGGAAGAACAAATTCTAATCAAGCATTTTTGTAGACGCCGTTCCGTGACGGGGCGTCGATTCGGCGGTAATTGTACAGCCAGCAGTGGCGGGAGGTGGAGAGGACGTAAAAACGATAAGGAAGAGGTGATAAAGGAGCCGTGATTAATCGTCGATCAATTAACAGTCGCCTAGAACGGCGCGACGATTGCGCCACACGTACCGCTTCGAGCCGGATCTCTCTCTTTAATTAGTTATTAACGACGCACCGTGGCAATTATCTATGCAAATTGGTCCCCATGCCCGTTCTCTACGCCCGTCATTATGTTAGCGGCGATTCCGTAATCCCACCTCCGCACCTCAGGCTCGTTCGCGCCGAGCGAACGTCACCTGGAACGTGAAAAAGTGCGCGAAGGTGGAAGGTCGCGGTGGAGACGAATCGTCTTCGGATGTGTCGAGCGTCAACTCCACGATTCAATGTTCAATCTCGAAACCGGGAGTGTCTGTCGCGGCTTTAACGACCGTTTGTGCATCGATCGTACGAGGAATTATTTATCGCGCTCCTCGATATTTACATTCCAACCGTGATCTTTGTTATTTTTTTTTCTCTCTCTTTCTATCTCTGCTTGGCACTTTGGGATAACGCTGGCGATGCCTATCGAGCGACGATCGCGCCAGGGTTGATAATTCACGAGTGAAAAATCTCAATAAGCGATATTTCTTCCAGAGCTAAATGTGACGTTCTCGTGCAACGGGTGGGAATGAAATTGTTGATGCGGGGAACGGCGCCACGAGCGATGGGAACTTTATTGCTCCCGATTCTCTTGTTTTTCTCGTGGTATTTCTGCGAATCGAGGTTGTTTGATACGATAGCGAGGGCGTTTTTCAGAACCAATCTGAACATTTTGTTCAGGTACGAAGCAAAAACTCGCCTACGCGATATTTTAAGGGGATTCTGATTTAAAATCTGTTTAGAAATGGATTTACTCGACTCGAATATCTCGAATAATTCCCGCTTCGCAAAATTCTAAATATACCACTTTCGAAATATTCCGAAAATCTAGTCGATACCAAAACTATCAACCGTTTTCGATGCAATGTCTTTCCAAGTCTCCAATCCTATTCCCGCAAAGAGTCGATCGCGCGATTGTTGCGAGCAGTCATTAGTCTCTTTTACGAAACAAAAAGTTGTCGAAACACGTCGATATATGGCTCCATGGTGCTTTAAATAGCGTCGCGGGGGCAAGTCGTTTATTTTCCATAGCGAGCGCGCGGCACAGAAACGGCGCACCGTCGATCATTTTCACGATCTACGATCGATCGCGCCGGTACTGGCGGCAACGAGCTGCGCGCGCGATAATTACGATAAAACCGGCGCCGGCAAAGCGAAGTTAATTATTCAGTGCCGTGCGTGTGCCCACGTCCTCTGTCCCACAAAGGGAAGTGACTCGAGGCGATTACCCTTCGATGCTGAATTTCGACGAAACCAGCTTAATATGGAATGATGGGATGCGCGCAGCTTTCGTGGTTAATGAGCGAAAATTGCTCGGTAATTTCGCAAGGATATTCGAGAGTTTCGTCGGCTACGATTGGTGAATTATTGGGAGAAGTTATTAAATGTAATCGTTGCTTGTTATTATAATAAATCACCTCGGAAGAGGCATGGCTGATAGCGTGGCTCGAACGTGTTTACATGTTCTGAGCTCGGAGTTTCAAAAACAAAGTTGAGGAACCCTGATCTAGGTCCTTCATGGTCTCCCAACCCAGTCCAAGCGTTTAGCACTCCCATTTCTCCGAATCTAACGAAGGATCCATAGACCCTCCGAACGTCCTCGGGAAGAATACGGCCTCTATCTCGGAGAAAATTTGTCCGAAGCCCGGTTTGAAAAATCGGGGAGCGCGATGTTGCGGAGATCGGTAACGACCGTCGTGCAAATGATCCACGGAGGAGCCATGAGCCTCCGGGAGGGACACCGCGGGCGGTCGCTGGATCAGGAGTGAGAATGAAGAGGAAGGAACGAGGATGACGGGAAAAAGAGGGAGGCTGGGTGTAATGCGTGCGCGCGATCGTGCGGGTGAAACAGAAATAGCGCGTCGAGAAAGAGGGAAAGGGAGAGGGAAAGAGAGAAAGGGATCTTTTACGGATCGACTACCAGAACGATGAAATCGGTGACGGAGAAAGGGGCGGACGTAGGCGGTCATTTGTTGCTGTTTATTAATTCGAGGCGAGGCGAGATACGTCCAGTTTGTGCGGTTCGGTTGCTCGTTTCGCCCACGCATAAATTTCTCTCTATGTGTTTCTCTCCCCCTCCCTCTCCGCCCTCTCGCAATAACGCACACGTAGCCCCCACAATGGCGTGCGTCGGCCCCCGATGATAATGCAGAACATCGTAAATAAAATATGCCCGATAGTAGGTGAGCGCAGGGGACCGTCGAAATTCCGAAACGAAACTTTTCGATGCGGAGATCGGTGATTCCTGGATCAACGACGAGCAGTCGGAGGACCCGAAAAGCATCGTAAAGGCGGTAATAAAAGCGTTGCTACTAACATGTCGCTCGTGCGGCATTTTATTGGACACGGCATTACTTTACTTTGCCAGGGCTGACTCGGAAACATTGTTTCGAAAGGAGCGACTCGAGTCTCTTTTCGCGCAAGCTCGAAACGTGTGAATGTTGATCGAATAGCAATTTTGTGCATGGAGTGCATGGACAATCAATCGATCGAGGAGATTCTCTGCTCTAGGACCCTAAAATGAAGCGTCCTTTCGTCAAATTCTTCCTTACACTCTGCGCGTACGTTTTTCACAAGTAAATATTCCTATATCGACGAAATATCGAAGGGACTTTGGTGAAAAGAAACACGTGCTCTTGGTGTTCTTGATCGTTTGTATTCATGCGAAACGAAAGAGTGGCACAGTTTCCTGTTTAGTGGGAGTACTGTCGCGGTCGAAGCATCAAGACTCTTGGATTCGAGTCAAGACTAAAATTTAATAGTTTGCCTAGATAACCAGTTTCATTTTCCAATCATAGATACGAATCCTACTGTCAAAAACCAGAATGGAGAAATGATTTGTCTCCGACGAGTATTCATATTCGTCCAACGTGAATTTCATTACGTATTTCGAGTTCTAATTTGCATCTACCATTAGTTACCGTAGATTTTTATCTAGATGAGACTTTCGCCCATCCCCAATTGAAGCTAACGAAATAATTTCTCATCGAATCGTCCCGAGTTTTATCATGCACGATCGAAGACCGTCGAATTAATTTCGGTAGCACCTGTATCGATTATAAACATGTCCTTTTTTTTCCCTCTCTCTCGCCACGCTCGGGGGCAACATTAAAAATAACTACCTATACGCTCTCCCGTGCAACGAACCACCCACGTCTCGGTCTCACGTTACGATCGCGTATCTCTTTTAGTACTGGTTGCCCGGGTACGGTGAGAGCATTATGCGAAATTTTTCGAATTTCATACGACCGACGCCTGCTATTGACGAAAATAAACGTTTCCCTCGGTAACGTTTATTCGCGCCCGCGCGAAACGCATTTATTATGTGAAAAATAGAGTGTCCCCTCTGCTTTTTTTTCTAACCACCAACCACGACGAATTTCGCACGCGTATATGTAGATTCTAAAAAGAAGCCAACTGGTCTCTGTCGGAAGGTTTACGATAATTACGATTGAAATCTGTCAATTTTGCAAATAACCGAGCAGCGCGAGTAACGAATTCTCGGGTGATTCATCGTACTCGCGTTGATTCGATTCCCCGAAATGCGTGCACATTCCAGGTGTCAAATCGTCGAATAAACTTTTCGTCAATTTCAGAGTTCAGCTGGCCCGAATACGCTCTTTTCTTATTTTTCGTGGTATTTGCAAAAATTTGAGGAAGTTTGACGAGTCGAGTTTGTTCAAACTTGAACGCTCGTTTTGACTGAATAGCTCTGACGAGATTCCTAGCGCGTTGACGGAGTTTTCGTCGCTAATTTATATACCTTATTTGGCAGAAGGTAGGTCCTTGAAATCCCCATTGAAAAGACATCGAAATCTATACGTTATCAAATTCATTCCACGCTCGTTCTCTATCCCGAACACTTCAACCATCGAAAAATAGCCGACACTCCGGAATAATTCATTCGACCCTTAAATAAAAAGAGAATCGCCAATTAAGTGGACAATACCGCGTCGTCCGCGCAAAGCCGCGAAACAATGACCAACAAAGCGAAGGCCCAAGCTCCTCGGTCCATCAAATATTTACCGAGCCAGGTACTCGAAAATCCCAAAAATGAAAAAATGGTAACGATACCGAGAAAGGCGTACGACTCCGATCAGCATAATTTCGTGCTGTCTGAAACCCTCAAAGACAAAGGATAGAATAACAACGAGAAGAAAGGGGGAAGATGGTGGTCCAGCGCGGAGGTACAATTAAAATGACATTAATTAATTGTTAGCGCAACAATGCATCCGTGTCGGGGGCACGAACGCCGAAGGGGAAGTAGCGACGGGGAGGGGGGGGGGGGGACAGGGCCCCGGAGCCTTCATAAATTTACATGTCTTTCGCCGCGAGAATCATTTTTTACAGCCGTTAGGAGAGTGTCGGCGGTTGGTGTGCGTGCGGAGAGAAGCTGTGGACCTACAGCAAAGCATGGGCTATATTACGAGTCCCCATGGTGTTGCTCATAATAACCATCGATGTCTCTCCGTGGGCATGGAAGGCAGCCTCGAGGTTCGATCTTGTTATCCGTCTCGGGCCACGATCGAAATACTTTGCTCCGATCGGCTTTACAGCTCGATAATTATTGTCGTTTTATGCCCGACCAGGCTCCTCGTCGCGCTGAGCTATTATTAACGAGTGCTAGCCACATTTTTAGACCGGTCGGGTACCTGTCAGAAAATATTTTACTCGACGGACATTGTTCTGGAAACGGTCGCTCGAAGGGTTTTTCGGTAATTCCAGCTCTGGAATTCTTGTAGCGACAGCCGTTGGTAACCGGACCGGTTTTCTATTTTCTTTTATTAATTACTACACGTGTTCGCCGATGTTTCCCGTCGTCCGTTCAATTTTTAAAGCGACTCGACGCCACCTCCTGTCCACCGTGATGCTTTTAAAGCACACCGGTTTCGGACAATTTATCGTCCGTGCTCGATTTGTATTCGTTGAGTTACTTGGTGTATTTTAGTGTACACTATTCTTCACCTTTCAGATCTGCCGTTCAAAATTGAGGACAAAATTTAAAAATTAGACCTTAGAAAGACCAGTTTTCCTCGAAAACTACACTATTAGGATTCTTTTTTTTTTTATTTTTCCCATACTAATTTTAGTCCCAGTTAACCTTAAGGATTAAATTACATTAGTATGAGAAAAAACATAATTCAGGCCAGAAAGAGTTAAACGAAACAAAAACGAACATAATTTAAATTACTTGTATATTTTAAACGAAACATTTATTAACACACATTCAAGTTAGAGTGACGCCCAGAAATTATTACCAGCAATGAATTAGTTTAAGTTAAATTTCATTTGGTTTTATCTAAATGAACCATAACTTTACGCCCGCCCGAGGCTATCTCAAAACCCGTCGAGTAAATCGCCTGAAAATGCCCGTTCGGCCGAACCCAAGAATTTCCTTGCATAATTTTTGAATCGCGTGCTTTTATCTGGCGTGATAATCTCGAGTATGATTGGCGACGTCTTTGAGCCACGGAGCATCATAATCCAGTTCGTGAATTCACACCTGCGCGATATGAGCATTAGCGTTTCCCAGCCTGGCTTCGTTATGCTTCATATACACATACACACGTACGTACACACACGTGTGCTGACTGTCGTTCGTATGTTTTTTGTTCCAGGACATAAGGGAGCGGAAGGAGCGTAGATGAGTTCTGCTGTCTGCGTCCTCGGTAAGTCGTGAACAGTGAATATAAAGAGCGTATAAAATGTCTCACGTCCGAGGGGGACCTTATTATACGCGTATATTATTGCAACCTATCCCGAGACCGAACTTCTATTTAACTAACGAGCCGATGCCGTTATAAATGTTGGGAGGTAACGTTAGATTCCTAGGGAAATAATCATGGTCGCGCTTCGAACGTTTTTAATGTTCCACGCTGTTTCTTGCGCATAGCTGAAAATTATGACCTGATTTCTTGCGGTAATTGATGGAAAGTAGGAACGGTTAATTATATTTTATATTTTATATTTGTATATTACGGGTTTCCTGGTATGGTATACTATACTTGATATTTTTGAATATATATATTTAACTAGAAGTAGAAGAAATCAAATAGGCTCAAGAATAACTCTCTTGAATAAATGGCGACATGTTCAGGTGATAAAAATGATTATACTCTAAGTTCATCGATGTATTCTTGAAGTATAAAGGCGAGATTTTAAGCAGATTGAGATCATTCACGTGTTACCGAAGTTTTGCAACTAAATATACACAACTGTTACCCCTTAAACTTCAATGTATCAGGCAAAACAATTTTCAACCAATTTACACGTAGAATTAGAATCGACATTCCCACTCCGAGTAGGACCAGAAACACAGTCGATCGAAACGTTTAATCAAGTATGCTCGAAGGGACATTGATCGACAATTATTTCACATCCAGCACCCACCGTGGTCGCAGAAATACGCATCGGAGGTTACAGAACGACGAGGAGTTCCTGTCAAACGGTGCGAATACAAAGATAAATAAAACACCGTGCAAATGCATCTTCGGTAAAAGTTTGTCTTTTCCAACGAGTACTAAAAATGGACATTTTCAAACATTGTCTTCCTCGATCGGATCGATTCCCCGCGAGACGCTGGACTCGCCCATGGTTCTCGCGGGAGAAACAGAGAAACGGATGGGCAATGGGACGAATGCTGAAGACGCAGCTGGAGAGAGAGAGAGAGAGAGAAGGAGAGACGCGAAGGATGAAGGAGACAGGCCCACGGTTGCCGGACTACCTCTTCTTCCCCATAAATACGGATTTAGTCGCGCGGTTTACGACCGAAAACGTGTCGAGCTTCGCGAGCCGGGCCGCGCCTAAATTATTAAAGTCGTAAACGATCGAAATCGTCGTTAAGCGCCGCGCGAAGAAACCCATTGGGCCTGCCTCCGCGTCTCCTCGGACAAGGATCATTTTTCTCGTGGTTTCATTGTTGGGCCCGCGGTTAAGCGGGCCCCTCGATACACACACCTCCACTTTTCGACGTGCTCGACAATGAACGGGCTTACCCGTCGCGTCAAAAATCGAAATTCTTGGCTAAAATTCTTCGAGGATTCGGTATCGAGAAGGGTCAGCAGCCTTTGAAAGCCAACGAGCTTTCGAAAGGTCGATGTGCAGTTTTGAATAATCGATATGCTCCAAAAATTAATTAATTCGCTCTCAAGTTTAGATTAATTCTAAAGACTGATATTACTACTGCCAGTCAATATTAAGAATTTTATTCGATATTGTATCCGAATTCTCAGCTAGCAGGATTCTGGCAATTTAATTGTCAGTTGAATAATTTGTTATTTTTATTATTCACGGTTATTTACATAATATCGATCGGCACGCCTAATCTGTTATTCTCATTGAAGCATTCGTGAATCTATTATGCAAAAATAAAATCGAACTGTGTTTAACACACTGAGAACGGGTGACGAGATAAAGACGAGATATCTCGTCTGTAGCAAGTCGAACGTACGCAAAAAAAGAAAAAGAAAAAAAGCACCTTCCTCAATGGGTTAAATTACTCGCGTTAAAATCAATTACAAACGGATTTTTTTGAATCGTGTTTTTCCAATTATTTTTCTTCAAATACCTGTACGTATCATATCAGTCCTCGTTTAAGTAGGAAATGATAAGAATTATTTTTCTAGAAATACACAACGATCGTTATCTTAAAAAAACATCGTACATCACTCGTGTTGTTAAAATGCATTTTTACTGGATGAAAAATGTGTTGGTCGGTCAGAGATGAATTATTACAGTTTTTATGTTTATTGCCATTATTTAAATGGGATTCCTTATCTGATATGAAAGATCGATTACATATTTCTTACGAGAGTTGTATCGTTGAACAAAAGCGGAAGACTATTATGTTCTTAACCAAATGCAGTACACTTAATTTATACCGCGTGTTCGCTTGAAACGCTTTAATTGCGCCTCGATTATCCGCCATTATGCAGTGATTAACGCAGGTTTTGTTTGTTAAAAAGCCAGTTTACGTAATCAACGTGAGCTTGGGCGGTCGTTAAAAGATGGAAACCGACGATAATGAAAAAGGAACGCGCTAAGTTCACATGGGGCAGGCATAATAATTGTCACGCTAATGAAGGAGTAACATACGGTACATGGAAGTAACCTGTGATATTTTATTATCAACCATGCAAGTTGTTCTTCTCTCAAGACTTCTTAAACGGTGTTTCAACAGGATTGCAGATCAGCGTTATCACTACTTCGTTTAACTGCTTCGAACTTGGCGTAGATTCATTTTGTTTATATCTTGAGTACGTTTCGTTTAATTATGGAAGAACTAACTGTCAGATAAAATAATTACGAGTACATACGTTTAGATGTTTGCAATACATAGAAAGGAAAGTTTAGTCAGAAGTCAAAGTTATCCTTGGGTCAAATAGGTTTCACATAAACTCCACGAGAGAATCATTCCTAAGAAGCTCGTGTAATACGTAGATAAGTTGGAGAAAGGGGAACAAATCGTGTGCCAATTTGGGAAACCAGCAAACCGAGCGTTAAATTCTAGAGGTATTTGCAGTCGCAGAACCGGAGTTTGACGAGTCACTTTAATCTTTATTATTGTCTTTATTTCTAATGATCGCACGAATGAGTTCTAAGCACCCAATCCAGCAGCTGTTCACGTCAGCAATGTAACATTTTCTATCTAAACCAAATATTCGCGTACAAAAACTGTAGATGACTCGTTATTAGATGGTATTGTTGGAACTAACTAATTTTTGCAATTAGTCCAAGTCTCCACGAGCAACATTTAAAATTTGCATTCTGGCATCCGCAACGATAATTACTGTTACGTTCTTCGCCTCGATACGTAATTATTATCCACGGCAAGAACTCATTATCGAACGCGAAATCGTTCCAAAACGATTACAGGTTCCAAAAGATCCACGAACATCGATACCTGACAGCGAAAACGGATTCGCCGTACCGAAAAAGTCGAATAAGAAGGAGAGGAATGCGCGAGCGCACGGGTTTCGAGAGAACTGTGACTCATTATGCATATCATATCTTAATCGTTATTAACGCTGAATTATCATACAAATTGTACTTATCATGCAAATCAGCACGGAAAATGGAAATTGAATTTTTTTGACCTGCATCGTGTTACCGACAAATTAGTTGTGGTTTAATGTTTTACGCGACCGACGTCTCTGTCACGGCTGTCAAAGAAATTTGTTACGCTCGTGTGAACAGGTTACGCAAACACGCGTATCGACGAATTTTACTAACGTGTCGATACATTGCTGCACTCCTCTCTTTCGATTAAGGACGCCGTTCTGTACAGGAGACGTCAATTTTTTGATGACTTTAAAATGAAATTCTGTAGACGTTTTACCCACTTGTATTAATCGCGCATACCACAGTAGAAGCTTGGAACTTTGGAGAATACACTACACTTGTTAATGGTTATTAAATCGATACACTGATTTTTGTGTATACACCACTTATTACGGATTATTATCCTGTAATTTATAGTCGGATGCTGGAGAAATAAAAAAGAGTTGTAGCAACATGTTCTGCAATCCGGCGCGGTGCACCAAATATGTCTTTAATTATATGGAGATTAATGCATCAATGTATGAAGCTCGTGGATGACTTTCACCTATACTACTTTCGTAAAAATATTGGTTTAGAGTATGTAGATGAAATATGTAAATTTATTTAGCTAGCACTATTTCTGATGTTTATGTTTTCGATGTGTTTTAAAAGTATGGAAGATTAGAGGAACAATAAGAGTAGAGAGGACGTTATAGTCATTCATAAAGTTTTTCTACCGTCACTGAGGGATTTTATATGAAAGAATTTCATTTCATTTGATCGAATTTTAGACAAATGACCTCAAACTATCCTCTCACACCTATGTCTAATACGAACAGCGTGAGAATTTGGTTCCAATGTTCCAAGAACGAATGATAATCGTCTAGCAGGGAAGCAGTGTTTCGCAAAAAAGCGCAGCGGTGCCGATGGCATCGAATTAATCATTCATCGGTCGTATCGATCCCTGGTGAGAACCAGAAGTTTATGGATTTTCCCGGCCGCCAGCTGGCCGACGGGGGTCTCCGTCACGTCTGAGATTAAAACTATTTCTGGGAATGCTGCGTGGCGCGGACAGGCTAGATGCATGTCGAGCCTCCGCGTCACGTATAGAGGATAGGTGGCACGCACTAGGTGGCTGACTACAAAGAAGCGAAATCGATTTGCAATTTAAATCTATCGGCGTACGTGGCCGCGGGTCATCCGATTGCTGTACGGCACTGAGCCGATCATTTCACCGAACCTAGATAGCTTCGATAACGGCTCGGATCGAGCGAAGGATTCCGCGAGATCGAGAGTCGGTTCGAAAGATCCTGGGCTCGTACCAGCCAAGGTTCTCGACCTGAGAATTTTCATACGCGCGAGGATGCTACCCTCTGCCGCCCCCAGTCTCCTGAATCGAACGCGATTGGCACGGTGCTCGTGAATTTTTTCAATTCTTCCACAGGTACCTGCAATCGCGAACGCAATGAACTTCCGGATCTCGATTGGTTCCTGATAGGAGGAACTGTGCGTGGAATATGGAAGACGCAGGTGCGTGGCGATAAATGTTCTTATGTGTATTGCTATTTGATTTAGAAATTTCAGGATAGTCAAAAGCGTTCTTCTACCGAAATTTATTGATGACGTGAAAAAAGAGTCTGGCCAAAAATGGAAACCAGAGTCGTGTAGAGGGCTCTCTCTAATTTCCCCTACACGCACTTAGTCTTCGAAAACAGACACGTTGATCCTCGAATTAAGAGACTCCAAGGGCTAGGTTCGGGAAAGTTCGGCTTAAGAACGTCGAAGCGAAGACTCTTCACCTTTTTCTCGCCGCGTCGTTCTTTCTTTTTTTTTTTTTTTTTTTTGTACGAATCAAGGTGGTTCTCTAATTGCTTTTTGTTGCGCCAATTCATCGTTACACCCTTTTAAGGCTTCTCATCCTTGTCGGAGAAATAGAATTGCCTAATGAGCGTTGGAATCGTTTGATCAAGGATTTATCGATTTCTTTTCGTTTATATGAATGGTGTTTCCCAATTAATACCTTGAAACTAGGTAAAATGGTAGAAATAAATCTAACCGATGCCTTCGTTTAAAGTCACATTTTTTTCGTTTCCAATGTGGACAATAACCATATCTCGCGGTTAAAAGTTCTCTTAATCGTATATCCCCGATAAAAGAATTTCAATATCCATGACAGACGCAATTTCACGGAGGTTTGACTTATTTTCATTTTTATCCACCCAGGACTTCCATGCCTGTGGTCACATTTCAAACAATGAAAAGAAGAACAATCTCCTTAAGGGTTTCAGCTTTCGAGTGCAGCATCCCCTATGCATCGACCCTCCCCTACTCGTCATTTTTCTTCGCTATTGTCTTCTTTGTCGCGCTTCCTTCTCCCTGTCCGACACAGTGTGTCGTTCCCTTCGATGATATTTCCCTATCGATAGATCTTCCTTCGCGGTTCTCCTTCACCCTTGCCTTATATTTTGAACAACTTTACCATAACCGTACTCATCGAATTTCTTGTGCTCATACAGATATAAGAGTGGTGGTTCATATGCATATGCCAAGTCTAGAAATTATAGACTATATTCCAAGAATCGAGTCGCAGAGAGTTTGGTCGTCCATTCTTCAAAAATCGCGGAGGATCATCGAGACAATCGTTTGCGATGGTCTTACATCACCGGCGTACATCTCCGTAGCCAGGTCGAGGTCACGAGAGGAGCACGAGAACGATTACAAAAGAGGTTGGCAGGTGATGGGGTCCAGATTCGTCCCCGTGTATCGGCAAGAATATCGAGTGTCGACCTTCCGGTCGGGCCCTTGCGAACCGTTCGAACCGTTTTCGATCGGTTCGATCGGGCGGGCCCCCATCGTGCCTCTTTCTTATAATGTTTCTCACGTCGGCACAGACAAAAGCCAGCAAATTCCACCGTGAAAATCCGCGCTCATATTGGGCCACGGCGTCTCGTGACAAAGAATGCGAGCGAGTGGAAATACGTGCGAGAAGGCTGGCAACTCCGCCGTGAAATCAGTTAGGAAATCACAGGGTCCCCGGTGGAAACGTTACCTCTCTCTTCCTCTACGCTGGGTTGCTCCTTCCCTCGCCTCCCTTCCCGCTCTCTCCCGCCACGGGGTCGATTATTAATTTGTAACGAACCGGCGCCGACTGTTATTATCCTATGGTTACGCGATCACGTGATTACACGCACACGCAACGAAATCGACGCGCGTCGCTGCGTGATCTCTTGGGGATACCACTTTCGACCATATGGATTATTGTTGATCTTTAGGAGTTTATCGCTAAAGTCAGTAGTCAGGAGTTCCATCTTAAGTTAAAAAGTAAATTAGAAAGTATCGAGTAAGTATTTGTGAATGTAGGTGTTACTTGTGGGTTGTGTGGGGTCCTCGCGTGGAATCGTCACGTACAACTTTTTATTTTTGTTGACTCATGCCACTATCAACCTTAGCTCGTATGCGAGTGAGTTAAGCTGAGGATCGAAAGGAGATTGGGTGCCTCGCGAGACCACACGTTGCAGTCATTGCGTCCGCTGAAAACTGACATTACGTGTCTTTCGGTGAACAGATATTATTATCACGCTTCTCACGCTCATGGATACCGCGAAAGGCGTGCGATCTATCGCCTATCGACTTTCACCTACTTTCAGGGGATAATGACCACGTCAGGTCGAAAAGCAAGGTCACATTTTCAGTCCACTGTTCAACTCGGTGATTTCATTTTTATTGTAATTTACCAAATGAAAAGAAGGTATTTCAATAGCAGGTGTTTGGAAAATAATATTCTCTCTATCCCATTCTGGATCATCATCCATAATTTCGTATTTCGCGAAATTATCGAACGCAACGCAAGAAAGTATCATCGAGGTGGATAACTGGCGGTAAAGGATTCGATCGGTGGGCAAACACGGGCCAGTTCGAGCCACGAGGCTATCGATTGGCCCTTCCCGGAAGACAGGGGCCGCCGTGTAATCCGACTGCCATCTTAGGATGGAATTATATCGACATTGATGTCGATCGTCCTACCTTCATCGTAGGTAGAATTCAATCGACGATACAGTCCTAACCAGTCCGAACTAGTATTCAATAGGTATCAATGATACAGCCCTGATCGATGAACGACAATGTTCCTCGAATTTCCGGAAGATCGTGTAAATTGAAGTCAATAAGAGTTTACATAGTGTCCATCGACGGAAAGGAAAGTTGATCGGCGCTGATCACGGGATCGATCACGAGGGCCAATTTCAACCAGTTTCACGTGGTTCGATTTACGTAGTAATGTAACAGGTTCGTGACGTCGCGCAAACTGACAACCGACTGTCACCAGGATGTATAACGAATAATTACAGTTTTACGTGTGGTGGAGCGCAACGTTGGTCGTCGATCGATGTCAGGTAGCAGTTACGTTACTTTCGAGCATCCCAAACCCATTCTTTCTCTCGACAAGTTTTACAAAACCGAAGTAAGACGGAGACAAAGGAGAGGTATAAAAATTCATATTATACGATTAAAATATTCCAAACGTCGCGAATCAATTTTTATGCGAGGTATCGACCGTTCAGCCTACAATGAAACCCGCCCCTTTTAGGTATTGTGTAGTTACAAAGCGGATAAAGCTCTTACCATGATCGGACGTCAGAAACTCTAGCGAAGCGTATCAACTCTTGCAGTACATACACACTCGCGCATCAAACGTTATATTTTTGTCGTTGCCACGTTTCTTTCCATCGCGCCTCTTTCCAGATTAATTTTAAATTGAAAATATCATTTTACGAGTTAACTCCTTAGCTTACAATGACGCCTCAGAGACATCGTAAGTTTACCCGGCCAAACATCAACAAAACGTATCAGATACGTGAATGTTCCAACGTGTGACCAACCCCCTTAACGTTTATGGCACGCGTTATTGGAAATTAAATCGTAAAGCAAGGAGTTAAGGGTCACATTCGGCTTTCGTATCCAACCGCACCCTTAAGCCCTTAAACCTTCCAGAACCTCTCGATATCGAGAAATAGAGTTGATAAGATTGATGAAATTCCGTTTGTCCTATCGTCGAATTAGAGTCAGGCCGGTGTCCACTCGGTCGCAATTACTTAAACATGCTCGTTCGCCTGGGCGGACTTCGACGTATGGAATTCTGTTCCTGGAAGGGGGTACTCGCGACACGGAATTAAAGAACACGAGCAACGGGAGGGTTGGAAAGCATAAGAGGAGGAAACGGGTGAAACGCAAGTGGCTCGAGCCCGAGGCGAATGGGCATAACCGGGTTACTCGGTTCTTCGACGAATCGGCTTAGAACGTCTAAAAATGTCCCCGACGGTTAGCCGATGTTTGCAGCGCCGGGAACGAAATGTTGTTCCGTATATCGGACTATACATCGTGGTAATTAAGTGCTGACCCCACGGTAATTCCATTATCGCTGCCATCGTTGTCCGGCAGAGCTGGGAAATCCGATTAGTCGCGGGCGACTCGACGTCGCGCTTAACGTGTGCATATCACCGCGGCTGGGACACCGTACCCTTGTGAATTTATAAGATTTGTGAACGCGCGCGTCTTGCGTTCCTTTCCGGACGATCCTTATCGATTATTCAACATCGAACGTTTGTCAAACGTAAATGTTCGACAGAACTTCGTTCTTCGGGGCGGAAGGGTGCACTGTCGGTAATAACTCGTGGAAATGTAAACGTACTTCGACTGTGTTCGAAAGTAAAAATCTATTTTTAATGGAATCGAGTCGCTAACCCGATTATTAATCATCGCCAATAAGTATTGGCGAGAGGACTACGTCAACCTGAATTTTTAATCTTCGTTAGTCGTTCATTTGTTCAGACCCGTTTTGTTGTTTCATCGAAATGCAGTTCCAGCGTTCACCGGATCAAATCTAATTCCATCGACAGACATCGTTCCGATAAAAGCAAAATGTTCTCTCGCTGCAATTAAAGAGTTTTAATTATACCGTTCTCAACGTCCACTTTCATCGACGTTTCACCGGTGGAAATAGTACGGGGTCGATTCGGTCTCTGACGGTTAGAGTATTATGTAGACTACAATAAATGTAATTGTAATATAAAATTACATGAACTTTAATAATCGATTAAAAATTATTCTTGAAATGTAAGATTCAGAGAGTTTAAATGTAGCTACGTTATTGTTAGTTACCGTTGATTATGTTAATCGATATAGATTTCGATGCGTTTCGCGAGCGATTAATTCGTTAAGTCGAGGAAATTCACAGAAATTGATCCCGCGAGTAATTCGTGATCAACGCTACAACGTTTGACTGCAATAATTACAATAATTACAAAGTTTCGAGCGTGCTGCTGTGCGAGGTCATGCATTAGATCACTGATAAGCATCCCGCCGCGACACGATAACAACAATTTGTTGCTAACGTTTTCATTTCGCGTCATCGAGGCGTATCGCGTGAAACGCTGAATTAACAAACGTGAGTTTATTTCTGAAGGCTCGATACTGAAACTCAATGTCAACGCAATAAATTTCCGTATTATTCAGAATGTTACGAAAATTAAAAATAATAATAATACTTAATCAACGAACCTCTGTTCGTCTCATTATTTTAAACAGCTTCTTCTAGTTGCATATCGAACGGGCAGCGATTTCCAGAAGTGTTTCATACGAAAAGAATCTAACTTCGGCCTGTGAGCTTTTATTATCAACATTCCCGACTAAGAAAAGCATAAACGACTTCATCGAAAACGAAACGAAGTTTCTCTTAAAATTCTTTCGATGGAAACATTGTCTGGGCAGTGTCAAACCGTGCGCACCGCAAAACAAACTCGTTCTTCGGTCAACAAAACTCGGTTCGAAATAGAGTTGCCGTTTACAATGTTTAAGAAGCTACGATCGTTATTGCAAGACGCCGTTCGATTTGCATAAACCCATCGAAGACTCGTGAGAGAGGCTTCGCGCAAGAAGGCCGAGCAGAAAGTTCGCCCCATAGAATATTTCATTCGCACGGTTTCATTTCAATTAACGTTCCCCTGTCCCAAAGGGTTTGCCATCGCCTTATATATACGTCTATAGTCTATTTCGATGTTTCGCCGATAATTGCGCCGCGGTAACTCGAACGAGTTAGCGGCTTCTTAAGGGATGAATTTCGAAACCGGTTTCGCATTATGCGCCATTCTCGCCCGGAGGCGATTCTCGAACTTCAGCCGGGTTTTTATTTTCCGTGGCAAAGGGGTGGTCAAGGAGACGAGCACCGATCGATTGCAATGGCCGTGTTAATTCTGGATGACGGTTGCTCGCAACAGTCAACCGGTTCTCCTAACTCAAACAAATCAGGGATCGAGGGAGCAGTTAACTTTCAGTCATTTGAAATTCCGCTCGAACCTGTACCTTTTTCATCGTCCTATTGAATTGCGCAGAATAGTGTGACAAATGAAATAATAAATTATTATAAAAGAATAAAAAATAATTTCTACGAAATACAGCCTTCGTCGTCGCCAAAATATGAATAACGAAAGAATGGGAGTCGCGAGTGCGAAAGAATTCAGCGATTCCGTTTACGAGCTTGCGCGGAACGGCGCATCTGGCAACTAGTTACTAATCTATTCCTGTGCGAGCATCAACATAGTGATTACACCGCATGCCGGCGCGTCACAATGCAAACGGTGCATACACGCGTTGGATTTCAAGTGCACGTACACGTTCCGCGGAAATTCGAAGTCATTTCTAATACAGTAATTGCTTCGAACAGGAAAGAGGTGGGGGGAAGGACTGGCACGAATTCAGATTGCGTTCGTCAGTAAACTGTCTCTCGTTCGCGACCGGATGATTTATCTGTTCCGTTTTCATCGCGCGTCCTCGTTTTGTAATTCCGTGAAATTTTCACAGCCCCCGATTCGCTGCGGTTTTACTTGAAACAGAAGTCGCAGGAACTTGGCCTGCAGTCTTCGTTTTATGGTCGTTGGACTCTATTGCTCCGCAAATATTCGAGACACGCGTGGAAAATTCGCGTGCCCTCGATGACTATTTCACTTTTGCGATTCTGCGTGCGTAGTAACGGAGTTTACGTAGATTTTCCTGTGTTTTTGCTGTATCGATTATTGCGCGACGTTGATGCCGAGTGTTCAGAAATGATTACAAACATTTTGTATTCGTAACTAGGTGAAGTGATGCGGAATATTATTTTCGTCCAATTACCATTTATGGGTTGACCATTGATATCCTCGATGAATTCAACATCGTTCAATTTCAAAAATTGAAAATGGTCCTTCGGCAAAGAAATGATCATCAGGGAATGAACTTGATAAGCTCGAATGCTCTCTAAACAATCCAAAGTCAAAGTTCACGGTGCTCTAGGCCCTCGAGCGGCGTTCTAACTCGCCAAAAACTCGGTCTAAGCCGCGGCAGACATCGTGCACGTTTCCCCACCTCCTCCACCCCCAAACTGCCTGGTTTCTTTTATTTTTTTTATTTTTTCCTTTCTTACTGCGGTGCACGAGGTCTAAGAAACACGACTTCGCCGGAGTCGCACACCAGGCTCGACGGTGTAATTATGCCGCGCAGTGATTGGCGTGGTTCATGGAACAGAGGGTGCAAGCGTGGCTAAGCACGAGGGTAGCGGTGGCAGCAGTCGCGGCGAAGTACGAGAGAGAAAGAGAGGGCCTCGGGGAGCGTGGGTGTGGGTTCGAAGGAGAGGGTTTTTAGCTTGAATTCATTAGAAGTAAAAATCGATAGGCGACGCTCTCGCTGCCTCCGCCGGCAACGTTTCGCTTGGCAAAAAGAATGTGAGAGCATTGCCACCCCCACACCACCCCTCCCTCTACTATACTTGCAGCTTTCACCCTGTTGTTCTCCATCTTTCTCTGGAAGCCACCCTCACACTCCGCTGCTTCTTTCTTCCCGCAGAGTTGTGGCTATCCGGGCTGCTTCTGCAAAGCGATACTCGGTGCTCGAAAAAGAAGCACGAGGAATCTCGCCGCGACCACCTAGACCTTTGCGTTTCCTCGCCTCGCGCTTTCCCAAGATCTGAATCTGCATTTTTCGAGGTGTGATGGAAAATTAGATCAGCCCCG
Organism: Hylaeus anthracinus; assembly: GCF_026225885.1. NCBI lineage: Eukaryota > Metazoa > Arthropoda > Insecta > Hymenoptera > Colletidae > Hylaeus > Hylaeus anthracinus. Next base: position 7,223,463 of record NW_026534333.1, on the reverse strand, counting down.
AGTTTCTTTTTACATCAGTGAAAACTATCAATGATACCTAGAAGTCTGAGATGAATATAGGAACATCTTATGCTTTGTACCTTATATTACCTATATCGCTCGCTAATTTACGAGCTTCGTTCGAAATTTCTACCGCGAGTTTGAAAAAATTGTTCAACAGCCAAAATCACCTCTGGTGCCAGCCATCGTGTGCGCGTTAAGGTTACGCGTCGCATTAACCGAAGAAATTATTCATCGTTATTCCACGTATTCCATATGAATGGCGCCAGGAACGACGATAGCAACGGGTATCGCTTACTTTCGTGTTTACTAGAACGAAGAACGACGATATCTTTCGTAACTTCTGGCCGCGAAGCCAAGACTTGACAGTTATGCAAAGCACATCAGGCTTAACCTTGGGTGTCGGAGGATATCGATCGATCACGATCGAACGCGTCAATCTTCGACGCTGTCGCTGGTGAACGATCTTTAAGCGCCTCGGCGCTCCGTTCTCCTTTCTCCTATTTTAGTCCTCCTCTTTCTCTCGCTCGTGCCCCGTCATTGTTTTTCGGGGTCACCCTATAAACACAGTGACGGTTGCACGAAAAATGTAAGTGGAGAGGAGAGCAAAGACGATAGGGGGACCGCGGCGAAGAAGCGGCGGGGACGCGGGAGGGGGCGGGCCAAATTAACGGTAACCACTTCGGCTTGGTCATTAGAGAAAAACTTTCTTTCCACTGGCGCCAACCAATCCGACCCAGAGGATCCCGGGACCTGAGAAAATTTTCAATCGAATCGCAATCCTCGAAACGCTTTCGCCCTCGTTTTCGCGTAACGAGGACGCCGTCGAGCCCCCGGCAAACCCCGCTGCCTGTTGTTCCTTCCCCGAAAATACGAAATTCCAATTCCACTTGAAAGAAATACGACCTAATCGAGGGATAAGGGCTCGCGAAGCGAGAGCATGCAAATCTCGAGCGGAATAACGTTTGAAAAATTCTTTCTCGTGATTCGAGTCTGTTCGTAACGCTGCTCGTTACCTTGTTTTTATTCGTACGTTTCGCCTCGTTATACGTTAGGATGGAGTTCACTGAAATTTTGATGAATTCTCAAAGGCTTTAGTTCTCGTTTATCATTGAATATTTGTTTAATATTTCACGAGGATTCAGGACGTGTTAATACACCATACCTGAAATACAAATAAAAAAGGGGAGAAACTCGAGGACGTCGAAAAAATCCCATCTTGTAGTACAACGAAACGAAGGTGGCGCGGATCGCGCCAATGAAAACGGAAAAACTGCCCTCCTCCTAGGATTCTCCGCTTCAATGTCCTCCTTTGATGAACCCACATCGGCTCCTTCCGCGCCCTCCCTTCTCTTAATTACGGTCATCCGAGAATGGGGTGGCAACGGGGGTGGGAGACGTTGGCGGCTATTAACGTCCGACGATCGAAGGAAGGAACGCGCGAGAGAGCCAAAAGGGGTGGCGGCCAAGGGGGTGAGATGAGAGCGAGGTTGATCTTAAACGAATAGAGAAAGAAAGTCGGTACTTTTATGTATTCTATACTCAACGTGTGTGGTTTCACCGATCGAGGATAGCCGCTACCGCGTGTAAGGGCGGCTAGGTGGCTAGAGAGAGGAGGACTAGAGGGGGAGATTGTAGAACCATCGGTCGTACGGCGGGGATAATTAGACGGAGCGAAAAAGAGACGAAAGGACGTCGAGGGGAAGAGAGAAAAAGCGACTTCTGGGTAAGGCGGCGCCAGATAAGACTTAATATTTGATCGCGAGACCGCCCTTGCTTTGCTCTGACTCAACCCGCACCACCCTCTTGGCTCACTCGATCGATCTGCACCCTTTCCCTGCGCCCCTCGCCACCTCTAGACCGCCAACTATCAGGGGCAAATCTGTTGACACTACCGGCCGGAACCTTGTTTCCGATTTCCGTAGAATTGTTCCTGCGGAGATCGACGACGTCCTCGCTAACCGACGCGGCCGTCTCGACACACGCTCAAGCGACGCGCACGTGTCCCGTTCCTACTGACTGACTTAAAGTAATTTTCGCTCCGGGTGAAAAATAATCATGAAAATAGTGTAGAAAAATAAGAATAGTTATGGACGTAATCTGGGTATAAATAGTAGAAATTTTCATCAAGTGGATTCACTGATTTTTATATTTAGTTTCTGTAAACTACTTTTGATCAAACAGGAGACGACGACGAAAATGCAATAAAAATAAAGAAACGGTTAGAATTTATCTAACGCAGTAGCGTGTGCGTTAAAATAATGAAGCATCTCCGAAAAGAGTTTGAAAAGCAATACTAATAAATTACAAGAATGTCTTGGCCCTCTGCTCAATTTCCTTTCTTTACGCCGCTCAAGTTTCAACGGCGATCAAAGTTTGTCTAGAGGAGTTCAAACAGATCGTTCCCCAGATTAAGAGAAAGCACCGGATGTGAGCAGTCTCCTTCCTCTCCCCCTCTCCCGTTCTGACCGCCACTTTTCCCATCGAATCGCGTACCGTATTAGAAAATTACTTCGCGAAACGTTCAACGCGATTGGAGACCACGCTGGTGTAACTTTAAGGACTGGTCGTCGCCTCGCCTTTTCTTCTATCGTGCCCCGACGCGGAGTCACGAAATTCGTTATGTGCAATGTAAATGGGTTTCGTGACTTTAAAAGCGTTTGTTTCATTGCGCTCATTTTAATCGGGGACATCGTACTTCACGAAACTCCGCGTAAACACGTGAGCCATCGTGTCGAGTTCCGAGTTTTGGTGATTTACCGTGGAGGAACTTTGATTTCACTTTTATGTAACAATTACGCGGACGAATTAAGGAACTCGAGGAACTGAACTCGTTGGCGATTGGTTGAAAATTATCAACTTCGTCAATTGTTTTCTCGTAAAAAAAATCTCACGAGAAAGTGTCAAAAGTTCGTCAAATTTTCCACCTGGAGAAGGTAATGAAACACTAAAGCGCCGCAAGCGCAAGATTCCCTCGGACTTGCATTCTGCACGTCAGCGAGTCACGGCTACGGAGCTCTGGGGCACGCAGGAGGGTTCACGGAGTTTTCTCGTAGTGGATGCAAGGTGGCCGCGGGGCACCCTCAAAGAAATTTCCATGCCGAGGCGGCGAATCGATTAGACGCCGGTCAACTTCGACCCTGTCGAACCGCAGACTCGATATTCCTTATTCCACCTCCGAGCCCCCTGCCCTCCAACCCCCGCCCCTCCTCGTGGTCTTCGTCTCGCCGGCTACTCGGTCTCTTTTCCTCCCGAGACACGGTTCGAGCGTATAATTATCAGAGGCACGCGAACCCAGAGACTCTCCACGAGAGGGCCTGCAAGTTTTCTCTTCCTCCTGCTCGCAGCCTATTCCGCGCTTCTCTCCTCGGCTCCCTCGCGGGCTGTGTGGGGCCGTCGGTTCGCTAATACTAGGAAGAAACCTAGACTTACCGCCGGCCCTCGACTAGGTTCCTACAGGGGCTCGACCCCATGCTGGAGGAGCCATGGCGCCCCATTACCATACGATTTTCATGTTAGCGCCTCCGGGCCCCAAAGCTGCACGATCGCGCATTATACTTAACTTAACCCGAGCCGCGACTCCGGTTGTACACACGTGAGATTCGGTACGTGTACTGTTTCCTGCGAATGCGCGCGCGTGTTTCGCCACTCGCGGCGACGTCGGCGTAGGTGTAGGTGCGGCAGGACCATGGAATCCCGGCGTAGATAATTGTACAATGCTGTAAACGGTTTACTTCTGCACAGTGGCGTAGGCACGGGGCTCTGGGATGACTAGATGCGTCCAAAAGGAGAAGGGAAGATCGAACCTGACCCCCTACTGGGTCAGACGCTTTAGCCAGCCCTTTTATTGGGTTGTCCAGAAAGTTCGTGCCAATTTTTAAGAAAAATTCAAAGGCACATTTGAATGCTCAAATTTTGTTAATCTTAGAGTAGATAATTGTACAATACTGTAAACGACAGCAAAAGGAACTTAGTAAATCTTTATGAATGTTAAAGAGAACAAAAGATCAATTTTGGTATAGTCAATCTTTGATACTGGATATACCTGAATGTTTTAATAATACATTTCCTCTAGATTAAAAAATGAATGAGCAACTTTGTTATTTCTTCAATATTCCTTCGAATAAAGATTTCTCACGATTAGACTCGTTCAACGGTACACATTTCCGTTTGAATTGCGACTTCAGTGTTGCCTCGCGACTCCACTGGGGCAGCCATACATTCACGCAAGTGCGACTACGCGTGATTACGTGTGACTGCTGGGAGGCATTTGCAACAATCGCGGAGATGCACTGACAGGCAGCTTTATTTACCTAATTACCGGATTTAACCGGGGAAAATAGCAGTGAATAATGCCTCGCGTTGCTTGGGTTGAGTACGTGCACGTTGGGCGTGTTTCTATAAGCGTGTGTTCGTGTGTGTACCTCCACGCGAATAATGTGCGTGGTGCATATTAAACCGAGAGGAGATTAGTGGTTTTCTAACCCGTCTTATCCGCCGTGCCAACGTCAGCGTTTTTTGCCAATTTAAAAATAGAACTAGCGGTGTGTGAATTCCGAAAAATTGTACGTTAAAATTATGATTCATAAAACATGTTGCACGTATCGTTACCATAGTATCCTTAATTATTATATATATAACGTAAAATGTATCCGCGAAAATTAATACCAACAAGCCACGCCCCAAATATTAAAGTAATCATTTCGACCAGAAAAAAATCGACAGTTCCTGCTAAAGTTCACGTGTACCGCGTCCTGATATTATTTCTTCGATCCCCTGCGAACGCAAAACCAGCGCCGCGAAGGGGGTGGAACAGGGTAGAGAATTCCGTGTTTAGAATCCGTAAAGCTCGTAGCGTACGCTTGCATGGTGCAAAACTGTAAACGGCGCTCGTAAGAGCATACGGAGCTGTCATTACTAGATAATTATTTCTCCATAAAGCAGAAATAACAGTGGCGAGCTGAGAGCCTTGCGTTAACCTTCAATTAAAAAATTTTAAGTTTACACGTGGAACGGTTCGCCCTCGAAAACCACTTCATGCGTTTATTAAAGTCATCGCGACCGTGGAATCCGAGAATAGAAATAGTTTCATCAATAGTTTCAAATTATTGGCATAATATTTCATTTCTGAGTTGTTTTGTGAAACTTAAAAATAGCGCGATACTTTACCTCTTTGCCTTTATATGCGTGTTTTACGATCCGACTTTGCAACCTAAACACTGACCCAGGTCACGAATGGAATTTTAACGATTAAATTATATTAATTCGTGGGTGATCCAGTCGTAACAACGGCGAAAACAATTGTTATAATTTTATCACGACTTTTCAAAGAACACGTGGATCAGTTATACTTCTGAACGTTCGCATTCCAAATTTCCCTAAGTTCAAGAAATTCCAGTACATGTTCTCAGCCAGTCTCGCGCGGAGGCCGAGGAATAGAGTTCCTAGCGGAGGAAAACAATCAGAAAAGGGTGGGATATCTCGTGTTTAGAATCCGTAAGGCTTCGGGCGTTCGTTTGCACAGCGTAAACGACGATCACGGGAGCAGGTCAAGCCGGCCATTGTCGAACGATTATTTACCCTTTCTTCTGTTGTCTCCTCTTGCTGGAGCACGGATACACCGTGAGCACACTGTCGTTACGAAGTTAGATCCGCCATGACACCAGTAAAAGTTTAACAAACATCCACACTGGCAACTCGCTCGGGCGATCATCTTTTATTTATGCTGCGAGCAACCACGTTTCGATATCGACGTTGCTCGACAGCGATGGATGGAGTCCTTGGAATTTTAGGGACTCGAGGATTTCGAGATTCTTCGAAATCCCGTTTCGCCCTTGCGGATAGCCCAGGCTATCGCCGAGTCAATATTTGGTCGAGGGAACGATTAGATAAGTGGTTAGTTTCTAAGGAAATTAAAGCGACGAAGGTGCTGGATTAGAATACCAAACTTACGAATTCCTGTTTTCAAATATTGCGAGTATTTTCGATTCCTCGATTATCTGGATCGATTCGATTGCGGGAAAAACGGGTTCGTTGCGGGGGACCACGTAATCCACGGCGATTTTTTCTCCCCGAGAAGTGACCGTGTTATACCAGCGACCCTACGAGACACGAGGCTGGAAATGTCGCATTGTGGACCGGCCAATAAAGTCGCTCGTTCGCCCACACGAGTCCCGAGGAGCGTCTCGCGACGAGGAAGGAGGAAAATCGCGGGACACGACTGTGGGACGAAGACAGTGGAAGCTTAGAAGGCACTATTGGAAACGCGCCTTGTCGTAAATGCCTCGGCCTCTGCGTCGTTTCTTTCTCTTTCCTCGTTTTTTACCCCCTTTTTCCCTTTCGGGAGAAGTGCTTCTTGCTCAAAGACGCAAGGTCGGGGCTCGTGGGTGGCAACGATAATAATTATTGCCAGGGGTTTCGAACGATCGATCGACGATCTCGGATTTGCCAGTGAGATCTTCGCGATCTCCTTTATTTCTTGTTGGAGCGCAGCTTTATCACCCGGACCGTGCTACGAATGTTTTCAGCATCCGGCCGGGACAAAAAAAAAAAAGGAAACCACAACGGGAGGCATATACACAATTTTGCATTTAATACCCACTGTACTTTATGCTGATCAGGAATACACACAGTCCTTCTCTCTACCTGTGCCCGTGTGAGATTTTTACGACGGCATAACGGACTGTGAAACGTGTCCGCCTCGAATCTCGATACTCGATTATTTTTATCGATCGAACGGATAGTACAGCTGAAAAAGAATCGCTAACGCAGTCAACCACGAGCCGTTTCAGAGGCGAGCCCTAATATTACTAAATGAATAATATAATAATATGATAAACGTAAGTATATACGCGGAACTAGTAGATTCGTAATAAAAACACCGAGCAGAGTTCCTGTGAAATTTTTGCTGTGGCTCTTTTTTCTTGGATTCTCGAGCGTGAAAGTTATACGGTAGAGCAGGTTAAATATCCCGATTCCTCGGTTACGACGCAATTTTCAATCCGCATTTTTCTCATTTCGGGAGGAGTTATTTGAATAGATATTGAAAGGAAGAATACATATAACATTTGCAAACAGTACAATAAAACTGACGCAAAAGAGGCTACATAAATATGTAGAAGGGTTGAAAAATATCCCTCTGTAGCAACATCCCTTATCCAATCAACCAACTCAACAAGAGAATGCACACCCTCGCGACAAGTTCGCGGTCTTCCCACACGTTGATTTGTTGAATCGCCTGGGCGAAACTTCGTTTGCATATTTCTTAAATCTCGGTAAATTTGCCATGCACGGCTTCGGTATACATTAGTATATCTTAACGAGAGGAAAGCAATCTGAGAACGCGTCGATAGCCTGAGATTGCTAACCGTACGCGGAAAAAGGTCTGCGCGAGTCCGTTTTAATCTCGCGGGCGGGACAGTTACGTACTACGATAATTTATTAGGCAATTTGTCCAAGGGGTGAATAACAAAAATCCTGGACGGCTAATCGATACCTGGATCGACGTCCTGGGACGAGATGCTCGCCGTCCCGTGGGCAGTTTCCTCGCTCGATCGTTCGTCCGAGGTAATAATCGTCGATCCATCGCGCGGTTTCGATCTTTCGAAACGACCTGTCGTTCCGAGCTGACGGTTTTCCATCGATTTTTTGTCGAGTTAACGAAGTTCCGCGATTGTCAAACAATGATAACAGTAATTGTCTGTACGACTGGTCGCTTGACCATTCCTCTTGTTTAGTAAAAGACTGTATCCGCCATTTCCACGGGATATCACGACCCTCTCCTGGTCCAAGAGTTAAACTGACGGTTGCTTGGCCATGGTTGACGGGTATGGAAACTCGTGGGTGACGATGACAATAATTGCGCGTGTCGCGTCAGGGACACGACGGAATTCTTGAACGACGTTTCGTTCGCGACGCCGCCATATTCGTGGGTGAGAATAACAAGTCGAGGTTTACAGGGAGGGATATCCGTCGCGATCGACGATCGGCGTACTTCAACGTCGGTTTATTTGCGCGATTTCGCTTGACGACGACGCGATAGATCGCTGGTTTAATGATGAAGCAGACCATGACGGTGACTGAGAACGAACGATGTTCGACGATCAGCGAGACGGATTTTATTGGATCCGGGGTGATTCGAGCATTTTTATATTTGCCGAATCGATGATGTTTGTTCTTGGACGGTGACGCCAGTTGGCGATTTTGTTTCGAATTTTAAGGGCAGTGTTGGTAGGGTTGAAGGTTGCGAAGTACACAGTGTATCGTGTGTCAGAGGCACAGATGACAAAATTATATAATAATATACGACGAGCTTCATCAGAGCCAGAGTCTCAGAGTCAGAGTATTAGACTACTGATGTAATAATATAATTACAGTAAAAAGAGGCGTTTGCAAACAGCGATGATGCTCGATTCTTCCAATCAATTTGCATGTGCGTACGTTTATATGGATCGTGTCGAGGCAAGTTCCCATTGAACCTGAAGACCCACTCGCTCGAGTCAACGAGGAAGACCTCGCGTCGTCGAGATTTATTCTGGCACGCGCGATTCCGGCACGCGAAAGTAAAAAAACGATGCAAATCAGAGGAGGGCTTCCAGGTTGTATCGAATAAGAAGATTCAAATTCGGTCGCGTGTCCTCGGTGATCCTGGTAGCGCTGTCCCGCGAGGCAGGGCCGCGTTCTAGGAGGAAGAACATTATTTAAATTCGTCGCGTGGAGATTAGAATTAGAATCGTCGATTTTTGGACACGTGCCTGCGCATCCCACGAGTCGGTCTCCGAGCGAAAAAGAGGATAGGACCGTCTCGGACGGGGCGAAAGGAAAATATTCAAATTTTCAACGGGAGACACGAGCCGGAAGTTGAGCGCGCTGCCATTGTTGGGTTCGTGATTTATTTGCATGATGCGATAGATACACCGGCGCGACCTTCCCGGGGTCACAATTAAAATCAGGAACGCCGACACGAGGCTGGAACGTGCTCGGAGAAGTTATTTCCATCTTTGAGAAGGGTGGAAGGACGATTTGGATACTACATGGCGGAATCGTGCATTTAATTGGAGAATATTTGGAAGAAAATAAGGAACTTGTAGTAGGAATAAAGGAACGAATAGCTGGATGCATTTAATTAACACAGTGTAGACATAGTTGCGAGCAAGTTTGTTGCTATACTTCAAAAGTAAAGACATTGTGACTTTTACATTCGTGTTAGCAACAAGTCACGAGGTAAAATAGTTGACGTTATTCTTTCTCGTACGAAAACACGCTATTTTTATTAATATCTACATAATAGTCACTTTTGAGACGAATTATTTAAGACTAAAACTACTTCAAAGTTTTCTCTGCAATGTTCCCGTGGTGAAAATTACTCTAACAGATTATTTACACGTTCTATAGTGCGCATATATTTTCTAAGCAATTTTTCTAACCGATTCTCTGCACTTGAAAATCGAAGAGCATTTAACCGACAGCCGTTACGCGCATCAGGAGGATCGAACGCCTCGAAACGGCACGCCTTTAACAAAAGACGCCCTAGGCTTTCATCCGCGCCAGGACCTTTCCGTATGCAAATTTAGCCCTAGATCCATGGCAGCACGCGACCCGACGCTGCCTCGGATTCAAATTCAAATTTCCCGCTGCGAGGCTATCCTGCGTTTTTGCATCGTTAATTTCCATGTAAAGCGTGCACTTGTTACCCTGCGGAAGGGTACGAAAGAGGAAAAACGGATACCCGACCGCCGTGCACAGGAAAGAAGGGAGTTCTCAAAATGACGAAAGAGCAGTCACTCGGCACACCGTTTTTTAGTTTTCGTTCGCTGATAATCCATGGCCGTAGAGAACCTACGTTTTGACTGAACAAATGATTCGTCAGGCAAGCAGATACAGAGACGTGTACGTTAGGAATAACGATACCTGCTAGGTTCCTGCTTCTCTTCAAGTGTACCGCCATTTTGTTTATTTTGACAGTCGTCCGTTCATTTGAGTTGAAGTTGAACTTACGTCAGTGGATTATTATTACAAACCGGTGTATCACACGAAACAATTCACGTGTCGTCTTCGTAAATATCAGGGAGTATTCAAAGTCCTTGTCTCATTTATAAAGATGAAATCTGGAATCTTATAACAAAATCTACTCCAACGAAGATAATTCCTCTGACAAAACTATTTTATGCGAATCCTTTCTAAAATTTAATTTATGGTTCCTTCCTATCAGCCTTTTATGAGAACGGTGCTCCAGTCGCCAAATTGAGCCAGAGACCGAGAATATATTTCAGCGATCGAGATACCCAATAATTCGAAAAACAACTTAAAATCCACGTTTCCGTTCCTTACTCGATGGGACCAGCCGAATTTTCGGTTGACATTAGTATGCATTCTCGGCGCGAGTCAAGCTGCGCTCTGTTTCATTCTGGATTCCCACACCTCTGCCAGCGGCCATAATTCCCCGTGCATTGTCCCCCAGCTGGTCCAGACAGACACAGACCGAGCGAAAGAGAGCAGATACACGTTGAGTTGTCACTTCAGTTTCGGCTCAGGTATGGAGGAGAGAATGAATGAATGCGCGCGGATCGGCTCGTAAGATCTGCGATTTCGAGGTGAATAGGTATGCCCAGGGATCCAAAGGCGAAGGGGCTGCTTCCCTTCTGAGACAATAATAGAAACAGTACTACCACCCCTGGCACGGTCCAAATACCTTAAAATACATGATACACGACGAGCCTTTCTGCCCCGTTTTCCTCTTCCATCTTTCCTCGCCCTTCTGTTCGACGTTACCCATCTCCGTTGGCGGATTTTTTCTCCTCTCCGACGATACAATTAAAGTACGTTGCGGTCTTTAAAGCGACCCACCCCGACCACCCCTTTTTGGGCGCTGTTCGTTTGTCGTTCGATTTATGAACGTCGAAAGGGTGAAAGAAGGAAATCTGGGCCACCGTTCCCGCCGCTACCTGTTCACCAGGTCCCCCCCGATTCCTTTCGTTGTTCCGATCCTGGCCTGATCGCCCGATTGACCGGGGCTCTTTATTCCACCGACATAACCGAATCTTCATCACACTTCGATTCATCGACAGGAGGGTTCGAACGGCTTCCACGTCGATTTTTTGATTTGTGGGATCGGTCGATCGTTGGGACCACGGTGCATAATTTCACTTCGTTATCGTCCTCCACGCTTCGAATTGAGAGCTAGTGGTGACAGAATGTCGTTTTTGCGACAATTATTAGTTTTTTGATACTTCTCCTAAGCAGAAGGGTTAACGCATTCGTTACGTTTGACGCGCCTTGGAAGTCCTCGTTCCAGAACATAACTCGTGGGAAAACGCCCGAGCGAATCGAAGCACGGCACATTTTTCGCCACATTCCTCCATAATTCATTTTCGCTCTTCACCTTGCTCGTTCTTTTATCATTCTTCCCCGGACACGCTCGATTCGCGTTTATTCATTCGAATTCCAGGCAGCTCGCGAGTCTTGACAAGCACCGCAAGCCGCTCGCGTCTTCCGTGCGTTGGAAAATCGAATTCTATAAATAAATCACGCGAAAATATATTCGCGACTCTATCCATTCCCGTTTCACGTTCCCTCAAACGTGTCGTTTTTGTTAAAAATTGTTTCGAATCGCTGCAGTAAATTTCTTCCGATATATCGAACAGTATAAAGAACGCTCGGTTTGTGATAGAGCACCCTGTACGCCAAGTCTACACCGTCTGTTTATTTTTAAAAGTTTTGCACGGGATGCTAAATCGATAATTTACTTTTTCGTAGACTAAACATTTATCGTGCTTCTTTTCCCCTCGATTTATTTACATCGTTTGGTGTAGTAAATGCGTGGCTAGCAGACTTTAAAAATATCTGTGTTTGCGTACTCGGGCCAATTAATCTTTTCGCGGTGTTTACCGAAACAGTATAATTGATTGGATTGCTTGTACATCGTGACTAATCAAATTTCTTGAAAATCACAATTAATCGAATTCCTTGAATACCATAATTACCTAGATTACTTGATAACTCATAATTCAAATAAAGATCGTAACGAATCGTATGGCTTGAAACTCGAGTCGATGGAGCATGCAGCGAATTATTACGCTGCGTGTAATTTCACGTTCGCGCAACCAGCGATGATCGCCGGAAACCCGTCGATGGTTTTTTCCCATCGACGTGCCATCCCCATCGATCTGGTCGTCGATTCGAATTCGACTCTCGTTCGCGGGAACGAGTAGCGGACTCCTTTTCAACGCGATCCGTAACGTTTCCATCGCGCCACGAGAGCAGGCCTGCCGTATGGATTCTTCGAAATTAATGGACCGCAAGATTAGAGGCTATTTACGAACGAAGATCATCCTACCGTTCGTCTACACTGACACGCTGGCCGATCGCAAAAGTAAATCGCAATTACACTTGCAAAAACAGTAATAGTGAATTGTTAGAATTTTCCAGTCCCCGCGATGGTTCTCCATTTTACTTCATTTCTGTTTTAGCGGTTACTTGGTCCATTAGGGATGTTATTCTAGGAGGATTCTTCTTGTAAGGTAGTAAATAATCGAGTAGAATTTATTGAAACGTTAGTGGAATATTTAATTAAAATGACGTCTGGATATGAACCTCTCAACATTTCAATAAAGAATATTGGTATTTAATTTTGAATAATGAAAGGATATCGACATCTCGATTAAAATAACTGATGCTTCACCTTTTCTTTAAAAATTCTGAATTGTTTAGAGAAGCCGTGTCTGAGCCACGTCTTAAACGCCAAAAGTCTCGGAACACTCAGCACCCCCGAGACTTTCGAGGACTTCCGATATCGCCTTACACTCGAACCCAACCATATTCGAAGCGAGTTAAGCCCATCGCTGCACACAGTGTTTCAGATAAGGATCTTTAAACGCGTTAGATCAGTATCGCTTTAAACGATCGTAGGATGTGGTAGATTTCTTGTGGGGCACGGACGTCAGGCGATTTTTCTAGGTGTAGCTTCCTGTCTGACGTCACAATTAGCCTGATTATAATTACGACGGAAAAAGACAGACCGCTCGCGAGCAAACGAGAAACAACGAAAGAGAGAACGAGACGGTGAACGTGGAATGCGCGAGGGAAGGAGGGAGAGGCACGCATTAACGGTGTGGCGAACGGCGGTCGGAGCTGACAAGCGAGATAATTAGGTGGAACGAGACAGGACGTGCGCATTAATTAATTAGCCCAATCTAAGTCCACTTCGCTTATTGTGCGCGCCCGTACACGAACTGGACGCGACCTCAAAACCTGTCCGCGCCGATTTCGAGAGACACGCACCGAAAGTCTCCTCGCGACTGGAAACGAGAATGATTCGTTTAGATCAAACTCATTCATATATACTCTGTAGTTACTAACCCTTTGTACTCGAGAGGTGACTCTCGGTCACCGCTAGATTTGACACAGTAAACCGATCAATAATAATATTTGTTTATACATAGTTGTACAAATTTTAATAAGAGAAATCTGATAAGCCAATGATAAGATATTAACATACCTACGTGTAAAGATTGCTCGTGTACTCGACAGAATCATTGTTGTACAATTTAATTCCTGCCCAGTGAAATTAATTGCCGAGGATACTCCTAGAGGACGTCGGTTGATCCTCGGTGCTCGCATCTTTTTTCTTCCGTTCCCTGAGGGAGGCCAGGGCACGTCTGTCGGGTTGCAACCAGTTTCGAACAGTTCGACGGAGATCAGTCGTGTGAGAAAGGGAGAAAGAAACCATGGAAAAGAAAGGATGAAATGGTGTGAGAGAGAGAGAGAGAGAGAGAGAGAGAGAGAGAGAGAGAGAGAGAGAGAGAAAGAGGAGGGACGCTTAGCGGAGGGACTTACGGACACTTGGCCGCTCAATGGCGCGAATTTAAGAGCGCCAGCCGTTACGCTTCTCATTCGTTAGCATAAATTAATTATTTTTCAGGCCAGGAGACCAGCGGCAGAGCTCGATGTCAGGACCGCTCGAAATCGGCCTGGAGACCAGTTTGCTCGGTCAGTCGACTGTTTGTCGTCCCGCTGCGGCAGGTTAACTAACACCGCAATGCGGTTCTCGCGAGGTGTTTGTAATTAGCGCGTGCTTAACTCTCGGGGGACAAGAATTTTAGTACTCTTTTCACGTTTTATGCCTGAGAAGGAGGGTAAGCAAATGTGAAAACTGCGAGATATTCTCCATAACCAAAAATGTCTCAAGAAAGAGAATTATAATTATGTGGATAATTTTGAGGTAAACATAAATAAAACGCGTTCTTACAATTGAAAGATACAAAAAGAACTGACTCTTTATCAGTTTTCTCAGCAAATAAAAAAAGCTAAACTGTTTGAAACTGCATCGTGAGAGACGTGCACGATCGTTCCTTCGAAGAAAGAGATGCGAGCGCGGAGGATAAAGCCACGTCCTCTAGGAATATCCCCACCAATTAATTTTATTGACAGGAATTAAACTGTACTCTGACGGTTGTGTTCGCCTCTCTCCCTTTCTCTCTCGAACCATGCGACTTGATTTCCTCCGAGATTTGGTATACGTCCGAGACGGGTTAATGTTGTACCGGGGTGGCGCGGCGCGGGAGTAATTGTGGCGGTTTTAAATTGGATCGCCTGTTTGCTTTACGATACGCGAACGACACCGGAGGAGAGGGTTAATCCTTTCCGGTACAAATTGTTTTTGTACGGAGCTAGCTGATTTGCGACTCGTTCGAGTACCGTCAGCCTTTGTCTGCCAACGAAAATCGAAAAGAATTATTTTTATTAAATGATCAAATTTTTGAAGAAATGCCACTGCAGAGCACAGCTATAGCACCTATAATTTTTCTATTTTTCAGTTCTTTGAGTAAGAATGGAAAAAATCAATTGTACGAGCTGAAAGAATATGATAAATGACGAATTTTATATTAATCTTCTCAAAGTGAAACATTGTTTAATTAAATAGAAGAACAAGGTGGTATAGGTAACCAGACGCAACTATAGCGGTTTTAGTAACAGTTTAGAATATTTTCAGGGCTTTCCAAGAGAACGAGCGCGTCGCGTTCATCGTCGCTCTCCCTTCTCGCCCTTAATCTCTTTTCTCGGGAAAATTAAGTCGAATTCAGGCCCAGTCGTTCGAACATAATTCACTAACAATGCATTGGTGCGAGGACTCCCTAGAACTTGCGTAGCGTTCGTCCTTTCCACCCCTCTGTCTCTACTCCTCGCCTCGACACACTCTTGGCCCTAAGAGAAATCTTGTTCAACCACCCTCTCTTACCTGTGCACCCTGCGTCGTAAGAGGGACACTTTCGATTTAGTATTCAATTCCACGCGCAAAACTCAAAAGGAAAGCGACGAAAGGATCGCTAAAACTCCTGCGAACATATAATGAATTGCGCCAAGATTCGGAGAAGTATCGAAAAATGAATTGGACGTTAAACAAATTTCCTGCGGTTATTACTACGGTTGTTAAACAGATATCGCAGTGATTCGAATTGCGGATTGGCGTATGCGTGAAATCACCGGGTACGGTGGTGGTCAGGGCGAAGACGAAGATTCCAGCCAAGTCCGAAGTGAAAACGAAAGAAAAAAAGAAAGATCGCATCAAAGATCGAGCAACCATTGGAAATTACTCGGGGCTCCTCGTGCACGAAATTTTCAACGCGCATTCAGGATGAACGGGTGACAGTGGTAGGTGGGCGTGCACGATGAGAATTTTATAAGGAATAAAATTTTAAACGCCTTATAAAACCTGGCAAGTGTGCAGTAGCAGTCTGTAATATGGCTCGTATATCTGTTGCCCGTGCCTCGACTCGTGTACATAAAGTCTCTCCCTGTTTCTCTCGCTTCTCCATTCTGCACTTTTTCGCAGCCTCTTCTATCTACCCTGCTTTGGCATTTCCATACTTCACGTTCTGTTCGGGTATTATAAAATTTCTGAAATTTCGCTCAGCATTCGTCTCCCATGCTTGCCTGCCAAATCCACTGGCCAACTTGGATTCATCTCGTGCTCGTATATTACCGATAGTAACACGTGTGTACGTGACGCTATAAAAACAATAATTTCATGATTTATTTTACGTATTTTTGCAGACATGCGTCGTATATCTGCTCCATCCAGTATTAATACTTCTACTTCTTCTTTTGAGTAGCTTAAAGTAGCATCAGTGTTAAAAACTTTATTCAAAGAATAAACATATGGATAATCTATCATAATGCAGTTGTTCTTAGGTATTAACAGGTGTAACGTCTTGATGATCGATGTACTGTTAGGGTTTGCTCGCGCGTTTCAGTCCTACCAAGAAAATGAAATATTTCGAAAACGTCGAGTCCTAATCCGATGACCAGAGGCTGTATCGTTAAAATATTAGCGACATTATGGGATGCGCGACAGCGTGAAGCGATAAAGCCTGGAAAGGCGTCGTAATCGATTCACCGTTATTAAGAATAAACGCAAAACACGATAAAGGGACGCGAGAAGGGGGAGGGAGCTGTGTTCGAGCGAGTGGGATAGAGAAAGAGAGAGATCAGAGGAAGTATGGTATAATGGCATAAACCGGTCAACGAGTCAACATCACACGGCTGCAGCGGTGAGTGAGAGGTGGGATATAAATCAAAACATTCGGACATTAGAGAAAATTGAAGACTTTGAATTGAAGGAACAAATTTAGCGCTGCACGGACGAGCACCTTTATTTCTTTGCGCACAACACGCGCGCTGGAACTGGAAATACAGGGTGTTTCTGAATTATAGCAGGCAATCGATCTTTAGCATATTTATATAATAAATGTTTGAGACTCGAGCGCAAAATATACCTTTTGAGCTGCATGGTTGTTATATGGTTCCATTTTAAGTAAACTCAATGGTCTTGTTTATCTTTCTCAGCGAGGAGCAACAATTTCACGGAAAGGGAGTAACGCTCAGGTATCATCCGCGTCTCAGCTTAACGCCGCGTCCCCGTGCAAATAAGCCTCGTGTTTCTATTTACTCGTGATATTCCATGCGACTCGCACGCGTGCGCGGTACCTTTATTTACCGGATGCGCGATGATGAACGATCAATTTGATTTGACCCTGCGCGAATCGCTGCGGGATCCAGGTAGACCTTGGCATCCTTCTACCTTTTGGTTCGATTCGAAACTCGTTTGCTCGATCCCCGAATGTGTTAATCTGAAATATAGATAAGAGTGTTGGAAGGCATGAGATCAAGAACTTCGGTGGGAAGAAGGGCGCATGCCCCGGAAGGATCAAGGAAAAGGACATTTGACGATTAACAAAACAATTAACAAATGTAGAATGGAAATGAACTTTAAGTACGATATAACGTAATCAAGGGTGTCGAATAACGCGAACCATGAAATCAAGATTTGGTAATAGTTGTCATTTATCATCGAATTTAATACAGAGTCTCCTGAGAATGTAATTTTACCTAAAACCTGTGAATTTATAATATTGTTGCCGTACCTGTTTTTCAATTGGACGGTAGCACACCTAATAGCAAAGGTGGTTGATCGCTAGCACGGATTTTCTGATAAAGCGTTTAAATCGAACCGCGATAGAAAATGTCTGATAAACGTTACCATCTTCTCGTCAGGGTTAACGAACGACTGAATGACGTGTGCACCATCAAAAAAGTATTTAATTTCGCGAAATATTAATATTGCAACAAATTTCTATCGTTGTTTAAACGATAAGTATTGTCAATAATTAATTTAACTATCGTCAGAAAGAAACTGTTAGTCTTTACAATCGATAGATATAAAAATTCCCTCGAATTCACTGCAGACCCGAGGCCGAGGTAATCGTGTCCCTCGATTTACCTGGCACAGGTGCGCGTGTGTGCGAGCGCGTGCAACAGCAGATCCAACAGACAAGGTGCCAGCGAAGAAAAGCTCGCGTCGGTGAACCGGTATGAGTTGTATGATCAATCCAGTCGATATCTCGGATTAAGATCGACGAACGAGCTTCGACGGCGAGCGTAATTAATTACCGAACGAGGAGGAGCCACGGGGATACCACCCGGCGAGAACTAGTCAGCATATACTCGGCATAATTCCCAGAAAACTCCCCACCCATCCTCGCTCACGATGAGTTTCACTTTTTGGCTCGATTCTTGACACTTCCCCGTTCGCATCACGCTGCTAAATGCTCATCGATATCGCGCGCCTCGATTTTATTAATGACGAATCGCGATCCTGACAGATGGTGCCGTGGAAAATTACCGGACCGCTGCGCCCCGAAAGTCGGGAAACGAGAATTAAAATGATTCCAGGAACTTACTCATTCGATTCATTACTTCGTGCCTTATTTTAGGATCCCTACTCGCCTTTATTTCGTACAAAGAATACTTGACAGGTTGTCTGCCACACTAATACTCTTAAAAAATTTCTACTGACTATTCGAAACTACATAATCAAACATTTGTGTTACATTAATACCAATAATATAATAATAATAATAGCTCCTATGCTTTCTAGACTCAACTAATAACGTTACATCTCATAGATACTGGAATTATATCGTCGCAAGAGTGAATCACGGCACCAATCTCCCAAGAAAACATTCCTGCTCAACGTAAGGACCCACATCCCCGCCGCGATAAATATCTCTCGCACCTCGAACGCTGAGCGAAATCAAAAATACATCTCGCGGGGAACACCTGCCACCGAATAATAGAAAGAAAGAAGCTCCAGCTATAAACGATACGAAATTTCGATGCTGGGTTTATGCTCGGCGCACGCGTAAAATCCACCAACGGATACCACTGGTCGTGGGGCATTATAAAACTGCCTTATGGCACGATAAATTCCGATCAGCCTACCGAAATCCTCAAAGGCAGCGTTCGAAATCTTCGCTCGCTGGGGGCAACCGCCCCCCCGTGGACGCTACCACATTATGCTCCAGCGCATAGTTTATCCGTCATAATTCTAGGAAAACCCGGGCCCGAGCTCGAAACAGACGCGGGGGCAGAGAAGGACGGGATCGAGCGACACGGGGGCACCGTCTACGTGGAGGGTTAATGTATGGAAATGCATTCCAGCTCCAGAATGACCGGTGTCATCTGGGTCGCTCGGCCCCCGCGTCCCCCGGCGTTTTCGCTGGACCAGTAAATCTGTTTCGTCCGCGTGATCGTGTCGCTTGTATACTCGTATACTCTGTCCGACCACCAAGAAATTTTTCCTTGCGTTCGACTGTATGTGCACAATTATGCTTCGTGACAAAACAAACTAGGAAGATTGAAATCTTTAAAGTGACTGAATCCAAAAGCGGCAGTCGAAGGTTAAACTGTGATTTTTATATTTTCATGTCACTTTCCTGACATTTTCCTGCATCATGACTACGTGATCGCGTCACTTGTATACCCTGTTTGACCTCCAAAAAATTTTCCTTTAGTGCTACTGTACGTGCAGAATTATAGTTTGAGACGTAAGATAATATGTAATTTTTATATTTTTATTTTATTTTCTTGGCGTTTTCCTACGTTTCTAAACCATCGTCGTCTGGGCTACTATTCCCCAGGTCTTTTCATAAAACTCGATCCACCCCTGACTTCGGACTGTCTTTCAGCTTTCGGTTACTTCTTCTGCTCTCGCGTGCCCCTTCCAAGGCCAAGTTTCTCTTCCTAGCTTTTCCATGAAGGCTTCTTCCCGGAGTCGAATACCTGGAAAACTCCATTCGGAGCGGGACGATTTCTTTTGTGTCTCCAACCGTCACCTTTGGGGAGTGTGACTCCGAAACCCTCGCAGTCTAGATTGGAGGGGTTACATATTCGTCGAGATTATTTTTACAATTTAGCTTCGAGGCTCCATCGTTCCGCGTCGTCATTGTTACGACTACCGTCGTTTCTTGTTTCTGGAGTTGTTTCCATTGGGGAAACTCGTGGGAATACTTTCCGAGTAATTTTATATCGAATGCACGTCAATGTTAATTTATAAATTCTGTTTAATGAAGAACTGAAATCTAGTTAGACAGTACCCATCCCTCGCGCAAGCAGCATCCACAAAATAGATCCCATCGAGCACCGACGACCTCGAAACAGAATGCTTCCAGACTCTTCCCGTTTCACCCAATAATCACTTATCAAGTTTCCCTCTAAAAATACCGTGAACATTTCACGGAACACCTTGGCGACCGATAAAGCGCGGTATCGGCTTCCCAACGGCTATCGCGAGCAAACTCGACCCGTGGGGAGCATCAAAAAGCATATATCCCTGGAAAAAAAGTCTGGAACATCCACGCCTCTAATTATTTCTTCACTCGCTATCTGCCGGCGTTGATCTTTTCGACGATTCCGGCGAAAGGTGTTTCGCACCCCGAAGTGGCCGACCAATCTTCGTGGCGCAATCTCTCTCTCGCCGTGAGGAGAGGCGAGAACCGCGGGGGATTCCCGTGGACGACGAAAACGACGGTCGCCCGGCGGTCGTGTCACGGCGAAACTGACGCGCCTTGTTTACACACCTGTGCGCAGTGTGTGAACGGTCCATAATAATGCCACGGCTTCGCGCGAGCAGGGGCCCGTGTGTAACGTGTGCACGCGTCGACGAAACAGGCCCCATTCTCTCCAGTCTACCTGGGGCCCCGAGTGACCCCCGAAGAATCGAAGGAACGAGGACAGCGGAGCCAAGGAGCAACGGAGACACAGAAACGCGGCGGACGAGTCGACCGGGTGATCCGACGCTCCGTGGACCGGGTCCAAAGGTTTTAGCGAGGAAAATATAAAACTATAAGGACAAGAACTCCGGTGGATCCCGACGGTGAGGGGGAGATAGGTTCTTTACAGACCAGTTGGTAGCACCGACAAGACAGCCGACATCCCCGCCCTTTCGCGGGCCAGATTTGTAACAGTACCCCTTGGCGGACCAGAAAGGAGAGATCTTCCTCTTCCTTCAACTAGCCCGTAAGATATGACGTGACGGGCCCGAGTGGAATGTAGAAGGCGAGGAACACGAGGTTTATGTTGATAAGTTCGCGTTAAGCCTGATAACTGGTAATGGATAGATCGGGGGTGGCTCTTAGTTTTCGTTTCTCTTTTCTTTTTTTACTCCCTGTTTTAGTCCCAGGGGTCATTGAAAAAACATGATCAAGAAACCGCGATCATCGTGATAGCATTGTCTGTATGGATCGCGAAGATCAATACCGACTCAAACGGTCAATATACTTTCACATATTAAAAAGAACCGCATACTCCAAAATAACGTAATTTTTCTTTAACAGTTAACCCAAAATTGTGTTACAACGTATAAAAATGAAGCTCCAATTTGTAACATCACCGTGAAGGTCGCCTTGGTCAACAGTACATACAGTACGATGGCAAGCGCGATCGTTAGTCGACGGTTGTCGCAATTTTGTCTAGGGGAAGGGTTCTCAAAAAGGCTCCATCGAGAGGCAATTAAACCAGTTCGTTTTGAATCGAGGAATTTATAAGGGGCAGAAAGGCTGAATAGGCTCGCTCAACGTGCGAGAGCGTGTACGTGTGAAAAGAACGGTTCGACGTTTCTCTATAATAATGTTTGATCAGCCTATCGATTCTTTCCACGGACATCGAGCCAATACATACGCGTTACGCTCGGGGGAATTGGCTTCAATCTAAACGAGCCGTGGCCACAGACACGGTCTAATCACTACAAGGATATTAGCTAATCTCGACCAATTAGACGTAATGGCTGGATTAAGACGGATCGCACGCATGCTAAAATTGAATATTATATAATCCCCGCCAGTGCCACGCTACGTTTCCCACGTACCGCGAACTCGGACGTCGTTAACTGTCGTTCTCTGCCTACTATCGTCGTGGCTGACTATGGGGACGCGAAGAAAATCAGACTAACGATCCGCCGGAACAATTTTCTCTAACTGTAACGCCGCGAAAAACCTTTTGTTGTTCGTGCGCGTTCGCGAGGGGCTGTTTTAGTGGTTGTTAGGCGACATCGTCCCAGGAGAAGCAGGAGAAATGGGTATATCGCGAT
Organism: Hylaeus anthracinus; assembly: GCF_026225885.1. Lineage (NCBI taxonomy): Eukaryota > Metazoa > Arthropoda > Insecta > Hymenoptera > Colletidae > Hylaeus > Hylaeus anthracinus. The sequence goes on along the minus strand of NW_026534333.1, from coordinate 7,201,541 downwards.
GAAATCAGTTCTCGGTAAGTTTTCGTACGGTAAAGGGCACTCCGGGTTTTGTAACAAAGAAGATATCCTGTAACGATGAGAGCGACCCCGCGACACGAGAATTACGTTTCCAGGAAAACTCGCATAAAACTTTTATTACCGCAAATGGGAACTGAAATGAAATTACGTTTACATTGACTGTCTCGTGTCTTTCGAATCGAGGGGGATAAAAATTGTGGGAAGTGGAACTGAAATTACCGACGGAGCCAATTTTATTCGCGATAAAAGTTTATTTAGTGTGGAGTTAATCCTCTTAGGTTTTAGGCAGGGTTGTCGGTCACATGATGGATTTGTTGATTCGAGTATTGTCGACAGACGTGTCGCTGAACTATTTGTAATACTTTTTCAACAACAGAGCATAAGAAAAATTGCAAGGGCATGAAAAAATTAGAAAAAAAGAAATAATTCAGATCTGAATGAGGTAAACGCTAATTATTTTAAAGAACGAATTGTTTGATGTCAACACGAATTTCCTGGACGATTTTCAAACACGACTTCCCTATGTTGGTTAAACGCGTAACGTTATGCTGGTTGGGTGCTCGCCACGCGTTAAACTTTGACAGACCGACATTCACAGAAACGACAACAATACAACGCACAATAATTGGAAACTGTAATTAGAAAGAACGCGCGATGCGTTGGTGGAAGCGTTTCACGCGCGAGATGAAAGATAACGCGCAGCCCTAACGCTTCTAGCGTTAATTATGGTTATAAAATGCCGAGGGCACGCCTGTGCCCCGTGAATAATGATCGCGTGGAACAATCGCCTCGATTGGACTTTTATTGGAAGGCATCGAGGATTCCGGAAACGCTAACCAACAAAAACAACCGGCACGTAACGATGCCATGATAAAAGTAGCTGATTGCGTATCAGTGGCACTTCCAGAAAAAAAGGGATTAAAGTAAAGGCTTCCACGGTTATGTTTGTAAAATAGGAACGACTGTTGGGACCTCGTTATTTAAAACAATTACAATATTACTTAAATAAATTCAGTTTTAAAAAGACATTAACTGATACTACTTTACCTTGACCTAGGATATATAAGTTCTCGTGACGATATTCACTCGAACGGTCAACTACTATTACGTTTACCTTGGCATGATGCAAGATCATTTCATTTTTCGATAATCACGCCTCCAATTGGATACGAGATAAGAAAAATTCAGGAGACGTCTGTGTTTGTCATGGAGCGTCCGCATGTCGTTCACTTCAGTCGGAGAAGTTCCAAGCGAGCGACGGTAAGGGCGCTATTATCGACTGTTTACCATATCTTACCTTTCCAACGATAACGATAATCTCGGTGGAACCGTCCGAGAAACGCTGTAAAAGACGCGGCTTTAAATTGTTTGGCGATTGCCAGCCGGAGACACTAACGACGCGAAATTATTGTATAATCGACGACTCGTACAGATTGGAATCGGTGATTTAGAGTTTGTATTTCTTTTAGAAGCGAGGTCATGCCCGTGGAACTTTTATCCCGCTGTCGCCCCCCCCCCCCCCCGCCCCGCCCTCCTCCGCCTGGTTCGAGAAAGAACGTCGAACACGAAATATAAAATAAAATGGATAATTTTTATTAGTCGCGTTTATCGGGAGGTGAAAATTTTACGGCTCGCGAACGAGTTGATTTTGGAAAAAAAAACCGATGAAATTAATAAGTATGCAAATGCCGAGTTCCATACTCGCACGAGCTCTTCGTCGGGGTGAAAATGTTCGACGCGAACGGTCGCGACGAATTTTTCCTGACACGAAATTGTACTGCTCCGGTTCATCGCCGATTAGTTTATCAAAAATTGTAATGCGAATGATCGATACGGCGAGCACTATTGAATATTTCCAGGACCGAATAACGCACAGGTTGGGAATTAACCTTCTATAAGCCCGTGTAACTTTCGGGTCATATACAGTAAATCCCATAAATACCATAAATGTATCAAATAAATTTAGCCACTCGTGGAATTCCCGATCTCGAATCCGTATCGAACGACCAATGTTCTCGTTCCAGTGACATTCTTACCCCGAATTCGTCGCAACTACGACACCCTCTGTCACGGGCACGTGTCGGTCGCCGAACAAGACCGTCGGTTACTGACCTTCGACAAGCGATCTGATCGCGTGTGGCGGGGAAAGAAAGTGGAACCCAGAATTTCCAGCAGCCTGAAATTCCTCGAAGCTGACCCAATCGACGGGAGAGAGATCTTTCAGCCAGTGGATGGTTTGTCGGCGGTCGAACGACAAGCGTTCCCCAAACACAGAGGGACAAGGTCAGCCCCCGGGGGTGGAACGGCAACAAGTGACCACAAGCCAGACACACACGGCCATCAGCCTTGTTCTTGTTCTCTAACCCCTCCTCCCAACCCTCTCTGGCCCTCTTTCCTTCATTCCTGGTCGACGACCAGTCTGTCGTCCGTCGAGGACAATCGATATATCGACCGTCCACGGAAAGGCAACGTTATGTCGAGCACACACGAGCTTGGACTTACGTAAGAACCCGACGCCGATCGCGCTCATGTGCGTGCGCGTATGTTCACGAGGAAAGGGAGAGGACGGAGCTGGCTGATCGGTGTCTTATGCGAGTTGCGGTAGGCCACGGACGTCCGTTCATCCGTCTTTCGTGCCCTTCGAGTGCTTGCTTATCGATAGCCCGTTTTACCCGTGCTCCGAAAACCGCTTTCTACCTAATCTATCGGCTGCAAATAGAAGATAACGATGATTCGATGCGCCAGTAATCGAGGCACGCCAGGGATGGCTCGTAGCTATGCTAGTAGATAGATGTAGCATCCTTCGTTTCAATGTCGGAGACCTTCACAATTTTTAATTTTTATCTATATTACTTGTGGATACATGTAAAAATGTTATAAAGGAATGAATAAGCTGCGAGGGTTGCTCTTTGATACCATTCTCTAAATTATATTGTACTGCATTATTATACGAAATTGCGCTTTGACAACAGAAATTGTAAAGTAAGAGAAAAGGTATAATACAAGCCTGTAGATTCTGGAAAGGTAGAAACGTTTGGATTGCGTGAGAGTAAAAGTACTTATAAAACAGTTGCAGGTGATCGCAAACGCCACATTGTAAAAAGATATTAATAGGGCAAATGAGCGATTTTTTCGCAGCGTTAAATCTTTTCGAGGCTACGCAAGAAACGTGCTTCGAGCTTCATATTCGTTTCTTTTCCTTCGACTAGCGGCACTCCAAATTTCATTCGAACACGCAATTGCATTAGCTAGTCGCCTAGACCAGGTGCCGAACGTGTCTCTAATCAAGTTCACATTGATTACTTTGAATTTACACCTCTCGATGCACTTTCATAATTTCATTCTTCAGCTTTCAAAGGGTTGATCGCTATTACAACCAATACAGGCAAAATCATAAATTCAGGAGATCATATTTCAATACTGTTAATAAAGGTATCCCTTGCAATTAATTTATACCAAATTAGACATCCTTGAAACTCAGACGAACAGCAATGACCTGTTCCTTGCTTACAAGAACGTAAATCTAATAAAAAGTGGAGATGCGCGCTGCAAAATATCGACATTTTCGATTCGATAAACGCTTTCCCGCCCAAATTTCCGTTGGCGACCGGACAGGGGTTGGGGAAAGGGGGTCAGGATCCAAGCGGAAGTTCATTAGCGAGGCGACGGCTGATAGGGCGTCACGAGGTGACCGAAGAACAACACCAAGCCACTGTTATTTCTTTCGGGTTTTACACGCCGGCGTCCCGACGCTGCAATGTTTTAGCGTATTGATCCGTTGGGGTTTAGTTGAGCCGTGGTAAAAGTGGCGGGGGTAGTTGCCACGATAGAGAAGAGGGACGGTCAGCGGGGGGGGAGGGGGGGGAGGGGGGTAAAAACTGGACGGCGGCACTTACTCGCTCATAATCACCCCCCGAGCCACTCCAACCACCTCCGACGCCCTCGTGCTTTCTAGCGCCGCGGTGCATTTCCAGGGGGGCGCGTGTTGCGAGCCTTGTTTGTGCTCCATCGAAACTGTAAAGAACGCTTTCTCCTCGGGACCCGGTAAATTGGTGTCGTTCAGCGTTTAACCTGGGTCCTGCGCAAACACCACATAATTTCGAGGTTCGCGAAGGTATTAGAACCTTTATTGCTAAACGTACTGTTCCTTTTAGGTTTCTTTGGTAAGTACTCCACCGTGAAGATGCTTCGATTAGTTCGCAGCGAGCTAACGAGATGAATTGGAATACGCTATTTTTAGATATAAGCAAGTCGAAGTGTTTGAAATCTTTGGGAAGGATATGCAAGTAGCATCTATGTTAGTAGTTCCAAGTCACAAGCACCTTGAATTAAAAATTAAAATTCAAAACTCGCCTTCAAGAAACCGTCGAGACGATTACAAATTGTCCTGTACACCTTCGTCCTGCACTTCTCGCCATTCTACCTTCCACTCTTCCACTCCTTTAACATATTTTGCCTCCGAAGCGCGCAATCGATGTCTTCGAGCGACGGCAGCGTCGTGCAAACGATTGTTATCAGTCGAGCTTTTATTAGTTAGCGAAAAATAGTTCTCGGAAAAAGTAATGAGCTCGTTTCGCGATGGCGACGCTCGGCGAAGGCGACTCGAATCGATAGAGACTGGTAATTGCGAGTAGCGAAAATGACGCTGTCCTGCGAGCGGTTGATTCTTGCCACCCTTCTTACGTATGCAGACCCTTAGATAATTGCGGCTCATTCGCGCAAATTATCCCGGGGTTTCCGCGTCGGGCGAAGTAAAATATAATAATACAGCCTGTTCGTCGCGCATGCGTGCATATAATGCGCGAGTGTCTCTCCCATCGTCTGACCAGCTTTTACTTCGATGTGTGCGACGTCCACGTATGCGCGTTTAGGTCTCCCAACAGTCGCGTGGCCCGCAAAGTGTGAACGTGTATTTAACACTAAACCTACCGACGTTTCATGTACACCTACCTCTATCGCGACCGGTTTTCAGAAACGATACGTTTCTTCGGGATCGAATGCAAAAATCGCTTATTCGGAGTGGATCGAACGATACTCAAAAATATTTTTACGATACATCGTTTCATCATAATTACGGTTTAATAATTAAAATTCATCTCTCTTGTGTTACAGAAGGAGCCTCTACTTCTATGCTGGCGAACTTATTTGGTACGTGCTTACTTTATTATCGTAGTCAGGTAATTACAATTGTTACAAAGTGGGAATTCCTTCCACCATCGACGCTTGCCTACACCAGAGCGAGATGAAAAGAAATTATCGAGCAAGTCGAAGGACGCGACAATTCTTTCCAGAAAAGGGTCGAAGGAATTTCTCGCTTTTTTCTCCGAGGAGGGGGAGTGGGCTTATCGGCGAGGAAAATCGGAACAACCCCGAGGTAGGCGCGGCGCGAACCTAACCGTGTAACACACTCGAGGTGGTCGTTGGTACGCGTGCGATTACTTACTCTCCATCGGCGAATTAACGACGAATCACCGATGGGAGAACCGGTTGCCTGGCCGAACGGCACGCAGCCTAACGACTTCTCTCCTCGGCTTCAACGGGCATTCCAACGGCACGAGTTTGCCCCGCGACGCGAATTAATGGAAACACGCCGCGGTATGCCGTGTGCGCTGATAAAGCGGAACGCGCGTCCTTTCCTACGTATCTCTTTATCCTTACCCGATATGTTCCACGCCGCGTTTCCTCCGCGACCATTCCGCGTTTACGCAGATCGGTCCTCGCTTTTTATCGCGGCGGTCAGTTGTCTGCGACGTCTTCTCGAAATCGGAATTCGGTTGAGTCCATCGGGTCTCGATGCGTTTCTGTCCTAGGATTGTATTAGGGGGACCGAAAAGTAATCAAAATTGAGTCACTTTAAAAACGTCTCCAAACTTCTAAAAATATAAAGATAGCCCGATGCCATCGGTAAAATGCTAAAAGCAACGTATAGCTTGCATGTTAATTACAAAGTGTTGATCAAACCTCTGCTAATCAGTCGCGACATTCTTCGTAATGTCTTACAAGTTAATTCCGAGTTGGCTCTATTCAATGTTTATTCAGAGAACTCGTTCCCTGAGTTAATTTTCGGTTTTCTCGTGTTAACTTTCACGATCTGGACCGAGTCAAGAAACGAATTTGTGTATTGGAAAAGATTAATCGAGCGAATCGTGTCTATATTTTTAATGCATCGCTCTTCATTAATCAGCTCGTGAATATAATGATTAGCTTCGACCGGTTACCAATTCCACAGAATAAATCTGAATGAATCAAAAGATCGATAATATGAACGTAAAAGGAATCATTTGAATCATTTATTTTCTAACACCATGTTGTATTCTAAAATCCATTTATTGACGTTTTCGTATTTCATTCTTGTGGCGAATCCACCAACATAACAAATCCACCTACGTCTGTTTGAAATCATGTAAATTAAATTCAAATGCCAAGACATCGCTTGCGAAATATTTTATCCCGCCATCCAAATGTATATTGTAGTTTGTCTACCTGTTATTCGTCGTTCGAAATCGTTATCTAGGTAAGAAATTCGCCAATATCTGTCTTGGAGCCTTGCTCTTCCTATCGCCGCAGCAACGACACGCAGCAACGCGTCTCAAATGAAGCGATTCCGTATTCACGCATGAGCGCGATCGTAGATGCTCGCTCAGAAACGCAAACAGGCTCTAAGGAGAACTAGGAGAAATATCAAAGGAAAAGGGACCAGCGGGAATGCGCGCATCTGTTTCCTTTGCGGCAAATTTCTTCCGCATCTAACGGCCGGTGCGCCGGTGACGATAAATGATTTCGTTCGCGGAAAATGAATATTTCCGTTCGCCTGTGTATTCAATTTAACCCGTTCGCCATCCCGCGCCGGGATTATTCCCGCGGATTAACCCGTAATTATCGGCATGTTTCTGGCGCGTTTAAACGACGCCCGTTTCTCACCGGGCCGCCCTTGTCGGCTCTACTCGATAATCCCTCGTTAAAATATAATCGCGTTAAACGTCGGCTTCCTAGTGCTCAAAAACATGCCTCGAATTCGATGTAGTCGCCTAGCGGCCGCGCGGTTCGATGAGAAATACTAATAAAAAAGATACGAGTAATGGCAGCTCCGCCAGGTGCAAAGGGAAATTACTTGTTTTGCTGATAACTTATGAATCGTGGACGCGACACGATCGCAGATATAGTATACAGATAGATAATAGATATAATGTACGGAGAAGAAAAATATCGTTCGAAAGAATGCCTCGTGTGAATAATGTACAGAGTAATATGTGGACTACGGATTGCGCGGAATTTATGGCGCACCGCGATTGCGAAAAACATATGCTAAGCGTATGCAGAAGACATTCGCTTGTACGAAATTAAACATTAATAGTACTTTATGGGTCTGCGACGCGTTTCGCCGCGTGTTTTTCCCGTACTGGACATATAAATGCGAGGGACAAAGTTAGATACTCGGACTTGTGTACGAAAAAGACCGACCAGGCTACCAACTCGATTACAGATCGGAATTACTAAAAATTTGACTACATTGAATGTAGGAGTGATATTCATTATCGAAGGGCACACACGGAAATGTAACGTTGGTAGGAACTTCAAAAAAAAAAAAAAAGAGACGCACACACAGTAGAACACGAAGTTAAATGAATTCTACTCGTACAGACTGTAATGAAATATACACCAGTCATTAAGGACAAGGAGTGGGATGGGCTGTCATCTCGGAAGATATGAAATTGAAACAACGTCTGCCTATGGATAACTGGTAGCTCTCAATTATCTACAGACACCACAACTTCTCGCTCCTCTTTGACCCCGTTTGGAGGCGACGTTTCGTGGTTTCTCGGGGCCCCGTGCATCGACGACAATGTAGCAAATTAGCTCGGCTCGTTTCGCCTGTTACCGCTCGTACGACTCGAACGGGCATTCCGATGGCACGAGTTTGCTTCGCAACGCGAATTAATGGAAACAAGCCGCGGCGCGGCGCGCCGTATGCACTGATAAACCGGAACGTCCATTTCACGGGCATCTTCGTCTCCGCTCGAACAGCTCCGCCATGTTCGAATTAAACGATTTCGTGTTCACGCGTGGCGTGAAAAAAGCGCGGTAAAGTACCTGCGTAACGTCCCTCCTTTTTTCTCTACCTCGTTTCCTTTCTGACCTCTTTTTATATCGCGTCATAACCTGCGTGATCATTGGCAATCGTAGCCAGGCTCGCTTTTTCCTCGACTTTATTTCGTTCCCCTCTGTAACGGAGTTTCTGCAACGAGGCGATTAAAGTGGACCGCTGACGACCTCGAAGGACGCGGGTTAATCGTTTCGATCGCACGTCGAAAACAAATTCGAGTGGGAGAGAAATATTTACCGATGGGATCCACTGGGTCACGGAGGGATATGCAAGTGGAGACCGAAGCCTCGACTTGGGCTTTAGGCAATATACTAACTGTGGCTAGAACGAGTACGTTGGATACTACTCTCCTGTAGCTATTTAGTGTCGTATTCTTCGGATGTTGGCAGTAGGTCATGGATTTCCTATGATTCCTACGCCATCAGTTGTTGGAACAGTTTCGAAATAGCCCTAGATCAAAAGCAGAGGCCAGGCGGATGATGATAAAGCTTCTTTTTCTTTTATGGATTAAGCTGGCCTCTACAGTTCGCGAACTCTAATTGCTATAAGTAAAGTGGACGATGAACTATGTTTTCGGGGAAGAAGACATCCTCGACGTCACTGCCTTCTACATCTACGCGGTACGATGTTCTTCAACTGTCGATAGTTGACCTACAGACCACTTTCACTTTAGCCTACTCACCGCGGTGTGATTGTAAGGTTCTTAACATGGTTGTCGGAATGTTGTAGGAGTTGGCTAAGCTTTGAATTTCTCCCTGTGATGTAGCGTACATTGAAATCTTTGCGAACCACGGAGTTGTTGCTAAACCTTCGTATTGAATTTATGAAAGGAAGGATTCCATTGCGGAGGAATTTATTCTTGGTCAAGGTTCCGAGGAAGTGGCGTCTATTGGGTTTCGCGCGTTCCCCGGTTGGTCTACGTGCGTCGGCGAACAAAGATGGTCTCTACGCGGATCACCGGACGCATTCTGTGGGCTTTATTCACACTCGAGTGTCCACCGGGTCGGTGTTCGTCGTTAAAAGCCGTTATTACGACGAAAAACAACTCCTCGCCCCTGTTCGGGCGTCATTTTTCTTGGCTTTCCTCGCTAAAACGCAGCCTGCGTTCTGTACGCCCGGCAATTTACGTTGCCACGAACAGGCTAACGACTTCACCGCTTGACTTTAATGGACATACCGCGCCGTGATTCTACCCCGCGATTCGAATTAATGGAAACACGCTGGTATCCCATTTGCACTGATAAAGCAGAACGTTCTCGCCGCGATCGTCCCCTCTCGGCCGTGCGACTCTCTATCGACATGGAGACGATTCCGGGGCCGTTTACATCGTACCGAGATGCTGTTGGATTAAGCGATTACGCCTTCCCGGCCATTCGTGGCACGGGCGAAAGCATCGATCACGGCGAAACGTGCTTTCCAAAACGGGACTTATCAAGAAAGAGGTTTAAACCCGATACTCGTCGCGCCTGGTACAATCGATGCGTATACTTCGAAGATAGCGCCGCGGTAGCCTCCAGGGAAGATCCATCGATCCGTTTAGTTCGCGCTACTCCTCGATTACAAGGTGTTATTTAATATATGGGACGTGCGACGAGTAAAATAAATTTAATATTTCGGCATTGACGAGTAATGAATGGGAGGAATTTTTTCTAGATCTCTCTGTACCAAATCTCTCTGTTACCTCGACCGAGTTCCAATAGAGCGACCACACTTCGTGCACTTTTCACTTTTAATTAATGAGGACGTACCTGAAGTAGTATCCTTGTCACCTTATCTCGAGCATCGACAACAGACAAGAGGATCGCTCGTACTGCCAAACGTAGTCGAACAAGTCCACTCGTCGGTTACACAATAACGATGAAGTAAGTTGATGTAAACGCATGTTCGATTTGACCTTATGTCAGAGTTACAGAGAGTCTCGGGTTCTAGCAATTCTTTTGACAAGTTAAGGCACTGTAACTGATCGCACTCGTCTGTTTACAAACGATGGGTAATACATCACCTGTACGACCTTGTTGTCTATTCTTCTAACACGATCTGATAGCGTACTAGGTCACTTCGGAATGAGAAGATCAGCGGCCAGAGGTCTACGGGCTCTATAAGATGGAAGCTAGTCGTTTCGAACACCTCTGGCAAAGTACACGATACGAAAACACGAAATTCTTTTAAATTAAAAAATCATTGTTAAATCTATTAACCCTTGAAACAAATACTGATTTTCGAACGTCTCGAATTCATCCAATAGGCTCTAAAGATGATCGTTCGAGGAACGTATGTATTAAAAATGGAGGCTTTAAGCCAGCTCGTTCCCAACACGAAGAAAATACAGAAGGTCCTGTGTTCGAGGCTCGATCGAGGTATGGAGCGAACTCGTAATTTGTCGTTTCGCAACAAATAACAGTTGTCGAGAGTCATAACGTTAGAGACGCACGAGTCCGGCGCTAAATTATTTTCGACGCAAATTAACGGCGGCTGGGTAAGGTAACGAGCTCGCGGAGTCGAAGGATGGAAGCGAACCGAGGACAAGGTAATCCCGCGACCGGTATTGTTTCACCAACGGAAGTCACTCTTTTATTACGAGACACTTCCTGCTCCATACGGGAGCACACGGCGTGCCTGTTTACACCGTGTACATGACACGTGAACACAGGTACCTCCGTCTCTCCCTCGTTCTTTCTCCGCCTCTCTCGCGCGCCACGGGCGAACCCTTTCCTCTTTCTCCATCTTTCGCTCCTTTTTCTCCAGACAGGTACACCAGCCTGCGACAGAAATATCTATGCACCCAACCGGCCATGTGGCTAGTCTCCGTCTCCAGTAATCAGGGGTTCGAGTCGGACTATGACGAATTAATAAGCGAAGCAACTGGAGTCGGCAACTGCCGAGGAAAACGTCCGTGTTGGACAGACCTAACTAGACGTTGTCCAGACAAGTTGAAGTTAATTTGAAGAAATTTAGGTATCTCGAGTCCAAACTTTGGAAATTCAGCACTTTAAATAGCAACGAGTAGTGTAGCATCAAGTTCCGAGAATGTGGGCTTACCATAGTTTGCTTCTGAAGCACCAAGTTATCAAAATGGCTAGACCATGTCCCCAGTAATCGAGTTTGTTCCTATGACGAATTAATAAGGGAACCAACATGCACCGTGAGCAGGTCCAAGAGCAAAACGCACGTCGCAATTTCTGCGGGAACGTGTTCGTAGCTGGAACAAGCTTGCTAAAGCGGTTCGGCTATTAACCAACCGACGGAGCGACGATTAATCAGGCCAGTAATTAAGACGAGCCGACTGCGAAGGGATTCCTCTTGTTTCCTGAAACGCGTACACGATCCTTGAATACCTGCGTGGCCGAGGATGCTGGAATTCGCTAGTTACTCACGAGGTCATTCGAAATTACGCCCGACAAAATTGAGGATAATTACACCTGGCTGATATGTACGACGGTTATAATAACGTGGTTAAAATATTTGGCTGACGTATAGCTGGAATAATAATATGATCTGCTTGGTTTGATGCGGAGGAATATGTTTATTAGCCTTAACGAGCAAACGAACGGCTTTGATTCTCCTCAAAGGCTATCTGAAATGCAAATCAACGTTTCGATAAAATAAGAAGGATTAGGAAGAAATATACTATTTATTTTGGTGTTTGTGAGTTGGGAATGTACACAATTCAGTAATGCAACTTCCTTTTTAATAAAAGGACAGAGACTTTTTGGACAATGTAACGCGTTTAGATCGAAACTGAGTAAAGACGAGCCAGACAGGATACAGTAATTTATAAACCGTTCCATTATGAACAAAATAAGTTTGCCGCTACGAGCAAGACAAGAAACGACATTACTTTTGAAGCGACGTAAAAATGTGACAGGCTGAAAGCGCAAAGAGAGAATAAGTATGTGTTTTGTCCTCCGCGTGGCCTAATTACAGACCGTGAATTCCGGTAATTATAATAATTAGCCTGCGACTCCGTCATGCCCGTCGCGGCCCCTTCGACAGTCACGAGCAGGCTCGGTCGAATAATGACGAGGAATCCTCGTTCCTCTTTCGTACTAAAATCTTCGGATATATGAGTAATCATCTGTCTAATAAGTGGACGAGTTGACCAAGTTTGTTCAACGGAGCAGCTTTCCTACTTGTTCCTTATAACGACTTTTAGAATGTAATTAACATTGACATCAGGTTTTACGAGCAATCAGAGTAGGTATTTGTATTAATAGGTAGAGGAGATTCTTGTTACTCGTTTGCTGTCGCAGACTCTTCTCGAGACCAATTCGAGAGAAGTAGAGCAAATGGTAGAGAAATTCTAGAACAGAAGCCATTAATACCATTCCTGTGGATGATACAAGCCAAAAATATGATTCGAGTTCATTACAGTCTCGGTATTAAAAACCTGTTCTGTTTCCTGCAGATGCTTTCATCCTCTACGTAAACTTTAATTCGCAAAATCGTAGCAACAATTTCACCCAGATCACCTCTCGAATTCCTGACACGCAAACATCACTAATAACTAACGATTAATCCAGATAAACCAGTTTCACGTGGTTAATTATCTAAGCAAAGATTTATTTTAAGCGATTGGAACGATGCTCAGCCCTTTCTCTATCTCTATCTCGTTCGATTCCCTCCGCTGAAATACCGCCTGTCCGGCGCAACGTTATCAGTTGGCCAAATTAATGTAACGAAAGGCCAGATTAATATCAGCCTCATCGCGCGGAGGAAGAAGAGCTGCCAATGTGTTGGAATTAATTAACTCGGCCCGGAGCACGTATAATTCAGAGGGTACACACGATTGATTAAAGCCGATTTCACGACCAATCAATCTATAACTCCTTGCACGCCCGTTTCAACGGCAGCCATAAATTTACACCAGCTGTTAAAGGCATTTCCCGTGCGCCTTATCGTTCATTTATAACTGTCCGCGAATGTCTCATTAACCTCCCTTTTCTCGGAACCGTGGTCGCGGGCGGTGACAAGAGCCAAAGAAATCTCAAAATACCCGCGACGCCCGAAACGGAGCGTCGAGAACACGGGGGCAGGGCCGGTTTACACGTTGTCGTTTGATACACTCGGCTACTCGTAAACAATGGACGTATGTAAACAATCGTCGGATAGCTGGGATTAAGTCAGCATTTTGGCACGAGCCGTTCCCCGCTGCGACAACAGAACTGCGCGTTCAGATGTTTATGCGTTCCGGCAGAAAGTTGTGTATACGAACGAGAGCATCAACGAGGCAATCAAGGTGTTAGGTACACCTAGGAGAGTGGACACGATGGCGGCGGTGATCGTGAGACGATCAGGTATCGAAGTTTCATCCGGTAATTTGAGTTACATCGCAAACTGCAGGGCTGAATGAATGACAAAACAAATATGATCTTTAATCTGTATTTACAAAATATTTATTCATCGGTTTCATTCTCCAAATATTATACGATTGGATTCGCGGCATAATTCCTTCGCAAAAGAACCAAAGCGAAGAATCCCGACGATCGTTTCCATAAAGTGGTTCAGCGTTTCATGAAATGATCCAGCGATATCCGTCTCTCTCTCTCTCTCTCTCTCTCTCTCTCTCTCTCTCTCTCTCTCTCTCTCTCTCTCTCTCTCTCTCTCTAATTAATTATGTCGGAAATCCATTATCCGCAACGAATGCACTCGATGCACCAGCGCGGGGAATCGTGCTCCCAGGGCTGGAAGCGCGGCGTTCGAGCTGCTTTTCCGGGAAGACACATTATAAGTTTTTCCCCGGAGTTAATTTCGCCGGCGATAGCTAAATCCTTTCTCTCCCCTCCCACTTTCCCAGCCCCCCGGTCGCCTCCACGTTCGCTCTTTTATCCTTGCGCCACCCTGTCTCTCTGCAACCCCCTTGGCCGTGCTCGAACTAAGAGCGGCTAAGAGTTGGTAGGAGCGTCTCTATGGTTAATTAAACGCATAGATCACCCCCTCTCTCGCAATCTCCACCGACTCCTCCTTACGTTCACCCCTCCGCCCACCCTCCTACTTCGGCCCCTCTTTCACGTTTCACCCCCATCTACCGTTCTCTTTTTTCCTCAGCAACCCTGCAAATACCCGCTCGCTTTTTCCGCGTTATAAGCATACACGCGCTTTTACGCCACCAGTGCCGTACCCTGGTGGTAGAATCGAGTTGCACAATAGAAATTAGACACATGGTAAACTTGAAAAAGAAGGCATCGGTTTATCCGAAATTCATATGTCGGAAACACTCAGCTTTGCTTCTTTTTTTCACGCGATTTTCAAGAAGGAGGTCGCGTATTTCGAGCTTCCTCCTCCACGCCCACGTGATGTAAGCGAAAGAGTACGGGGAAGAGGGAGAGCCTCTGTAATACATACCGGTTTCTCAAGAAGGCGTAACCTCTGCCCGAAACTACCGTCTACGTTCATTATCGTTTACGCGGGCAAACCCGTCGTCGATTCCTCGCCTGTTCAACGCAATCGATCGTTTGACCCGTTTTGCCGTGAAACTAACATACTTGCATACATGCTACGCGATTTTCTCGCGCTTCTAAAGTAAACTGAACATGACCACTCGATGCAAACCTTATTAACCCTTTGCACTCCGAATTTTCTGATTTCCATATATTATTGTCGAGCCTTACTCGACATGGGATTGCAAACGGTTAAACAACCCTCTAACAATTCAACTCCAGCCCGCCTCCCGCGTCTTCCAAAAACATGTTCCACCTCGTCCAGAATTGCGCCAACGAGAATCGCCGATACCTCGTGCATCTCAACACCGTAAATAATGCAACCGATAGATACGTCCCTGAAGCCGAAAGAAAGAGGTTGTGGAGAAGAAGGCGGAGGTGGAGGAGAAGCAGGAGGTGGATGGCCAGCGGAGCAGAGGATATTCTTATGAATCGATGAAAGAACCGCGAGCATGCGCGCCGGAATCTTAATAACTCATGCGATACCACCCCCTTCCTTCTGTTATCCAGACCCCCTGCCGCTGTTATCAACCCCCGGCATCCCTGTTTTCCGCCCTCGGGGAACAGATACGCCGTTATAATATGCGTGTACCCAGGCCGAGGTAAACACGAGAGCTGGACATTCCGGGCGTAGTTTCTGCGAATATTTCGAGCATATTTGCCCCAGGAGGAGAGGCGGCCCCGAAAAACGCTCGCGCCTTCAGCATTTTTCCTCGCCACCGAACCCGAGAACATCTCGGCGGACGCGTTTCAATGTTTTAACAATTACGAAGGTGCACGTGCTGTAACTACAGATGTAGCTTTCATTTAACAGTGTATAAAATTCATAAGAAAGGACAGCCAAAAAATAATCGTCGGTAATATTACAATTTTTATGTGACTGTATACTGTATATCAATGTAATACATGGAAGTAATACAAATATTTCTTTTTACGAAATTTCTACCATTGCTTTCTTAATTTACAAACGGTTTTCAATGGATCCAATTCCAAAATATTGGATTCATGTAAAATTACACACTCACCCTACTTATATAGCAAGACGATGCAAGCATAATTTTTTCTAATACCCGAAGCCTATTTTCAGGAGAGTCCCCGAAAAACGCTGGCCTCTTCGAGCATTCTTTCTCGACCAGGAAATCGTCTCGCAGACGCGTTCCGATGCAACCCGAGCATCGTATAGCACTCACGCACCTTCGCTCGTGGCCATTTACGATTCCTTTTTACGGTCATACGTGCGGTTTTAGTGCGACCTGTTCGCGCGGATTTACTGCCCGACTACCCGTGCCCGCTCCATTTTTATTCCTATTCTTTTTTTTCCCCTCCCCCGTGCCAGCAGTCACGTCACGGAGATGGGAGCTTGCACGGTTGTTTTCGTTCCAGCGGAGGGTTAATTAGCTTTTACGCACCGCGGGTGTCGTCGAGGAGTTACTAAATAAGGGCGTTTTTTGCTCAACGCCACGGACGTAATTCCACGCATTTTGCGAGCGCCTCTCGAGCGTACTCGCGACTTCGAATTAACCCGAAACGGGGACAATTGATCGAAAGCGTAAATACCAAGATCTCAAATGCTATTTTCGGTACATTTGTTTCGTAGATTTCTCTAGTACAACATCTGGATTTTAGGAAAAAGCTAGGCTTCTTTGAAGTTGAAAAATTACTTGATTCCATTCTCTGAATTGTACAATATTTCTTTAAATGGAAATGCAAATATTTTTTAATAAAAGAATAATGATTTCCCTTGCAAAAAGATAATACATGTAAGAAAATAGTGCAATCGTCGAATGCACCGTTGAATTAAAAAAAAAAAGTATGGTCCTGCAAATATAGAACTCTTCAAAGAAATAATGGCGTTAGGACTTGTCACGCTTGCACCATCCTATATACCCAATCGGCGCTGCCCATTACCGATCGTTGGGAACATCTCGGCGCATTCCCCGATCAGGCGAGGCGGAGCGGACGCGATTTGTAGAGAAAAATCGTTAACGCGACGATAAAATAAAATGGAAATGACGCGTCGCGTTAAGAGATCTCCCCGGGTGCGCACCTCGGAAGGTGAGAGGTTTGGGGTGGAGGACAGACACGTCGAGCACCTCAGTCCCGTATGTTTGCCGGACGGTTTGGCGGCGAGGGGCGCGGGCAGAGCACGCGAACAAATTAGCCCTCTATCTGAAACAACTTCTTGGAATAGCCGTTACTCACGGCCGAAAGATCGGGGCCCGTATTGCCCGAGCGAAACGACCGCGCGACTACGGGACGTGGAGGCCGCAAGAGAACGGGCCCCGAGGAACAAGAGGAAGAGTAGTGTCGGCGAAAGAGGTCCCAGGGGGCAGGGTGGCACGTAGGCAAGACGGTCGAAGAGGAGAGGAACCGAGGCGAAGAAGAAGAAGAAAACGAAATAAAATGCCGGACGAGGCATTTCGAATTTCCAGCTCGAATTCAGGAGGAGGTGGAAGAGAGCAGGATATAGGAGAGAGCGGACCGTGGAGATCAGCTCAATCCAGGGATAAGCGAGTCGTTCGAACAGTGTTGAACAGGAGTGAATATTTATACGTGGCCTCTTCCTTCGCACCTTTTTTTGCCGTGCCTGTCGACGTCCACCGTCTCATCCCCCAGCTCCTCTTCGTCCCCTCCTTCTTCATCCACCTCGTCGTCGCCTTCCTCGCGTTTCCACCTTTGAGTCCCATGCGGTATCTTCTTGATTACCCGGTCCTAATTAATTCCTCAGGCTTTATCTTTATTTTTCCCTCGCCTCGAACCGCCGCCGCCCCGACACCGCGACCGAACAGACCGATCGTTCCCGGCCCGAGGAGGTAGAAACCACGGACCCGGGATACCGGAGGACTCGAGGGGGACAGGGTATGGTCATCGACTCCGTCAGGAACGTCTAGACGTGTCGTTCCGCGGCCCGTGGAAATAATCTTGTATACGATAAAACGGCGTGAATGATTGCTCGGTGTTCCGTCGACACGAGGGCGTTCGCTTCTATCGCCTCGCTCGTTACTTGACTTTTCTCGATGAGCGGGGTTTACGCGACCCCCGATTGCAGAAACGTCGATATTTTCACCCGTTGCACTCCGAATTACATTTTAATTTCGTTACGAAACACGTCGGCTACAGTTGCGCGATGCACGAGGAAGATGCTTGAAGCTCGAGAAAATGTAAATACTATTTTTCACAAACTTCCGGAATCTCGTCAGGCTAACTGCAATTTGTCAGGCGTACCAAGATGTACGAGACGTCCAGTAGGCGTTCGGGATGAAAAACGTAATATATTAGCCGACGCATAGCAGAAGAAATTACCTGAAGATGAAGCGGTTGAAAAAGTTGAGGATTGAGAAGTGTTTTATAGGTGGTAGCGTTGATTTTCTCTGGGAGTCGAATCGAATTTATTTGGGCCCAAATATAAAATTTAATGAACAGGAAGGAATGGGAATGGAATGGAATAAGGCTCTGTAGCCAGAAATAAACGCGTGGTTGATACGAGGAACTCGTAATATTTATCATAGATAATATCATCTGAGTGTTCCCATTGATGGCACTTCCTTCGGTCAAAAGAAAAATGACGAGGATAATAATATTGATGACACGATCTCCTTGATTAACGTGGTAACGAGATACAGCCGTGTACATACGCCGGGAACGCACGTATCACTTTTAAACGCCGGATATGAGTTATTAGCGGTTGCGCCGCGCGCACTCAATTGTCCTGATTTGGAAACCTCTAATCTGACCCCCTCTCCCCCTATTTCTTTCCGGCGACGCATTTAAGCCTTCATGTTTCCGTGTCTATCGGTACTATTTCAAGCGACCCGTTCTCACCGGAATCAATTCTTCCGACTGTCAAAACGATACACGTGATACCATTCGTTTGATTCGGATTTACAGCGAGAAAATTAGACGAGTCACGTCTACTCGAACCCACTTGGAGAGATGATGAAGGGAGATTAATCTGCGACGAATGATCAATATTGGCGATATTTCGTTCGACAGGCACGGGGAAGTCAAGAATTGACCTGATATCTTCTGAAAAATATATGTGCACGTCCACTTTTATGTGGATAATTTATTGGTGTATCGCGAGGAATAATAATCATCGTAGGATTATGATTTTTAGGGAGAGTTTAGTGGAAGGTTTTTCATATTTGAAATCATTTTATCCGTCTGCAAATAGTATAGGAATGAATTAAATATTTATGAAGAAAGACTTATAAGAAACGTTGCTCGATTGACGATATTTAAGAAGTGATTAAGAAATGTAAATAAGAATTCTTTGTAAATTGAGTCTACGGAAAATATCTATTACACAAATAGAATCTGAATTGTTCTTACGGTAGAGAACGTATCACTCTTCGTATCGGATCCAGATTTCATCGAATATAAAATGAGCACTCGCAGGATGTTGGCGCGCGAAGCAAGACACCTGCGTCTCGTAACATTTTCCCTTATATTACCTTGCCTCGATCCTAAACGTAGTTAGTAAATTGAACTAATGGTATCCTGATCGACACATAAACTTAATAGACGCAACCAACTGCCGTACCTTCGAAGAATTGACTGGTTAAACAAGTTTGGATTTTATCGCAATTCGTGATCTCTTCGGTTTCTCCGCCTCCCCTCGAGTGCAAATAAATTAATCGCGGGAAGAGTATAATCAAACCTTGTAATCGGTGTAGATATAAATAGGTTGTGTGATAAGACTATTCGCGTTTTATCGTAGGAATACCAAATACTACCGATATTACATGGAAGGTACCTAATTAATGATGTATATGTATAATAGATGCTGTTTTGCACTATGTTGTTCCGTCATCTTGGAGAACATTAATATTCCTTCGCTATAAAACTCTTCGTTTATGTTATTGAAAAATGTCTTCCGTGTTTTTGAACGATTTTCCGTCCAGAGAATTTTATGACGTACGAAATAAATGATATACAACTTGTCACTTAGCCTTAACGAGGGATGAAAAACGTTGGAGTACGTAAATCGGTCATGTTAACCCTTCCTCGCGAGCTTTCAATTTATCTCGTGGAACAGTGATGGAGTTTAACGAGATTCTTAGATGGTGCTTGAAATTCAAAGGACGAAGGCACTTTACGGTACCCTAACGAAGCCACCTGCCTGGCACCGTCCACCCTGTTAATTTTAATCGAAAGAGACGCTTTCACGTGAATTAGAAGGGGGGACCAGGACGGCCAGAGCCGGAGGGAGGTGGCGGGAGGATGCCAGAGAACGGTTCTACGACTGCAGCAGGCCGCTCGTAAAAGACGTCCGTATCGAAAGTGTCGTCGCGTCGGTGGACTCGCTTGGGAACCCCGAGCACGATCAAATGAATCAACAGAGACAATTAATAGCCTGGCGAGGACGCTTTGGAAAAGCGTCGGAACACCGCCACCCCCGTTGGCGAATATGTGGACAACGAATCTCTCTGTCCAGGACCGTTGAAGACTACCGTGAGGGATGGCGACGACGCGAATTCCTCGACAGCATTTACTCATCCCTATTCTCCTCGTATCAGCGTTTTCCAAAGTGAGGTGTAAACGAATGTTTTGGGAAAAATTATAATTAATTTCTGGAAAAATGAAATAAAATACACTCAGCTAAGTGCATTCATCTGTAACGAAATACCTAACTATCTGAGAAGTACAAATATCTCGGAAGAATTAATAAAATTTCACCACTGCGTTTACGAAGATACCAGCATCTTCAGTCCTACAGTTAGTGCGACAAGGCAACATTTTTAGTTCCCCTGGTTGTTGCAAATGCGGAACGAAGTGGCACGCCTATGAGCGGAGGCACGCGAGACCAGCTCTCATTTCACGGATTTACAAATCCGTAACAGTCTGCCAACCGTAGAAGGGATGAATGTCGAGGAGGGAAAATCTCTGCTCATTTAACGAGCCCAAGGGTTCAACCCTTCCAACGCTTCCACCCTTCGACAATATTTAATGCATGTTTTAAGCGTAATTAAATGGCAGAGGGTTTATCGTCTCCGGCACGTTCACCCTCCCACGCAAATTATCGCATTTAACCCTCACCGATCTCGTCTCTCGCCGACTGTCACCCCACTAGCTTCTCCGGCGTCGTTTCTGGGTACCTACGCCAGTCATAATGTACTTTTCATTAGCCCCGAACCCTTTCGCGGAGTAGATTGAATCTTGGAATATTCATCGTCTCGCAACCCCTTCTCCATTACAATACCCGCCACCGACGCGTTCCTTTTACAGCTTCACGAACCGCCACTCAACAGGTTTTGATTAGCGCCAACACTTTCGCGATGACGCCTTCACCCCTTTCACAAGACGAGTAATTTATTTTCGTTTCAATTGCCAGATTTCAGTAGCTATACGTATGTATATACAGAACTGTACTTTGGCAATATAATCAGCCCTTGCTATTGCATAGCAAGTCTTTATCAAAATTAATGTTTTGAATGTTGTGGTTTCAGTGTACTAAAATAACATTCTTTGTAATGTCTTATAAATACGATAAAGAATGGGTTAATAAAATTTTTAATCCACTTAATAAATTGGATAAATACTGTCTTGTCTATCTGTTGGTTTATTAAAGAGCAAGTGGTTGCACTAATTGCAATACAGGTTGAAGTACGTCTTCAGAGTACTCTGGATAAAATTCTCGCCGTTGCAATAAATAGAACAGAAGAGGCAAGCAATGGAAGACAAACAGCGACACTTGCCTCCGCACCTCGTCGCTGTTATCTCTTTGTAATATCTCCGAACCACGACCTGGGGCAACGGTGCATTCACGATACGGTGCTGCCCACTCACCCTCCGCGGCCTCTCGAAGCTCTAAAGCCAAGAATAACCCTTGCTTTGCATCTCACCTGTTGCTCGACACCGACCCTCGACACTCCCGGCGGTACTTTAGGGGTGGCTAATTAAAGAGTCAGGCGGCGGCTGGTTTCGCGGTGTTTAATACACCATTCCTTCACCCTCCGCCGAGCCCCATTTCGCTCCTCCACCAGGACAGAATTCAGGCTCTCTCCACCCGAAGGTTTTTGTTCCTCTCGGTTTCACAGGCCTGGAATTAATTAGCGGATGTAGTTAAGCGGGGGTGGTTACCGTGGCTGCGACTCATTTAAAGGATGTTTATTTTAATTTCACCCCGTCAGGGGCTCGTCCCCGGGAAACCTCACGGCTGGTAACTTTTTATTACTTAATTAACTTCTTCCTCCTTGCGCCACCATCTTCGTCATCACCTCGAGCCACCGCAGGACGATCGCATAGCATCCCTAAGACCTCTTCATCACGGTCCGCCACCATTTCTTCTGCGAACCTTCCTCTACTCCTGGCTACTCTGTCTCTTCGCTTATTTTTATTCTTTCTTGCTTTTCAAGCGAAGTTGGATCGTGTTTGACCCAATATAATATAATACCCACGCGCAATTGTTCTCCCTTTTTAATTATCCCAAGCCTGGCACAAAAGAGCGCGAGTCAAAATTGACCCAGCTCCTTAGGCGGATTCCTCGCCGCAATCATTTCCTCGTTATTTTTCATCGTGTAACCGGTGCGACCGCGCGACTCCGGCGCCTAATTATCGCCGCGAAAATGATCCTCTCGGGTGGAGGTGCCTTTCTTCCCCTTTTCCACCTCAGACCTCCTCTTCCTCCACGGTGATCGCGAACCCTGTGATTATAATGCCAGCGAATGCGCGTCCCGGAGTCCTTTCGGGGCAACGGGACGGGGAACAGAGAAGGAGGGAGAATCGTTTCTCGCGAAATTGCTGACGGCTCTCTGCATTTCTGCACGTGAAACCCTCCCCAGGCGGATTCGAGCGTGCCGCTCCGGAACGCAGCGAGGGAAAGCCTCGACTTGCGTGCCGCGAGACCTTGGACAGTGTAAATTAGAAGCTGGTATCTGTAAATTTGCGATATCACTCGTTCCTAACTGAAGGATAAAAGATTCAACATTAGAGATTTCATTTTTCGAGTGAAACTCCTGTAATCGTTTCTCCAACGAGAAACAAATAAACCCTCTATCGCAATTTACCCCGAGAAGATTTATTGCGTCGCGAAACGACGTCGGATTACACTCTTTCACAACGTTTTATCGAACACAGCGCAATCTACATGTTCCCGTTGAGAGTAGCGTTTTGCCCCGTTGGAATTGCAATCCTCGTCCGACATTAATCAGCGCAATCGTAAATATTCAGAATTTTTCTCTTCGCTCGCAATAAAGAAGCAACAGTGACTAAGCAAGCTCATCAAGTGCGCGCCTTTAACCTCCAGTCTCGCGTAGCGGGAATTAATTTCACCGAGAGAAAAGAATCCCTTGCGGGGGTGGCTTCTCGGTTAAGAATACAGGCGGAGAGGAAAAGAACCGAAGTGGATAAGAGGTTAGGGGGGGTGGGAGCCACGAGATTATTTCGTTATGTCTCGCGGCGAGTCGAGATGTCGGGCAATTAGCCGTCGTATAATTATCCCCCTCACCCTTATTAGCCTCGGCCCGTTCAACGCGGCAGCTGTTACCGCGATATTCGGTCGCGAAGGAGCACGGCCCGCGCACTCCAATAACAAAGTATAATCACGGGATATCTACCGTCATTTATTTTAATATTCCGCCAGCGGCTGGCAAAAAGGGGAAGAAAGTTCAATTTACCGAAGGCGAATTTTATCGTCGACGCTTTAATCTCCTTTGTTGCCCGACGAGTTTTCCGACGATTAACCCTTCGGGACTCTGGCGAAAAATTGTGGTCGCTCCGGTCCAAAACTTATCTTTGTTAAACACGAGTGGCCCGTTGGTATTTTATGACAATTGGTGACTTTCGCGATACACGAAGTACAGCTTGATATTCATAGATGTGTGTAGGAGACTAAACGACCACTCGGATCTGCAGAGCTCGTAGAGCACTCCGGGGTTAACAACGATAGCAAATCGAACCATCGACGAAGGGGGGAAGGTAGATGAAATCAATGCATGCATCCGGGATGCAGAGCAGTAATGAAACTTAAAAGAAGGACGTTGGGAGGAGAGAGACGGAAGGTGAGAAGAAAGAACTTGGTCAAGATACTCCATCCCCAATCTTTGTCTCGGTGAGCCGCGCTTTCAGAATTCTTTCTTTCTTGATAATTATCCTACCGTCCAACCAGTCCTTAATCTTTGAGCTCGCCTTTCAAGGAAAGCTCCTACCGAATGAATGCCCGGCCTCGGCGAAATAATATTTTATACACAACAAAAGCGGCCCCCGGGTCGGCCGCTGCCCTCCTCCACCTACACCTTCAACCTTCATCCACCACCCCCTACCACGGCGCGATTGTTATCGCGGAGACGTTACCTAGCACCTATACAGAACTGGCTATTTTACTTTCCTCCTTCCTTTCTCCTTTTCGTTCATCCGAGCAGCCACGATTCATTGATAACGCGCGCTCTCCCCGGTGTAAATTAATCGCAATTTTATGCCCGTGAAAAGATCTGGCGCGAAGATTACGTAATTGCGCCGGGAATAATTACGTCTTTGTGCCTGGAATATTTAACGACACGTTACAAAGCGCAGGATTATTTTTATCTATTCTGGAGGATGTTGACGTTTACACTTTTAATTAAACACTTTCGTACTTGAAATTTTAACGCAGTTCGCATTGAAGATTTTTTAAATTTTACTTTTCGTGTTAGTCGAGTCATCTTCGAGTGTACAATTATATAATTGGATCCAAATAGGGTAATCAAAGAAGAACGAGATAAGGGATGTGCGACATAACCACAGTAATGGTAAATAAATATTCAAAATTAAATTTCTAGAAGAAATTACGAGAGAGTGCAACCTCTCCATACTTGTTCGCTCCGCGCAAATGAAACTCCTGCACAGGGAGTTTCACGGGCAGGATCAGATTTCGTGGAGTCACTTAACGATTATCTCCGATCACAGTCGCCCGGATTAATCGCCATTAATCTTCATCACAGCGATCCCGATCATTTTTCTTCCAGCGGCGCGCGTCCCGGACACGCCGGCTCAACGCGGCATCTCATTTAACCGTATAAATCACGTTGCTTAAAACTAAGGCCAAGAGGAGAGCAGCATTCGCGGCTGTGGCTAATCGTGGCCCTCAAAATGCATCCTCCCCCCTCTCCTTTTCCTGCCTCACGAGGCGAGGGCGTGCAACAACGACAGACTTTCGTGCGAAGTACGCGCCGTATTTCAAAAGTAATTTGACAGTATGGATTGATATTCGTACGCTCATACTTTTTAAACCTTGTTTGCGTAATAAGCATGTGTAAAGTCCGTGGTCATATGTGTATTAAGTGCAATAGTCAAGCCTCTGGACTAAACACCTTTTAGAATATATAAACCTGAGAAATGTGGACGTGCAGTTTTTCCAAGAATTTCTTAATTGATGTTACCTCCTCGAGATTTTGGCGCGAAGAATGGATCCCCGTAGGCGTAAAGAGATGCTTCATCGGCGGATCGGCGGGAGCCCGGGCGTGGACACTCGCGTCAAAAATTTGGCGCGTAGCGGTTAGCCGGTTAAATCGCGCATACCGGGGCCGCTCGATCCTCGATCACGGTCAAGATTTCGGTGGGGTCACGTGAGAATGCGCGGGCAACAACGAGCCTCGGAGCAGCGGAGCCGTGGCGAGGCCGTACGCGGTTGGTTTAAGCGCAATTAATCTTCGTTAAGTAAGCAAGCAAGCGAGCGAGCGAGCGAGCAGAGCGACCAGGGCCCTTCTACTCGCATCGCGCGCGGACGCCTTCGCCCGGCGCACACAGCTGAGAAGCGACGTCCAACACCGACCCAGACGCTGCTCGTGACGCCTCTGCTCGCACGAGGAACCGTGAAGCAGAGTCGCGAGCAGTCCCATATCTCGTATCCTCTCTTGTTCGCTCGCGTGCGCGCCTCCCCTCCCCCATAACTCGTTCCCTGTTTCTCTTCCTCCTCGGTTAGTTTATGTCCCGTACCTCGTTGTACGCACACACCCCCGGGGGCTTTGATTAAATCTGAGTAATTAAGGGAGTTAACCTCGACTTAACTTGACTTAACGCAGTCACGCCCGCTTGCCCACCCCTCGTATTTACACCGTTTACACGCCGGTTTACATTGTTCCGAGGAAACGGGTGTCTTCGCCACCGCGCTTACCGCGTGAAATTAATCGCGACGCGATGCATTCGCTTAGGCGTCGTTTCTTATCCTAGCGCTCTCCCGCTTTCCCACCCCTCGCATTTACACCGTTTACCCAACGTTTAACATTGTTCGAAGAAAATAGGAGTCTCTAGTCGCGTTTTCACGGGGCATTCCGCGCAACGTCCCGACTCGGTCAACGCTCGCGCACGCACGGACCGCTCCTCTCGGTTAATTGCTATGCGCCGCTAATTACACAGCCCCGTACTCGTGAGGGGAACCGGTGCGTGCAGCGTCGTCGTTCCAGATGCAAATTAAGCGCGTGGGCTTCCCCCCGCGGTATCCCTCTTCCTCCCTTAGTTCTTTCTTCTCTCTTAATCGCGTCGGGATGGAGGCGAGCCGATCGACTGTGTTCGCTGCCAGTAGTGCGATTATTAGGGATCTCGGTTGCTTTGGAGCGCCTGTGATCAACGTCGACCAGGAAGCGGTCCTTGTATAAGTTCTATTCGCGTTCGTCGTGGATCATTTGGGCTCGGAGTTTCCTCTGATGGCGGAGCAGTTTGTCTCGCCACGATTTCCATTACCATAGCACACCAATGTTGTAAGTATAGTTTGTTTCTCGATATGTAGCAAGCATTCGCAATGATTGTTACCCACCGTTGCAAGCTTTCTCTCAACCTTTCTCCGCACTGGCACGAGATCCGCGTCATTTGTACCTTGCATCATCCGAATCCTGATACATGCTCCCCGAAACACTTGGCGTCCTGGTGCACCTTGCGCTGGTCCTCGTTCCCACTTTAAAAATTCCTGGAGTGTGGAGTGTGAAAAATTGGTTCTCTCGATAGGAAAATTTATGAGAATTTCTATTTTACACTATTCCGTCAAAACGCGTTCATTCCGTTGCTCGTTCGATGGCACGATACAGCGGCTGGATATTAATGTATGTGTTAGGACTCCTAATGATTTAAGAGAACCTTTCACCTCGCCTGCAAGATTAACAGGAAACGTATCGCGATATTTTATCGAATCACGTGCAAGGATTACCGCACGAACGCTCTCTGGATACTAAAATAATGTGCATTATGGTTCTTTGCATCGATCTACCCGAGAAATTAGAAATTCTGATGTTCCATTCTGCGGTAAATAGATGATACATGCCTTTTGAAGTCCCACTACGTCTTCGAGGAGAGGAGTTTGATCCACCTAAAATTTCATATTTATGCAACGTTCTTCGATAACGTTCGAATGCATTTAGGTATTACGCCTGCCATCAGATCCTTACCAGGACTTTTTCAAATATTCAACAGTTTATGGTGAGACCTCCTCGGGCTGGCAGGTGGCCACACGGAAGAGTTTCTACGAAAGTAAATAAATAGTTGGTGAAACACAGGGAAGGCTGTACATCGAAAGCAAGGTCACATCGAGTATACGTTTGTATAAACTTCTCCCGTAGTCTTCACATCTCGAATTCGTAGGTGAAGCTGCTTTGTGTGTACTCATCCGATATAATCGCTAAACAAACCTCGCAGGAGGCCAGGCTGCCGCAAGGTCGCCACCCTCTGGCAGCACTGGCCGCTGGTTCGTCGACTAATTGAATAGAAAGACTATGGATACGTTGTTCTCAATTTTGACTCCTCGATGGAAATTTCTCAGAGTAAATAATTTCTTACTTCTGTAACTCTTTTCAAAGAGCACATTACTGACCAAACGTCACACCTGAAAGAAAGAAATTAAATAAATCCAAAGTAGACGAACGTAATTAGTACGTAACAATTAGCTCCTTTTACAAAGTCCACCTGAATACAACCCCCCGCCCCCCCCCCCCCCAAAATTGATTTCTAAAGTCCATAGAACCATTTTCGTTCGACTACTCCGAATTTTCTCAAGAAAACGGAAAAATTGTCTCATCTCGAATTTCCTGCCATGAAACGACATCCTCCCCGCTACCTGTTCCCTTCATCCCCTGTCCCGCAGCACTGACGATCCCCTGCGAGCGCACGCGAGTCGAACGTGCCACGCATCTCCAGCCACGGCGTTGCAGAAACGTCGCGACGCATGAGTTCCGCTTGCATTCGAGCGTAAGAGGAGAGGTGCCTCGCCTAATTAGCCCGCTCGGGTATTTCCGTCGCGTGACGTCACGTGAGCTCGTTTGCCTGGCCCGCGGCCAGCTTTTCCGCCGAACTATAAACCATATTCACACCCACGCAACACAATTAGCCCGCGGCCACCCAGGGAATTATAATATCCGCGAGGCCCCCGCCGTTTCGAACATTTCGGCGAGAGAAAGGAGACGCCATGGTGGTGGAATCAGTGCTGTCGCTAGAGTCAGCATCACCTAGCTCGAGAATGCTTGACACTCCCTTGGACCAGATACAATGTAGAGAAATTGTGGTAAAATTATATACAGTCAGTCCCATAAGTATTTGTACCCTCTATATTTATTGAATAAAGTCTAATTTAAATGAATGCTTCACGTTTCGAAATAAATTTGTAATTGTAAGTATGTACGATAGAGATGGAAATATAGGTTTTAGAATACGATTCTAGTTTTTACGATGCACTCGATTCTTCAGGAATAGTTTGTACTTATTAGGTTTAGTTCGGCCGTGAGAAGAGAAATCTGCGTGAAGCTAGGATTTCCTGTACTTTTTACTTAAGAGATAAGCTCCGTGTTTTAGAGCCTTGCGGTGGAACGGTGTCGTAAAACCTTGGAGGGTATGCCCGTAGGTTGGCAGGGGGAAACAACCCCTCGAATCGGCCCTCGAGTCGCGGCAGTCAGTAGATCGTGATGCCACAGGAGGAGACTCGAATTTTAAAGTAGGTAGACTAAAACCTCGACTGCCTCGGGTCTATTCTTTTCGTGCCTTGGTACTCATTCGTTTATGCAAATTTCCCTCCAAAACACACAGTTTGAACGAATAACGAAACAATCTATTCGCGACGGAAACAGCCACGAATATTTACTAATTTATTAAATAAGGGTAGCCGTCGTGTTTTACAGAATTTTCGTACAGGCTTCCTGTGCAACTTTCCTTGATAATATTCATTTGGTATTACCAAAACTGTTATTTAACTTAGTCAAACTTTTTCGATAGACATAGAAGGTACGAATATTTATTGTACATACGTATATCGTTGAACCACCTAACAAATTGAACAAAGTATTCCTCCAGTTTCTTCCCTCGTTAGGCGATCGTTACCGAGCACGAGAGATTGAAATATCCTCTCGTTATCAGCCAGCCCCCGAGAAAAAAAAAACCGTGGCAATCAAAAATTTAGCCTGTGCGCCCTCCACGGAGTCGAACGATCCGATCTTCCGCTCGACGGGCTCGAAGATACCTACTCGCGAGAGTCTTGCAAACGAAATCTGGGATGAGATGGGAGGATCGCGGAAGCGTGAATTCGGCTGATCAAACGTCGCGACGATCGAAAAATGCGACTCGCAAAGGGAAGGACGTCGATAAGGAAGGGCTGATGGCGAAGGGGGTTGGGGGTGAATAAGGAGAGACGGAAAGACAGTAACGCGGAGAGTAACGGGCGAGCGGGGGTGGGAACGGAAACGGGGGGCGAGAGGTATGTGCAGGAGGGTATCCCGAAAGTCCTTTCGCTAAAAATGACGACCCCAGGGGTAGCCGAGAGGTAGGGGGAGGAAGGAGCAGACTAACAGGAGAGAATAAGATGGGAGACGGTCGGGGGAGGAAGTAAGTATTGATTCAGATTCAGCTAGTTAGCTATGCTCGAAGCAAGCACATCCCCACCACCCAGGGTTCCTTGGCCACCTTTTTCTCCGACGGGTACGATCCCCTCGCTTCCTCTCCTTCTGTCTATCCTGCATGTAGAGGGTGGACGGTTATCGTCGGGTGAGAATACGCCGTGGAAGACGGAGGGTGGAACGGGGTGGAGCGAATGGAGCCTGAGAGGGATGCAGAAAAGGAGGCGTATGTAGAATGGAAAAGCGTGTAGGACTCGCACGAACGTGCAAGGTGTAGGAGGTGACAAGCATCTCCTTCGATCTTTCTTTCCTTTGTACCCACCCTACCACCCACCTCGGTCCCTTGTTACCCTCGTCCTACGGTTCACCCTCCGCCTGCCTCTGTCCTTCTCCCGTTATCTGTCTATCGTTGCAGCTCCCTTTTATATTCCCATGACGACAGCCTAGATGCATTCGGCAGCCATACGAGGTGTACGTTAAGACACGAGTCGATACTTCTTTTCCGTGGACGAGGAACGGGGTTGTCTTCGCGACGCATCAAAATGGTACCCCGATGAGACAATTGATGCGTTGAATCGTTCGGATGATTTATTTTTCGAAGGACTATATTCGGGTTACTCCGTCTCGCGATACATATCTTTTATTCATTTAATATTTGTTACCTATCCGTAAATGTATCGGTAAATGCATATTGCTAAATTAGCAAGCGAGTTGTCGGATTTTAATGAATAAATACGTCTGTCAGCTTTTTACGTAGAATATCAAACTGGAGTCGACGCGAATACGTAATCGAATATGTATATTCTTGAAGTATGTTAAGCATTATATATTACGATGCATGGGATATTTTAAAACACGAGCCAATATTTCTGTTGCGTAGACGCGGACGACGAGGAACGGGGTGTCTTCGCGACGCTCCGATCGAAAGGAAGATTTTCTGGTGAGTTTTCTATCACGTATTTTTTCTCATAGTGCTTAGACGTAAAAATAGATCCTTTACGTATTATTTATTAAAAAAGTGATAGATCCACTGTTAGTAGATCATAGGTAATGGAATAGATATGTTATTTGAATATACGAGGTATTGCGAGTTACAATATCATAGTATATATATTTATTTATGAATAGTGAATGTGGGTACTCCAAAACGATTAGAAGTGATGCAAAGTATTCCCCAAGCGTCGCGACGTCTCGGTGTCGTTGGTTCATTCCGCCCTCTGTTTCGTGCTTGTCAGCTTTACGGGCGTCCCCATCTCGCGGAATTTTCTGCAACCAGGGCGTCGCGACGCCTTAGCGGCTAATAAAAGACGCTGTCCGAGCCAGAAAGCGTCCACTCGCGTTGCGACGTTCGCCACGGACGCGTCCTTCCCAAGAGTTTTCCACATCTCTTTCTAAACCTCTTCCATTATGTAATCGTACTTAAAAACAACACCAATCCATCTACACTTTCTTCAAAGCAAACCCTACTTCTTACAACTAAATTCAAATTTAAATACAAATCTACAAATTTTGTTGCGCGAAAGTATACGATGATATTTACTCGCTTCGTCGAATTAATTGGAACGTCATGTTTACCAGAATAACTCCAAAGAAGAAATGGTAGGGAAACAATTGCAATTACGCTAGATAAATATTGTCATTGGAAAATTTTCATTCGTTCCAGAACGCGGTGCACAACGAACCCGATCGATCACGCCAATCTATCAAAAACATTACCCGGTGATTATTTTGTCCGATTACGTAGCCGGTCATTTATTCGCTGTCCGTTCCCAATGGAGAAGCATTCCCGCTTCGCTTATTAACGATCGGAATGTCGTTAACAATAAGAAACATTTCTATTGGCCGTGGCAACGTTCCCCGCGTATCGGCGTCGGAATTGATATCGGTGCGAAATCATTATTGACGCACACCACCAATGGCTGCAATTTGCGTAACGATAACAATCAGCTTTAAGTGGAACAATAGGCTGCCGTGATGGTAATTAGTGCCGTGTACTGTCTGGCGTGATGACAATTGCGCCAACAGCGATGGTAAATGGTAACATTAATAATACTTGCCGATAGGGCACAGCCGCGCGCGCAGCATCGTCGACGAATAATGGACCGTTATTATTCTCTTCCGTTAAATATTTAAATTGAATGGGACGGCCGAACGATTCGACTGCGATCGTAAATTGATTTTCAAAGCGATTTCTACGTTGCGTAATCGTTGTTTCGTTCGACGAACCGTGTCGTCGGGGGGATGGAGTTTTCGATCCTTTCGTGTGACGTTTCACGCTTACGTGGATAATTTTATCGTAACGCGAGCATATTTATGGCCCGAAGCGCGCGTTTATATCGATAATGTGAAATAGTGCTTAATGGTTCAACGTTTGCGTTTCTATATGTCGATAATGGCGCGTTACAGACCTATCTTCTTATTTTTTCCGATCGAACCGAAGTGCCATTCAAGCGCTATTCAAACACATTGTTCTTCTACAATTGCTATCCCAACTCCAAAATCATCGACATCGTGCATGGATTGATATTCGTATGCTCTTCACCCGATGGAGGGTCAATCGATGCAGTTTCCTCGATGCGAAACAGAAACGAAATGTGGCACGGTCGTCCTGGACTCGGTCGCGAAACGTCATCGCGAACAGGCGGGAACAAGTGGATGGCGAAAAAAATACCTCGGAAAATTTTTATCGCGTTCCGCGCGATATAACCGGGTAGGTCATCGTCGAGCACTGAATATAGGGACAGAGACGAAACGTTCTCAAGGCGGCTCGACGACGCACGGTCGACCTTTATTGGAATATTTATGGCCGCTGCCTATACGAGACGAATTTTTATCGATCCGTTCTGTTGCTGCGCCGTCGATGCTAGGTTTGGGTTTCGATCTTCTCCGCCGACGGAAATCACGATATTTATTCATAAGCCTCGGTTAGAACGCGCGCGGATCGCGCGCATAATAAAGCCCCGCGTATTGCTCGACCGGCTGTCGCTGTTCTACCCTTTTGCCGCGACGTTGATTTGAAGAACCGTCGGACGTCTTGCTCCGGTTTCAACTTTTTTAACTGTTTCTTCGAATCGCCTCGGATGAATAGGTCTCCTCGTTCGTTTCGATCCCCAGTCGTTGATCAAATTATTCGAGGCGCGGGTGCTTTGAGCGAAAAATATCTGATGGAGAGTAACGTGCACAATTATTTGCGAAATGGAGTTTTCTAGAAACATGTGACATATTTTTTCTCGAATAAATTTTTAATTATAAAAGCATGTGTTAGGGATACTCTATTAATAATCTAATATACTTTAACATAAATTAATCGTTTGACCACCCACTACAGCCATGTAATACATAGTCGCATTTTAGAATTACAACAGCACGTTGCAGCGAACAAATTCTACACTTTCCTTAACAATTTCGTCGAACGAGCAATTATTTCTCGATTCAGCAGGCAACAATTTCACGTTCGCCACAAAATGGGCTATAATTCGACGCCACCAACATGTTTTCCGGTACGCACGCTCTCTACCGGTTCTTTTCCCTTCTGGTTCTGGCCTTTGTTTTTTCCGCCCCTGCCACGAAACGCTCCGAGAACCGCCTACAAACTTATTACCGGATCTCCCCGGTGCTAGGTGTTATTAAAAATTAGGGAGCGGATTCTAGACACCGGTTGCAAGTCACCGGACCTGAGCAACCGAGGAGACGCGGCTTTGTAATTAAAAAATTACAGGGACGATCCCGGCCACCGGTTTGTTAGTTTTACCATGGGCCAAGGAAAGATGAGTGTGCGTTCCAGGGCGAAACTGGGTTCGCTCGTGGCGCCAGGAAACGAGGGAGTACTATAATTTTTAGTTTTATCCACGCCTCGTATTCCCCTCTTCCTCGAACCTCCTTAAAAAACGACTACATCGTCAGACATATGTATAATACCCTCGCTCCAATTATTTTCGTCCACTTTAAACGAACAATGACGCCTAGAATGGAGATTCGATCCATTTTTTACGTACACGAATATAAAAATTATACGGTGCGACCGCTATTCTTTTCTTCCAATTAGAATTCACGGGTTCCTCTTCAGGTTTCCAAACGAACTTGTCAATTTACCCGCTGATATTTCCTTCAAGTGAAATAATTAACAAGAACTCCACCTGTTATCCTTTATTGGCAATTCGAAATTCGTGTACAGATAAGAATTTCGCCCAACACCGATAGAAACGAACGAGTATCGAGGGGAACAGAGGGGACACCCACACGCGGCACGCTGCGGCGTCCTCGTGGTTCAGAAGAAAGGAAAGGACTCGCAGGTAAACCTTCTGCCAATCCCTTCGTCTTATTCACGATACTTTAATATCGGATATGGCAATAAATTACGTATCGACGTAAAAGCGGCTTCTCTGCTCCCCCACCCCTTCCTGGCAGCGTTGCACGAAGCCTCTTCCTTCTGTCCGTTCGGCTCTCTCTCTCTCTCTTTCTCTCTCTTATCCCTCCTCCCTTCCATCCTTTTTCGAGTACACGTGAACGGGCGGGGTAATATAATCACACTTAATGACACTCGATACGAACTTGTAACATCGGCATTGCACGAGATACCGAAACGATAAGGAACGTGTTTCGGGACACACGGCGCTCGTAAGTCCCAGCGTTACATTGGGACCGAGGCACCGCTGCCCGTGCACCGTATTTATGCATTGCGTGGTGGCTAATCTGGCCAGGCTTAAACCGACGTTTAATTTAAAGTTCGCTACGCGTGTAATATTTAATGTCCTTAGGGTGAGGATAGCGTCCAACAATGAGGTACGTTTTATGGTCGACGGAACCAGTTCGCGAGAAACTTTGATATCGAGAACTTAGGGATGGACTGTGTAGGAATTGTGCTTCAAAAGAACACCGAATCGATGCTGTTCGCGTATCGAGGTCCCGGAAAAAAATCTTTTAGAATTCCAAAACGAAGACGCGATGCCCGGTGTGGTATGTGCAAAGAACA
This sequence comes from Hylaeus anthracinus, assembly GCF_026225885.1. Classification (NCBI taxonomy): domain Eukaryota; kingdom Metazoa; phylum Arthropoda; class Insecta; order Hymenoptera; family Colletidae; genus Hylaeus; species Hylaeus anthracinus. Next base: position 7,167,224 of record NW_026534333.1, on the reverse strand, counting down.
AATACCACGCAGTTCTGTATATTAGCATTTAGTAATTACCTTATCGAGACGATCAGCCTGTAGTACACCGTATCGAGCTTGTATCTCTGGTACGTCCTTCGCGCCTTCGTGACACGCGAGCGATTATCGGGGCCCCGCTATGTTCATCACGAACGTCCTGGCTGGGTGAATCAGTGTCTACTCGAATGCCTTTTCTTCTTTCTCTCCCAGCGTCGACCGATGTTGCGATGATAGAAAATTTCAGCATTATCAAATGTGACATGTATTCCATCGAAAAACACATCTGGAGAGATGCATTCTTGGGGGATGAAGGGTCGAGACCCTTTGGAATATTTTATTTTATGAACTCTACGTTTAACATTTCAACGTGGAATAATCGTCGAAAATTTCTCGTGGCACTAACGCCCTTCTAAATCACTTAACTGCTCTTGTGGCCCGGGTATAATCGGATTGGAAGCTCTTTTGGGCTTTCTATCTCTCTTCGTTTCTATTTTTTTCCATCCACTTTTTCAAGCTTTCACCGCGAGATTTTAAATTAGAGGCAAATCCGGTACCGTTAACGAGAACATAAAGGCGAACAACGTTCTCTCTTCCCCTCTCCCTGCCTCTCTCTTGTAATTTCATTTTACTGCATCGGTTACCTGACGCGCAGACACCCACGGACCGGTTCGAGACCACACGATCGAAACTTCACGCCCGCTCCTCTGCCTTGGCCATAGTAATCGGCTCGGTGGACTTTTACGATAATCTCGGAGCTAGGACAATCACGATCGGTTTTGTACGGTAGACAGGGAATAGACAACCGAGCGTTCGTCCCTGCTAATAAGGGACACGGGTTTAGGAAGCGTTAAGCAAACCTGCTCTATTAACTCCACGATTAATTGACTTAACAGCAGTGACAGTTTACTAATCGAATGTTAAAGTAAAATTCTTGTAAAACATGTTCCGATACTTAATGTAACATACAGTCAGTTCCATAAATACCCTCTATGTCTAGTGAAAAAGTTTGACTAGATTAAATAATAGTTTTGACATTACGATAGTTTATTTTACACCTTCGCCTAATAACGATAACCACGTCGCTGTATTCCGCATAATCTAGTAAGCATACCTATCGTTCACACTTTCACTCAAAAACGAGTTCGTCGACCCCGTTTCCGGTCCCGTACACCACAATGACGTCGATAACTAGGACGTCGACCTTCGATGTCAAAGAAGCAGATCCCCTCGAAACGGGACCTTGAAATGGCAAGAGGACCGTGCCTCCGAACGATCCGTCGTGACATGCTAGGACCAATGACGTTATCGTCCTTTCGTTTTATCACGAGCTACGGCCGCTGGTTTGAGCAAGGTCAGGGCTATTCTCCCGACCCCGAAACGATTCGGTCGTAGTATGTGCCATGACCACGCATGGCCGTAGCAAGACTCGCTGGCGCCTATGTTGGGGCTGTCCTCGCACGCACGCACACACACACACACGCGCGCGCATAGACACACGCTGGCCATACATGAGCGTAATCGCATCGCGTGTGTCCAAACGTGTACCACACTCGGTATACGCGCACCTAAGCACATAAATATACCCATAACCGCCAACTTCGTGAATGGAGGAGCGACGGGACGATCAATGCCTCCTTACGTTTATCTACCGCTTTTATGTGCGTTTCGTCGGTCGTCGTGCAGTTACCTCTGCGTTTCTGACCGAGCATCCACAGCCATTGACGCGAGGGCCACGCGAGATCCATGCGCTTCCGACCGACGATCCAAGATCGATGACAGCGTTTCATCGACGTCACGTCGTGACAAAAATTTCAAATAATTACTTTTATCTAACAACATTAATTCTGATCGCATTTAGGGAGTAGAATAAAAATTTCATGGGAAGTTTACTGCTATTGAAAATTTCTGTAGCAATCGTGGAATGACGGAGAGAATCCACCATCTACTAAGAAAATTGATAGGTTTACTATTTTACCCCAAGTTTGAAACGAACAGCATTCTATTCACACATTTACTTATTCCTACAGCCCTGTCTCTCTGTAAGTTTCAATAATAGAGGTCCAACTATACAGGCATAGGACTGGAATCACTAGACCGATTATTTCCACCGACAATGTCTTCAAACTATTATTCAGTACGAATAACATATAAATTATCGTTCAACTTAGTAGATATACTTTTCTTGACCACTCGTCCTCCGTTTCCTTTAGCGGAGGGAGAAACTTGATCATCGCAGCGGTTCCAGCGTTTGAAAATTCACATAGGGAAGTAAATCGATATATAATAAGAACATCCAGCAGTCGAGGGGGATGGTGAAAAAGTTCACAAGCGATTCTCTTCGTCGAGAGACAATTCATCCCTGGGGTGAATTTCCAATCCCTTCCTCGGGAGATGAACGTTCTCCCCCTTTTGTGTCGTCGCTTCTTTTTCCATCGAGCGCGGTTCCATCCAGCGTGCACCGCAAGAAATGCAAATGGCGAATTGTTCGAAGACCGCTCGCTTTCAATGTCCACGCTTGAGGTGTTATTCTTGTCCGTGAATTACCCTCGAGCGCCTCGTCGCTGACACTCTCTGAATTAGCATACCGACCGTGAAACTGGAAATCGTTTCACCGCGTGGCGACTCGCGTTCTCGAACCGTGTCATTAGGTCTGGGGTGATAAAAGAGCAAACGGACTTTAGGAAATCGTGTTTCAGTTCGAGCCTGGACCAGAGATGGGTAAAGTTTTATTCCAATAACAGATAGAGATACGATTCGATGATTTATACGCGACGTTAGTTCGTTTGTTCGACGTTTCTACTGAGCCATAATGAGGGCAAGTCTTCATATTTGTTGGAAGATATAATATCGATCTAATTCTAGAATATAAAGGGCAATTTTTATACAACAGATGAATGACTTGTCTGTGTCAAAGTCTGTTGTCGATAGATCAAGAAACAATTTAACGATTTAACGATTTACAATTTAAATTCTAATTCTTTATTGATCGAGTAACGGTTCGGCAGTTATTTATTTTTTTTTATTCGAAGCTTTCTGAGCAGATCCAGCCGAGGCTGGAAAAAAGTAGAAAAGTAGAAACTATTAATAATTCAACGATTGTAGCGTGTTCTTCATGTTGTTGTCGTGTTCAATTACCTACTCGTTTCTTATTATTCAGGGCTTAATCAAAACAGTTTTCCATCTAAGATGATCGAATTACGGTTACACATAATATACCTCGTATACGCCGTGAATTCAATATTCGATGATCTTTAGGAAGGCCCACTATACGATATGCAAAACAGGTAAAATCATCAATTTTATTTAATAGCATACATTAGCATAAGAATATTTTATTAACAATGCTTTTTAAACATTCCCATCGTCGTTACGATGCTCTTCTTGTGTTGTTAATTCTGTGCTTTAATTTCTGTTTTATTTCGCATACGAGGCAATCACCATGCGAAGTAACCGAATGACAAAATTACAAGGAATTTCCATTGAACGATTACGCATAATTTATCCCGGTTGTTCTTCGAAAATGTTCAATTCGTTAAGGAATTGTCAGGCAATTAATTTCCCCGCGTTATTGCTGGTTGCTAGTAGTTTTACGTTTAATATTTCCTCTTTATACGTTCGACCGTGGCGAATGTGCGCGGGCTCACCATACGGCCGTGCAATATTACGGTTTATGTCTTCGAACCGTAAACAGGATTACCGCACGCTGTAACTATACATACACTCCTATCAACTATTATCATCTCGCACTGGAACCAACGTCAGGCATTAAATCGCTGTACACCTGATCGGTCTCTTACTTTAAGTACTTGGAAACAACGAATAAAACGAGCCTGTGACGTGTCTATTACTCGTGCCGTCGAAAACTATCGTAAAATTGTTCACCAAACTAGGAAGGAAGTATAGTTTTCGCGCAATGCTCTTTCCGAGGTGAAAATAATAGTAGCTGTATTATCTCGCTTTTGCACCGAATGTTTGTTTTTACTTCCATAGATCAATTTTCTTTTTCTTTTGTAATCGTTTCATTCATGCCTGTGATATTGTGGACAGGTGATACCACCTGTTTATATTGTCCACCTGTACTATCGTACATCCGGCCCTTTAACCCTTAAATGCCCTAAGTTTCAAATTTGACACCGGACTTTTAAATCGAATTGTACACTTGCAATTGTTTTTTTTTTTTTTTTAATATGTGGCTGTATGTATGTTACCATTGATAACTGCTTTTTCTCGAAATAAATATATAAAATATGATCTTTTTTTTATTATTTTGTGATCTTTTTTTTATTATTTTTCCCTTTACCTGGCTAAGCCCTGAAAATCCAACGTTCCAGTCGTTCGTGAGACCAGACGTTTTTTTTCGGTGAATGGTAAATAAAAATTCGACCGAACGACCCAGATATTGCTGGTCCCGTCGACGTTGGATCCCGCACGAGGTCCAACGCTACTACCTCTCACGGCGGTTCAATTAGCCAAATCGCCACGAAACGTTGTTAGCACGTGTTTCAACGGAAGGTTGCTCGGTCGGCCAAGGGTCGGTCCCAGCCGGTACGGGACTGATCTATGTTAATTGTGGGTACAACACTGTAAACAGAGGTAATAAATAACTGGAAAGAGACGGGGCCGAGACCTGAACTGAGCAGGTACCCACCAAACTGCCTGGCAGTTACAAGAGAATTAGGATTACACGCCTACGAATAATAATGCTATATAAAGTGTTTCCCTGCGTGTGACACGGGTGGGGCACCATTCGTAGACCATTCGTGGACAGACAATGGTCAGCCGGTGGCGGGTGGTGCATTGTCCTGCCAGTTTCACCGAGAGTTTTGGGGTGTTCATGGTCATCTACGAAAAAGCAGGTGCTGCGCGTTTATATCCCATTGGGGGTCGTCGGACAACGAGGGCCCTCGGCTCGGTGCTCTCTGTTTCCCCCCCGCGCGACTCTGCACACTTTGCGCGCGGTTCTTTCTGCTTTCCCAATGCTATACAGTTATGGAGCTGACCGGTGACTGGGTGTCACTTGACGATGCGCCTCATGGTTAGCAGGTTGTTGGAACCTGTCCCCGCGGCCTTGATCCTGGAATCCATTCGCGCCGCATTTCACCGCGATGGTTATCGATACGCTATCGATTCGCGGGATTTTGGAGAATCTGGCTCGGTCTTCAATCAATTTTCGAATCTTTAACGAAGTTTCGGGAATCTTTTGGGAAGGCAATTATTAAAACGTTTCGAACCTGATTTCAGTCTTTCTAAGTGCTGAACAGTATTTTTCAATAAAAGATTCACTTGAAAACGTTTAATATTTTCAAGATAATGTGACTCGATAAAAATTCTTCCCACCTCATTCTCCAAACGCTATTATTGCAATGCACTAAAATTTGCAACGCCCTCCGTTGAATGTCAAATGTAACAGACAGCATTAACGACCCGAGATAAATTGTCGTCCCTCGGAGAAATTGAATAAACAAACCTAAACAGTAATCGTAACAGGTATTCGTAAATACCGACTACGTGGGATCGCATTACGACTGCGGGTACGCGCGGTTTCAGTGTCCCGAACAAGTTGTCCTGAAAATTTATCGTTCCCTCTTTGAACACCTCCAATTAATGCAGTCACCTCCCGGCCGCGAACCACCAGTCATATAAACAGAATTACACATCGTATTTTATCAGTACATTTCTCATGATCGCGCGTATTCTCGTGGCAACCAAAATATATTGCCGTGTCCGAGCGATGACGTTTACGAGGCTGATCACGCCGCAAGAATGATCTCGTCAAATCCAGTAACTAGACAATCCAATCAGTCGATCCTGTATCCTAGTCGAGGCGAATCGCTCGGCTAAATGGCGCTGGTTCGTCCCTCTCTCTTCGCGATGATTATCGCCGTGGATGTGCAACACTCTTAACCGGATTCAAATTTCAAGTAACGAAAGAAAAATAAAGAATTGTTTATCATCAACGGTGGAGTTTATCTATCGACATGTTTGATCGTGAAATGAAATGTTTCGCGGTGAACGGATATCAATTTTAAGGACCATGTTGAGTATGTTAAACGATTGCGCGATGGAAACTAAATGTTAACCCATTCACTGTCGACTACGAAATGTCTCGCAGTTCAAATTGATTGCAATTATTCAAGGGATACGTTTATAGACTTTCGAGTCACGAATTATTGGAAAAGAAGATCGTAAATTTTCTTTTTAAAACAGTAAACGTAATATTATTCTTTATGATCAAAAGAATAACCTAATTTACACATCTGCGTTAAATCTTGGCGCCCAAGGCAGAATACTTAAAATTTACCTGGCAGTGAATGGATTAAACACTTTGAAAAATATTTTATGTTTCGATCTTGTCGTGCAGTCCTTGTCAGGTGTATATTTTGTGATATAAATAGAAGTGTATAGAAAGAATAATGTACATACTTAATAATGAAACACTTGTGTGGAAACATCAAACCTATTATTTCATTTAGACATACCTCTACGATAGACATAGAGGGAGACATAACGTAAGCGAGGTAGGAATAATTCTTCTTACCCACTGTAATAGAAATCAAAATTTCCTCGTTTAATCGAATAGACGTGTCGAATAAATCGCTCCGCGTTGAGTTTATTCGTCATCCGTTAGAAAATTCTGGCCATCTTCGGGTAATCACAGCCCCGAAGCACACCCGATTCCCATAGTTCCGTGCTTAAGATAGTTTTTTCGGGACGGTGTGGTTAGTCATTAAGGCTTGGCGTAAACGCGCCACTCGAGGGCGTCCCTCGTCCCATCGACGCGGTTGTTTCGCCGACCGACGCTGGACGAGAAAGGAAAAAGGGACACGCCGCGTCGGTCCTCCGAGCACTCTCTAATTGCGGCTAATTTCGTTAATTACCGTAGAAGCACCGCGCAGCGAGGCCCACTAATTCGGGGGTCTTACATTGTGTCTAGACTTTAAACAACATTCGCGCATCCTGCCAGCCAGCCGCAGAGCCCGTCGTCGGTCTTCTTCTTTTCATTCCTCCTTCTCCGTCAATTAGGTTCAACTGTTCATCGACGCGCGGGCATTTTTCTCACGGGCTTTGATTGTCGACGAAGTACCCCAGAAACGTGGCCACAATGTGTAATTACGAAATTTTTTACTCGTACAGTACTCGTGTACGTCAATGTCATCAAACGTGTTCACACTTGGCTTACAATTTTTTGATAATAATAGCAATGCAGTCATTCTTCCTCACTTATGGTCGTTGAACTTTTCTGTATTCGATAAGTGATTCGAGTATTAAGCTAACATAATTCGAACGCTACTGTCCAAATTGCTACTTTGTCGGGACGGTGTCGCTTAAAAAAAAAAGTGCTATTTCTCGTCGAATGTAAACTAGAAAGGTTATAAACAACGCTGGTTAGCGGAGAAAGTGTGGTCCTGAAGAAATAAACCTGTCAGTTTCTTCTATTACTTATTGGAATTCTGTTCTCCGTAGAGATATTATTTTCTTTGCTGCTGGAATGGAGAAAACAAACTACTGGGCATTAATAAGGAATGTATTCCGCGAATTACGTTCAGCTAGTTTCTGTAGGAGCTCTGAAAAAATTTTAATTTTAATCAAATACAATTTTCATTTTAATAAACCTGCTGTCTAAAGACGTATATATTACGATCATAAATTATTTTTATTTCCTACAATCGCAGTAAGAAAATGAAGCGTCTAATAGAAATACCAGATATACTCACGCCTACATCGCTCACCCTATCGTTGGTGTTATTCTATGCGTCCACTTTGACGAGAAACGCGATCGCAAGATAAACAATCGAAGGAAATATTTAGCCCCGGCCGAAAACGAGAGAAACTTTGAAGCAACTGGTGGTTACTTGTCCCGTGGCGGTTTCCAAAGTACCAGCAACGACAGTAACGCTAACAGGTAGAAAGAAGAGGAAGGTTTCCGTGGAAAGAATGAAAGGCTTAGAGGGATGGGTGTCCGTAGGACGTAAAAATACTCGTTCCACCTAGACAAAGGTCGTTGAGATCCTTCGACGTTCGCGGCGCGCAGCCACGAGGACGCAAGAACAATATTTTACTTTGAATACCCCATGGCTAGCACCTGCTGGTGCCGAACAATTCTACCACCAGGACCAGCTACCTGACGTACAACTAGCAATTCCGCCAAATTTCTCTCTCTTTTTGCTTTCGTTTCCCGTCGCTCTCTCTGGCCAGTCGTCGAGGAGGAAAAGGGACAGACAAAAAAGATCAGGATCATCTTCATAACCGTGAACGCCGGATTCGAGAAACTGCGGACAATGGAGCTTCAAGCTGGCCGATCCTCTCGCGCGCGCAAAGTCCATTCACCGTTCTTCTGAAACAATTCGTTTCCTTGGATTCGCATCTTGTCATTCTAGTGGCTCTATAAATAGTACCATTTATGATAGTCATTACTAAGATTACAGATTCTACTTTGTATGTCCAACGCGCCACTTTTCCCAGCAGTTAGACGCGTCCACGTTCGTAGTCCACGTTCCACCGCGGAGATACAGGGGCTCGATCCGTTAATTCGAACGGTCTGTTAAAATTCAAATACTCAGAGATCCTGGCGAACGGAGTAGCGGTTTATTTACCAGGGTGGTCGACGAAAACGGTCACCGCCGAAATCGCGGACCAGTTAGGTAAGATTTATGATTTCCAACAATGGTCGTCGCAACAATCTGATCCGTTGGTAAGCCCTGGCGGCGTGGAGGAATCGGTAAGAAGGTCGACAGCTCGTGTTCGTCGAATAAGAAGGGTGAAACGAACGGCGCCCGGCAGTCTGGTCAGTCCGGTTTCCTTCCGGTTCGAAAGTTGCGCAGCCGAGTGGCCTGTACGCGCCAGCTTCGTCTCACCAGCTTTTCTCCTCTTCCATCGGCCTGGCCCTTCTTCACCCCCTTTGTCAGAATCCTCCCTGATGGCCCCGAGGAACCGTTCACCTGGTAACGAGACGCGTTGCGTGCGTCTCACGAGCCGTCCCGCGGAACGAGAGAATGTCCTTCGAGAGGGTTCGCCGCTGTCCACCCCTGTTGGTCGCGTACTTGCACGACGCGCACGCAACGAGAACGACCCTTTACGGTCGCTGCGAGGGCCGAATCGAGTGCACGCAGCGCAATTTTCTGATAGGCGCTCGCAACCACGAGAGTTAGGTCAGGGTTTTGCTCGATGAAACTCACCGAACTACGTTTACAGCTCACTCGGGGAAGGAAGGGTTTGATTTTGGGTGAAATTGAAATGTTAGTGGGGCAGTGTGATTCCCACGCGAAGGGTTAAAGAGTTGCTAGGTCTTGAAACTTGTACCCTTTTAGGTTCTGGGACCACAAAAAGTTTCACCACCTTCTCAACCGAGCCAAGATTACGTAGCTTGCGATAACCAACCTTCTTTTCGTTACTATGGATAGCTGAAATAGTTTAATTCTAATCTCCAACAATGTTTTATAATGGTTCAATACTACCAGGAGTCTACATTAGTAGAACAGTACGATTCCCGCAAACTAAAAAGATCCATCAAATACTCAACAGTTGGGTCACTAGTCGATAGCACGAGCGAAACCTTCGTTCTCAGCATCGGGGGGGGGGGGGGGGGGGGGCGGCGAGTGCCGTCGTCGTGACCGAAACGAGCCCAATGGGGTTGCTTCGGGAATGAGTTATGCCTTGACGAATCACAAGAGAATCCGCTCGCAACGGTGGCCACGAACGCGAATTCTTTTCGGGATTGTTTCGCAGGCGCGTTAATCGCGGTGTCGTTTATGTTTTTGTCGAACGATGTAACTACACCTAATTTTGACACTAACTTGGCCGAGCATACTTTTAAATGATTTCATTATCGATACTTTTTTGCACGATGTGTACTCTATCGTTTATTTACGTTTTATTATACCTTGTATGAAATCAGAATTGTTGTGACTAACTCGATTATTCCTTTTTGTTTCAGGTAAGTGGAACAAACAACGCAGACGAATTCACAGATCGTTTTCAAAGAACTTTCTCATCGAAGGTATTTATTTCAAAATAAACAACCACAAATTAACTCGATAATAAAATCCAACAGCATAATACCCCAGTACCACATTCTGTTTACTCCACCGAAACATTAAAAATCGTTCGATACACCTGGATGCTTCCTCAAAAAATGTTTTCCACAAGCATTCCTTTTGCTTTCCCGCGTTTCATGCTCGTCCGACAGAAATGTAGCGCCAATCTACTCCAACGCTTCCCTTCAAATCTGGAAAGAAACCGTCTTTTATTACCCGACGAGATTTCCATAGGATTTACCTCGAACGTTAGGCGTTCAAGCACCGAGGCAACGGTTCATCGTGCGTGGCAGGGAAGATTCTGAAATCGTTCGGATAGTTGCAGAGTAAAACGATAGTAATTCGATTTTATGGCGGCTAGGTCCACGGCTAGGATAGAATCGTTTCGGGTTCCCAAGCGTCGGCGCGAGTGTTTTTTCGCGTGGCCTTTTCCCACCGTTAGCCGGCTACCGTGTCGCTGCTTAACTCTTTGTAATATTTCTCATAGTTCAGGACACGGTCAGCAGCTCCTCAGCGCCTCAGCGACGACGAGGAATGCATGGTGCCGGGCGCATACCAGGAGAATCGCGGAACGTTTTGACGACCCCATAAAACCGTACGGACCGACGAACCACCTCTCACGGCCGAGCACACCGCCGTATTCGCCTCCGTTGGCTACTTTTTTTCCTCTCCTATCCTCGATCAGGGATCCCCCCTCGAGTTGACAGACGAAATTAGAGAAGCTCGTGGACTCGTTTCTTCGTTTCCTCTCGTCGGTATGCAACATGAATCGGGGACGAAACGTAACCATTTTTGGTAATGTGGAGTAAGGATCAGGTTCAACTAATCCTGGTTTAGGACATCGTGTTGCTCGACCTTCGACGAACCAACATCCAAAGACCGAAATGTATTTTAACAGATTGGTAAACATCCTGAATGCGATATCCTACTTTTCAATGTTCATTGAGAAACAGCATACAGGATTTGATTTTTCTTTCGTTGAAGAGTATTTAGAGAAAGACTGTTGATGTCGGTAATGATACATTTACTATTTGTTAGGATATTCATCGATTCACTTGTTGAAGGAACCCCTGTCGTTTTGTTGTACCTTTCCTCATCTTCCAAGTAAACGACAGATGCCAGGGTGTGTTGAAATCGATTGTCCAAACTGTGAGTGTGTATAGTATAGTATGTAAGACATCTTGACACGTAGGAAGATTTAACGCGATTTTAATTGCTCGTCCCACAGTCTCCGTAGTACGTTTCGCCGGGAGCTTTGCGAGGTTACGAGGGTGTTCGTCGAGTAATACGGAGAACAATCCTGAGGTTGCGAGCGAACGATGGTAGATGTTGGAACGCACCGGCTGTAACGTGTTTTATTATATCGTATATTTTATCGAGCCAGAATACAGAAGCAGGTCTAGCCTCTCGCGTATGAAAAAGGTGAAAAGTGCTGGGAATTAAATTTTACGAAGAAAGGTCACCTTTGAAATACAGGCCGAGAGGAAAAAGAAGGGAGAGTAAAGGAAGAAAAGATGGGACGCTTTGTCAAAGATTCCTAATAATACAAAGGTGAAAAGGTCCTCGAGACCGAAGTGTAACTAGGATATTTAAGAATAAATAGGTGAAAAATGTTGCTATTCTTGACGTTAGTGTTTATGAGTGGGGTATACAAATCTTAGCACTCTACTTCCTATCATTGAAAAAAATTATTCGATATTTGTATTCTCTTCTCGTAATTAAATATCAGCCTCTGTCGAAGCAAGTATCAAGGCACAAGTTGAGAAAATAAAAGAGATAAACCGCAACCGAGTCGAAGCAACAACCGAGAGAAGTTACAACCATCTCCTTTCGTACAGCTACTTCAAGTTTCATGGCTCGTGGTATATTCATAAAAAAATGTTCGTTGGGTCGAAGCACTTTTCTGGAGGTTTTACGCGCCATGCTGTTTGCATACCCACGCGCGTCGAAACGCGTCGCGCGTGACCCCCGTATTTTTATTGTACATCTTTATTGTGCAGTCCCTTTTGACAGAGCGATTCGTAAAGAACGATGAATTCCCCGCAGTTGTGGCACGGCGTTTTCAAAAAGGGACACGCATCTTCGCCGCGAAGAAAAACTGATTCCGTGGAACGGAAGAAGGAATCGGTTTAAAGTCACTTTACGAGTTTCCCTTTGCGAGACGAGACACCTGGCCGAAGGCCATCCGCGGGTCTGGAATCCTGAAAGTGCAGTAAAACTGACCGAAGACAGAGCTGGGGGATACCTTTTTGAACGAACAGTGCCTTCTCCCTTTCGGCCCATCCATTCACAGATTCCCCCTCCGTGGCCCTTTGTCCTTAAACAGCCGGTTCAACCCTCCTCGATCAGGATCGCTCGCTTTTGACCGATGATCCTCGTCGGAGACTCATCCTTAAAAGCTTGACTGTTCTGATAAAATTTTCGGGGTGCAGCCCTTGGAATTCCTCTAGACTAGCATTTTTAAGATGGGATTAATTCCGACGTAGGGAACGACGACTGGAACCCAGACCTAACCCAGGCCATTTTCTATTTAACGAGTCTGGAAGATGGTGAATCATCTTCTTTCGTACGTATCGTTTACGTTAGGTATGTGCAAAATACACGAAACGATACTGCAGACAATCGGGAAAGTGAGTTAGAAAGGATACGAAAGCAGGAGTGCAGAAACTCATAGTTTTCAAAATAGAAAGATCTCTAAACGTCCGTGCAGTTTATAGGTAGACAGATCGTAGCTGTTATTGACAGTTTCTTTGAACAACGGTAATCACGTCTTTAACGTTAACACCCGTGAAGTTGGAGGTTAGAGGCAGGTTATAGGACAGCTTCTCGTGGCTAGGTCGAGATCCCATAGAAGCTCGACGTCCTCCTCCGGGACCAGGAGTAATCGCCTTGTTGCGTTACCCAGTTATCGTTTGCGCGAATAGTCTTCCACGGCCAGCAGAAGCGCGAAGCACAATGGCGCTTGTCATTGTTTCGTTCGACTGGAGGAACCTGTACTTGATCCTAATCTCTTTTATTTATCGAGCGACTAGTCGCGCGCGACTAGATCGTGTTTACGCAGATTCGAGTTAGCATGGCGAACATTTTCAGTAACAGGGGAATAACGCACAGGACATCCTTCGTTGATATCTGAAATATTATATTTTCAAACTCGTTTACGTCCGATTTCAACCATCCTTGTCGTTCACATTTCCCAACAATTTACCACAATCGTCGTTCGCGATGCCCCGTAACCCGAGAGTAGCCACCAAAAACCGCGAAAAATCCGAAACGTCGTTCGAACCCGCGGATAACGCATTAACCAGACACCGAGAACGCACTTGCTTCCCCGGACCGACACTCGTCGAAAATTGATTTAACCCGGGGACGGCCGGAGACGCGAGTTACAATTTAACAGGTCCTCCTTAAAAGGAGTATATCATGCACAGGCACACCGATAAACTACAGAGATGGACGGACTCGTCGAAAAAAAAAAAAAAAGAGGAGAACGAAAGTACGCAACGAAGACGTCTACCGGCGTCTCCTCCCGTCGGAAATCCTGGATCTTCGATCGAGTCAGGCAGACGATACGTCCGGGCGGGCGAGCGAGCGAAGAGGGAGCGAGAGAGAGAGAGGTGGGCCGAGCGAGCCTACCCCCTCGGAGAGGAAAGTTTACCGGAAAAATATCCGGGAAGTTGCAGGGCAGAAGCATACAGCGACTCGCGCCTCTTCCCCCACCCTGATGCGCGCCGTGTCTCAGCAGAGTCGTCCTCGGCTTCTGCGCTGTCGCCAGAGCGCTGTCTTTGGCCGACCGAGTCGGCGCAGCCCGGTGGGGGCAGTTGGACTGTCGTGGTGGGGGAAAACCCCGGGTTTCTCTCCCACCAAGCAGAGACGGCGCAGCATCAACGGGTTCCGCGAAGCCACGCCCCGTCGCAGCAGCTGGTTACGCCCCGCCGCCCCCACTAGTTCGTCGGCGCAGCTGCCACAGGGTTCCTCGGCTAGAGGGGCGCTCTAGAGGCTCGGTGTATCGTGTTGGATGGTTGGTGGGGGGGCGTCGGGACGCGGAGCACACTCGGCAACCCGGCACTGTGGAGGGGTGGAAGCGGCCGGCCGCGGAGGGGCGGGGAAGCGAGCAGTTCGGCAGCGCGACCCGACGTGGGCACTTCGCTGTCCGGCCTTTCCTTCATTAAAATATTATTCTGTGCGTAGAGAGAGAGAGAGAGCTGCGGAGCCCGGCGAGCCTTCGCCGCCGTTTTCACGCCACGAGCAACGCACTCTCGCCACCCCCTCGTCACGGGTCTTGCGTCGTTCGCGTTTACCGAGGGGTTGGACGCGGACGTGGATTTTTTTCCCTGCCGGTTGGACCGCTCGCCCAAGGATTATCTGCAGGTTCGGGCTGTGTGTGCGAAGGAAAGGAAACGAAACGAAACGGGTGACCGCGAGGATCGGTGTTTCCTCACAGTGCGCGACTTTACTCCGATCGTTCGGGGCTCGTTCCGGTATCCTCTTGGCCGGGCTGTGACGCGTCACCCGGAACTCGCGTTGGAGGGAACAAGGGAGCAACCTGCTCGACACGATCCCTCGGCCACAGACGAACGACTGCAGTCCGGGATCCGCTTGGCTCGCCGAACGAGGAATCGGCAAACCGGAAACGAACGACCGAGAGACGGATTCCGCGGTTCCGTCGTTTTGGACAACGAGTGTCGAAGTGTCGGGACGGTGCACGAATCTGAAAGGATACTTAGCGTGGTGTCGAAGTCCTCTGGGATTCTCGAGGGGTGATCGTTCGCTGTAGCCGGTCTCGTGGCCGCAGCTGAAAACTGTGTGTGGTGCTCGAAAACGTATACCGCCGTTCATCGGCGTTATCGAATCGGTTTTGGATCTCATCCGTTCCTCACCCGGTCCGTGGGTGCGAGGGAACGCGCGACAGAAATAGTGTCGGGACCTCTGATCGGTTATTTGTTCGCTGGAAAGAGTAATATCGTGCTGGAAGATTACAAGTGTTTCAAGGGGTAACAGTGCAACTGCTGCTTAAAGAGAAACTGGCAGCTCGCGGGATATGAACCCAGGTACGTGATCTACAGGATTAAGATACGCGTGAGATAGTGACTCCTATTTCGCGACCACGAGTGACAGGGTTTTCGTCGAAGTGATTTTCGCATTTCTCTCCTGTTCGATTGAATTTCGATGACCGGACGCGACTTGTGCTGTGACAGACACGAATTTCGAGACGCCGAGTGAGGTTTCCTACGTCCTCCGGAAGCGATGGTGTATCCAAGGTTCCTCGTTTGGGTAGACCGGTTGTGTTACCATCGATTAATGAAAAATTGTGCGCTCGCAATCGAGGGTTTCGAAGCTGACGATAGATGTTCCGATATCCACGATCGTCTCAAGGCAAAGTCGTCTGACGGTCGCGAAATTAGTCCTCTTCGTCGGTACGTGGTATCACGCGCCACGCTTTCCCGATCTCGGACCGATTTATTCCTCTTCCGCTCCAAATCTATGAATCATTCAATTTCACCGAGAATCGTATCCCTCGGTCTGTCGCAATTCACCGTGCGTCGCTGTTATCGAGTGGCCATCGGTGAAACTCTAAAATCTGCTTAACATTCATGGAAAAGAGTGTATCTAGTTCTCGAGGAAGGATTTCTACGAGGTTCCCAATGCTCGAATAATCCTAGTTTCGAGATATTCTCGTGCACATGGAAGGATCGAAGAAACGAAAGTGGTAGAACTTATTCGTTTATCGATGCAACATTGTATAAACGAACCACTGTGATCGATCAACGATTTCTAGGTAGTCAGTCAGTTCTGTTTCGCGCGAATCGTCAACGATTACCTCGCGTCGGCTGGTGAAAATATCAAAAATATAATAGTTATTCCGTGGAACGATATCGATAGAGAGTTGGAAAGAATCCTATCAGCTCGAAGAGGAGAATCCGACGTGTTTGCTCGGGTCCCGTGTCAATAGGGCACGAGGCGTTCCTCCCTCGAAATTTCAACCGGTTCTGTCGACGTTACGAGCTGTTGTCGCGAACGTTCGTGTCCCAGAGGTGCGTGCAGCGAGCATCGGAGAACGCAGTGGAAACGCGTGCGACACGCCAGATTTCGATTCGTGTGCAGATAAGGGAACCGGTATTAGGGACCCTCTCGAGCAGCCGAGGCGCGATACACCGCCGCGATTTAGATATCCGACCTTTTGTTTACCAACACCGGTTCGCACGAAGACGGCGCCCAGGGTGAACGCAGCGATTAGGATCCGCGAAAAAATCCGTGGAATGCCGAGTGCCCCGATAACATCCGATCCCGTCTGTCAGAACGCGATCAACGTTGAGCAGCTGGATCGCTGGAGTGAAGTTCACGGTTCGAGAATTCAATCTTTTCGATCGTTTGTTGCGTTCCCGCGGTGATAGTGTTGTCGGTCGTTTGTTTACGAGATTGGAAATTCTGATAAGTGATGGGAATAATTATTTCAAGTGGTACGATCGTTGAGTTTCCTAAGGAACGGAAATTGGAAATGCGAGAACGTTGACAATTGGAGGAAAATAAGAAGTTTGTATTTAAAATTTTCTAAAGTCGGACAGTGTATACAGTGCTTCTGATATCGCGTGTGAATTTCATTCTATCGACACCTTCAGCACGCAAGCTGCCCTCCATTTCAATCACATCGTCAAATTCTCTTGTTCCTTATCCCATGTTGCGCCTCGTCACTTACCACTGTTGCCTTCAAATATGCTAAAATCTTCATCCCAAATTATTCTACGTTATTTCAACCAGTCCTTGATTATATGCATCTTTAGCTCCCTGTGCCATAAGTTAGGCTTAATAACAGCGCGTGGCTGAACCTTTTACACCACTTTACGTGTGTGCTTTCCTCGCGTAGCGTTCATGGCTGATTAAAATGTCTGTAATCGTACCCTTTCGTATAATCGACCACAGTTTCCACGATTCAAACGATATTCTTTGTGTTGCGTTGAATTACTTTTCTCTTCGGCAACGTAACCTTTTGTATGGCGTAACAAAGAACTCATTATTATTACTATTATTATTATCATACCTGAATTTCACCAGCGAACATTCCCTCCAGCTCTCCAGTACAAGTATCATTGGCACCTGAGCGGAATGCCACTGAGAGGTACACTCAGTTGCCCTCCACGTACAGTGGCATAGTTTGAATCATTCGAACCGAGTGTACCCCTCCATTCTACTCAGCTATCAACGACACTTGCGTCTTTCGAGTCACAGAATCTCGTAGCTCCACTACAGAACTCGTCGTCGGAGCTTCGATTCCAAAGTATTTTACGCTCCGAGAGTCGTCGATCCGTTTTCGAAGCAAAGTAACAGGTCGTGACGTGGCGAAAACAGTCTCCGGTTGCCTATTAGAGGATCCAGGAGATCCAGAGGAATCCTATTACCGAAGAATAAAAGTAGCATGGGAGGAAAATTCAAACGTTCGCGCGCCTTGTTCTCAAGAAACATAATTACAGGACACCGCGTGCATTTTCGAAGTTCTCGAATGGCAGAAGCTCGGGGGATACAATCCTACGTTTGGTTCTTTTCATCGACTATTTCTATGAATGCAAGGGGAGCCTCGAGGCTTTGAGAAATACTCGAAAAGGGGCTTGTTGGTTTTCAAGATCGAATTGTTCAAGGGCTGTTACAATTTCTCACAGAATTCTAAAATAATTTCTTAGAAAATTGAGGGGAGGCAGACGTGTAGCATGTATTTTTGCGTTGCGCGGCTTATAAACGAGGTCAGCAAATCGTCCTGTGACGACCATAATTATTAACCTATCTTATGGTTTCTGAAGATGACAACACTTAGCTCCTAGCGGCTCGCCTTAGCTACTATTGCCAACATTATGTACTTATACAATATTCTTAACTGTCAGATTGCTTGTTCTCCTGTCTGGGACCAACTATGCCGCCCTTCGGCATATCACGAGAATTCATTATTTTCAATTGAAACTGTATACCTCGAGATATAGGGGATACGTAATTCGATTCCTTCCTCTATCGCTGATTTATGGAAATTATTACTTTGCAATCGGAGAAAGTAAATTCTTTAATTACATAGGGTAGGGAAAAAACTGTGAACACCTGCGAAACACGTTGCATTATTTCTTTGGATTCTATCCACCTTGGAATAGATAATGCTTTTAAATGATACTACCCAGTGAAATTTTATTAAAACGTCTTTCAAACGTTTTGTTTCTTAGAAGTATCCACGTTAGTTCTATGGTGTTTAAATCGTGTAATTATAAATGGTTCTTAGGGGAATCAAAATTACAACTTTGATCATGGAACGCTGGCAGAAATATATTCAGGCGTCACTGAGATATCTAAATGTTTAGCAACGAAAAATATATTATTCGAACCGTAGATGTTTATATTATTTTCTCTAACTCCTTCGTTACATCATTGATGGTCGAGCAAATAAATATTTAAAAAAGTTTGATCGACCCTGTTATCTGTACCAGTTTCTCGACTTGTTCGCTCCATCTTAGAACCACAAATTCCTTGCTCAAGCCACATCGGAGACATCGGGGGCCACGTTCCCGTCAGATAAATAACTAAATAAATAATTTCTCGTCTGGGAATCCCCCGCGAGCCGCTGGGAGCTGATCCAAAGGTCAGCGAAGCAACGCCCTCGAGTCTCCGCTAACGAATTATCCGTTCCGGGTAGCCATAGGCCTCCATTGTTAGGAAGCCTCCAGGAAAGCACGGCGTACGTGTTTCCATAAACAGCGAATATTTCGGTGTCGCTTTTCCCCCATTCCTTGTAGCGAATCTTTTTCCATGCTCGATGGCCTCTCGTTCCCGGTGTCCCGTTTCAGAAGAGAGTACAGAGAACCGAGCCGAGCTTGACCCCGGCCAGGAAAGTCAGCTCGCGAAAAATTCCCACGTCGTATCGGAATTTATTCCTCTAAATCGAACGCGAGGGGGGCTAATTAATCGCGAATAATCCCAGACAGCGCTCACGCTGCTTTCCCGAGCGGAGCGTGTCGGTCGTGGTGCGTACGCAATTAATTAAACCCGCGCAAAGTTCACATCTGCCGTGGATTCTCGAAAAAACAATTTACCATCGGGGTCAACCGTATCGCGTTGCCGATGTTCCCTCTGCGCCCCGTTTGGTCAGGGCCTTTATGGTTCATTCCCACTGCCGAGGAACGCTTGGATTCGAGAAAGAGAGAGAGAGAGGAGGGCACTCTAAATAATGTTATGGTGTTGATTGATGCTGGTGATCTTTAGAGTTTCCAAAGCAGTACAGTTAGTAAGATATCTTGGAACGGTCGATTTATGGTTGTGGGGTCATTTTTGGGGGTTGACGCTGCAAGTTGGAGAAGAAAGAAGTGGAAAGTTTGGTCGAGGATGATGAAATGAAAAATGCCTAACATCGCGAGTGAAATGGATATTAATATGTGAAGTTACCGTTCGAATAAAAACGTGAATATCTTTAGGAGATTCCGAAGAAAAGTTTTCATTCATTCACAGTATCCGAGATACCGAGCGGAACAATAAACGAAGCTTTTTCTTTTATCGAAATTCGAAAGTAACTTTCTCCTCGTCCAAGCTTCTAACAAGTACATTTTATTGAAGCACCGTTGAGATTTTAATTCTATCGAGTTGCCCTTTGCTTCGGATCGTTTCTAAACGAAAAATTCGTTTCTTGTTTGTTTACTTTTTTAAATGTAACGTATATTTCGTTGCTCGGTGTCCCTTGACCACTGGTGGGAATCAAGCCTTACATTCGTCGCCCACGAAGCAAACGCGCTTTCCACCCGGCGACTAATTAACCACGATTGATATACGCCCGCACCCGACTCGGCTCGCGTTAGAAAGTCTAATTGCCCGATCCGCGGCGGATTATGAAGGAATCTCAACATTTATCGCGAACAAGCCGCCACGATGCAGATCGAAGGCGCAGTCGCGACGAGCCAAACGTTCGGGGAGAGAAAAGATTTTTGGTTCGAGATTGTACGAGCTTCACGGAAATTAGAAAGTTCTAATCGCGAGGCGATCGTAGGTGTTTCTTCCGTAGAAAGTACCCAGGCGATAGCTTATCGGGTGTCAGTGACGGAAAGGGAGTCGAAGGGTGCGCGATCGGAACATCCCATAATCTCTCGTGCCAGGAACGTTTGGTATTGTTTGGAACTGTTAACAGGCGATTTCTTGCTGTGTATAACCGATGGGAAAAGAAATGGAGACCGTCTGAATCACTCGCCATTGCAGGTGATTTAATTAATTCAACGCTTTGTCTTACTGTATCGAGGAATCTTCGTAGTCCGTAGAAATAAATAATTTATAATTGTCTCGACTGTGTCTTGGACGCGACACGACAAACGACTAATGACTATTACTACGTAATATATCGAGATGTATCACACACTCAACAATAATATTCAGTGTCGTATTTAATTATTTTATTCTTAGTCTTCGAGGATGGCTTGATACAGCAAAGCTGAATAAAATTCCTTTCGAATACTAGACGACGTTTACACCCAGCTGGTAACAATAAAACTTTGTCGTCTCTTCGAGTTACAATTCGTATTCAACGGTTTGCGGATAAAAACTTGTTTATACCTTTTTCATTATTGGAAATGTTCGCCGAGATAAGAATTTCACCCATCACGGTTCCAAGCGTGTCTATCTTTCAGCGAGTGCGGGGAACTGGTATCGGAACGCGCTAAGGAAAAAAGAAAAAAAAGAGGGAAACGGCAACACCGGCGTCTGCGGCATTTTTCTCGTAACGATTGCCTGGGTCGCGAATGTTGCTGCAATTTGTTTACTCGAACGAAGAGGAGGGGAGGAACGTTCTTCAGGGGCTAATTAATCGCCGCTAGCACAAACGTCCAGGGCGCATTCTCTCTATCTCCCGAACAGCTTTCTCGATTGCCTGTAGCTTGCACACCCGCCACGCAAACTGATTAGATTCGCGAACTGCGCCCAGCTTTTCGATCATTTCGTAAGCCGATTAATTAAGGAAACGCCGTTCACCTGCTCGTTAACGCGCGCGGTTGGTCGGGTCGCGACGAAAAACGAAACATCGATGTTCGAAGACAAAAAACGATCGCTGCGATATTCGTTCCGCGATAAAGATATCTCGAGGCTAGATCTATGTTCAATTATTCGTTCGTTGGACAAGAGAAATATTTTTTATCTTGTTTTATTTTGTATCTTGAACGGAGGTTGCCTGCATCGTAGGTGAATTTTGGTTGGTACTTGCGTTGAAATGATCGACGAAATTTGGAGTAAACGAACGGGAGGATTGTCGAAAATGTCTCGAGGAGAGAATAGAAAATGTTGGAGAAATGAAACATTGCGATAGAGTATCTATTACCCGAGCGCTGTATGCACGCAATGAAAGTCATTTATTAACAGAGATTTCTCGACACATAACCAATACTTGCATTTCTCGTTTTCCTACACTTCAACGTAATTTGCACGCTGATAAAATATTGGCAATTAAACGAAGCAGAAACCGATAATCAAACAGAGCAAAGTAAATACGCCAGAACCAAACGAAGTCTAGTCTCCGTAACAAGCAATTGACGACGCGTCGACTCCACGTATTGAGTCATCTGAAAATGCACGGAGGTCACTCGAGGCCTCCGTAGGTCCTCGTAAGGTTAAGACATTTGGAAACTGCTGGTTACTCTCGATCCCAGTCCATCCTGTTCGCATAGTGGAGGAATTATAAATCATAGAAATAATTGCTGCGAATGCAGCGGCATCGTTTTAAAAATGTTCTCATTAGTTGGTAGCCATCCGTTTCGCAAGCGTTCCTAAACAGCTCGGGTGACTTTACACGAAGAGGTTCGGGTTGAACGAGCGCTCGCATACTCGGACGAAATATCACCGAGATGCATTTAACAGTTCCCAGTCCTTCCCGCGATAAATCATTAGCGATTGGTGGAAAGGAATATCGCTCGGTATAATATATTATCGTCACTCGGGCCATAATTTAGACTCGCGGAAGAACGGGTCGACGGTGCGCAATTAAAATAGTAATAATTTATTATCTTGCCGCGCGCTGCCGACTCGTGTTTACGTGCAAATGCAACCGCGAACACAATATCCGCTTGGTAATTGAAAGAACGACGTTGGTCCCAAAAGTAAGCACGACAATTTGGCAGACTCGAACGACCGTTTATCGGAGTTTCGATCTTCTGGTTGAGATAGTCATCTTGGAATGGTAATCTTTGGACAGAAAACAGCGATGGAATCAAATTGAAACTAAAGACGGGCGAGATTTTATTTCAATTATAGGCGGATGTTTTATGGACAAGAAAATTAAGAGAAATACCGTAAACCTATTGGACAAGGGAATATTATATTATCGGAGCCATTCACTGCACAAATCGATTAACTCCATCATGCGCTCTAGAATATTTATTTGAATTTATATATAAAAGGAATTTCTCGAGTTTTTGTTTTATAGATTTAATCGATTTGTGCAAAGAACGACTTATATGTACAAGTTATATTGGGTCATTGCATAAGTCTTGACGCAATCGTAACTATTCGAGTAGATTTTTGCAAATACAAATGATTCATCTATTACATTACGTAATTTCGTCTGTAAAAAATGAATCAACGTGCTTTTCTACGGCTTCTAAAGTTGCCGATAGTTTGGAATTTAAACAATTTTATGCCGATCGGTATACCTAATAGTTACTTACGCGACGACCCAGTATCCGCGTTAACTTGATAAATAGATATTGCGCATTTATTGGAATAAATTGTGATTTCTCTAGCCGGAGGAAGCGTAATCGAAAATTCTTGGTCACGATAACGGGTTGGCCGTTCGATATGTGGAAGGTTGTTCGTTATCGACCCGACGAGCGTTTCTCTCGACGAGTTATATCGTCGCTCTCGTGGCGGGACTGAATCCGACGGGCGCCGCGCATTGAAATCACCGTGGCGGACCACCAACATAGCCGGAAATAGATCTTCGTCTCGTTCAAAACCTGTGCCCGACCACGACTTACGCCAGACATGAACGAAATTCTCACCCAGATAAAGATTTTGCGTAACTAGTCAAGGACAAATTACTGCTTTTTCGTTGAATGAACTTGTGGTAAAGATTCAAATATGAATTATGGAATGAAATTCGAATTCAAATAGTGAACTAAAATTACTATTTTCTGATTCTGAAAATATTCTAATCTGCGATGCAATAAACAAAAAAGAAAATGATACATTCGAGTAAGTACAAAATTCGAAAATCGAGAAAGGAAAAGTAGTAACGTATTCGTGTATTTCAACGTGTTGTGTGTATTAAAAAATGTGTATACAACAAAGACTGTAGAAACTGAAAGTAATAAGAACGTGTAGACGCATATTAGCAGAATGATATATTCGACAGTGGACAAATAAAAATTCAACCGTTCACTCGAACAAATCGCTGTACATTGGCTTTATTTATCCATTAGCGAAATAAAGTTTTGCCCATCTCTGTTTCTACGCGCCTTTCATTTATTTTCGAGGAGAAACCGCTCGGCTCGCACGATTTGCGTTCGTTCCACGGCGAGAGACACGCGTGAATAATTTTGTCAACGTTAATGTCCCGTAGGCGTCGAATTACCGATTCCGATGGCGTTTTCATTGAATATCTACGGTTTCCTGCGATAAAAGAAAATATATGTCTAAGAGCGCGATAGATGATTTCATAATGTCATAGCGTTCGGTTAGATTGATAAATATGTATTGGGAACAACGTATATTTAGTCCGTCTAATCGCATCTAGATAGCTGTACTTAATGATGTCTAAATAGAATTTGTGTTTCCTCCAACTAAAGAAATTTTGATCGTTCGACGGCATAGTTACGTGAATGAATGTTGCAAGGAATAATTTCAATCTGGAGACCGTATCGAAATGATCATATTGTTCCCGCACAATTTTACATCCAAATGTACAGTTGATTTCAAACCAATCGAACGATCGAATTATTCCCGTACTTCAATTGCACAAAATCGACCATTTCCCAATTAAAATGGAACGATTCACGATTTCGGTGAAAATACACGAGTTCCGTCGCGGGTTCGTCGTCTCGAACCAAATCCGAAATTAGTCGAGCTACGTGTTTCCGACGACACGAAATGTAATCCAGTTATCTCGGGTGATCAGGGTCCATTAAAACAGCCCTGACTACTTTCTCTATCTGAAACGATCGACCGTTTAATGGACACCCCGAGTGCTGGGTTTGAGGCCGGTTTTTCGATTTACGCCGATTCAATTAAAAAACGAGGGTGTTCATTCCACGGCTCGCATTTACCACGGGACGGCGTTAATTGACGTGACGACCGTGATCATCCGAAAGGGAAACAAGTAAAAAATGCGACAAAAGGACCTCGAGGCCAACGTTAGGTAGACGGGCGAAGATTTCCCAAACGGTCTAAAAAAAAACACCAACAAAAGGGCTAGCATAAAAGCAGAGACCAACGCTTGGTGTCTCGATAACAGTGTATTAACACTTTCTACTCGCTGATTCGAGACTGGAAAGAGATTCAAAATCTGTGAATAATAGCGTTACTTTCGATTTCGAAAGGAATTTCGTTGAAAATTCCATGGGTATTATTTGCAAGATTATAAGACGAAAATATCAGTTTCGGGTTACGATATAAAACTGAAGAATTTTAGGTTTGCGATGAAATAGAATGTCATACAAGTGTTGGCCTATTTTTTTTAAATTCTAGCCACAGCGAACGCGGAATTTTTCCTCTCGAGACACGTCTATCAAATGTTCACGTTTGTACAATTTCTTGCATTTTGATAAGGAAAATATTCCAAGCCAGCTCCGTGCCAATAAACGTCTACATAAATTTAAGGATAATTTCTTGCGTTCCTTCAGCTAACTTCATCGTTCACTCTAGCGTTTCATTTACGCAAATTTAAAATGACTCTAATGACGGTTTTCGAACGCGGCAACATTTCATGCTAATTTTCCTTGTATCACTTTCAATCAATTCAACCACTCGCATGGTAGATTATCGATTGATATAATAATTGAAATACTTTGTTTTGCACGAGTTTTGCGCTTTTCGTTATGTTCCTTATTTAAAGTTTTCTCTTTTGCGACTATTTTCCACGCACTCCACTTTAAAATGAGAATCGATTGCCACAGACAATTCTATGCACGCTGGATCGACGACACCGGAGTCTTCGTGTGCGGGCAACGGGGATTGTTACGAGTAGAATCGAATGTTTTTCACCTCGACGCGGTGCGTAATTCGAGGACACGAGCCGATCGTAAATTTTTAACATCGTTGATTAAGCATCGAAACATGGCAGAACTCGTGCCGGGTGGTCAAGAAGTTGTGATCGTTATAACCCTTTTATCGTCGGTCATTACTAGTCGAAATAATTTCGTTTCGCATTTATACGCGGTACAACTTCGAACATCGTAAATCTGTATTTTCAGCGATAATTCTTGCGCTTTCGTGACACCTCGTTGGACTGAAGCCCACGCGAACCGCGATTCGTTGCGCCGTATTTTGTGTTTGAAATTCACGGTCCTCTGCGGGAACGATAATTGTCGACAGTTCACCGTTCGTTGTCATCGCGCTTTCTTAATATCGAGGGGAGTGTCTGCACGCTTTTCAATTCTCGTTTAATCGTTCGGGATCGCCTCCGCTTACTTGAGATAACTTTATCGAGATCTAGGAATTTCTTTTCCATTTTTATTATGGATCAGAAACCACGGCTAACATGCATAAATTAATTAGCAATCATATTAAACAGAAACTTGTTTGAATCTACAGAGCTATCAAATATCCTCGTAAGAGACCCTTCGGTGTAGTATACATGCATTCTAAACATCAATTTACAGCAATCGCATCGTCTTTCGAACCTGAAGTTAATAAATCATCGTGGATACTCAAAACATGAATACCTGTAAAGCAACAACTACGGATTTATCGTGTCGAGATCTGGAAAGGAATAATCCGTTTAAAAATGGCCATCATCGAAGACCACGGGCAGGGAAAGAGGTGCTCCACAGCGACGAATATTTACTGCCGACGATATTGTACATCAAACGACCTTCCTCGCTAATAAGCACAATTTGTAATGAAGGGTTGACTCGACCGTTGATTAAGAATTCCTGTTTCGTGCTTACTCCTACTTCTCGGTGCTGTTCAGTGGCTTTCGAAGCACCCTACTCCGGCATTCATAAAGAACAGAGGTCTCTCTCCCCCCCCCCTCCCTCCATTCCGTCCGATTCAGCGGCGAAATTTGCATGAGACTCCCAGAAATAAGCTCGATTGATCAACTAGCGTGAGTTACTTTCGCGTGGCTGTGGACGCGATCGTAAACGTTGCGTCCGATTATTTTCTATCCGCGACGTCAAAGCTTTGCCTTCCGTGTTTCCCTTCGTCGTTTAACCGCCTCCCCTACCACGAGGGGTCCTTATCTTCTCCCATTTTTCCGCCCTTTGCCTCTAAAACCCGACCGCCGCGTGGCCATTTGCATAACGCCGCGAACGAAACCCAGACAATCGTCTCACGAGCGGGGCTCGTCTCGCTTTTAATAAGCGCCTTCGCTTTATTCTCGATTACCAATTCTTATTTCGTGGCTGGTATCCGTTTTCCACCGCGGCACACGACCCTAATCTCGTATTCATAAAGCTCAAAGGATGCTTCGCCTCTCCGCGCCTGTCTCTGCCTTCGACTGGTAGAAAAACAGCTACGCGATTGTCGCGAAACTTTTGTTTACCGTCGACAAACATTTCACATTATTATCTATACGATGCAGATCCACTTTATATAATTCGTTTGCGAATATTTATATACTAGGAAGGTTTTTGTAAAAATGGAAATTCAAATCGTTGAAATTTCTTCAAACGCAGCTAAGAATGTTATTACAAAACGAAAATTTCGTTTTCCTCGTACTGGAATATTCTGTACTCTTCATTTTCAATTCTCATACGGTGGTCTCGGTTTTCCTGGGTGGCACACGACCCCGATCTCGTATTCGCGATGCTCAAAAGATTCCTTCCTTCTCCGTCGTTTCATCTTATTTGCATGAAAGTCGCAGAAATCCGCGGCGAGGAGTGCGCACGGGGCCGTGCCCTTCGTCGCCGATCACAATAGAAATAGATCTCTTCCATCCGGGGTTCAGCAGCCGCGTTTACGCCTCTGCGTGCGCAAACTTGGACGACGACGCGTGTATTATCATAAGGCATTGACGCAACACGTGCCGGGCATTTGTCCGATTCGTCGGCACGTTTTGACGCGTTTCTGCATTCTGAATGGGATTCCGTCGACAGAGCTTTGAAAGGGTTCACCGGAGGAGCGATTTTGGTTACGCGCCAGTTGACGCGTCTTTTAGAGAGGGGGTTAGGCTTCTCGAGCCCGACGATCGTCTTCCAGGGAAACTTCGATGCGTGGTTAGGTGCTTTCCCCTTTCGAAACTGCGATCTAACACCCAACTTCGCCTATTGCACTTCTTGTTTTTTTTTTTTTTTTTTTGTGTACTTAACCTGTTGCACTTTGAACTTGCATCTTCAAAACATTTCGTACATAAATGCTTGGAATTCAAACTTTATTCATTTATCCTCAAACAATCCATATAGAGCTTACTATAAAATTAATTTTGCAACGATTTTCTAATACACATTGATTAGTTTGAGTAAAAAGTATAATGATTATATTAAATGAAAAAAAGGGGCGAAATTAGATTCGTTTAATTTGCGTGTGTCTTTTCGCACTTTCGTATCGTGTGTACACAGGTGTATCGATGATATCGATTAATATTATTGTTTGTTCCCACCGCCGTGCCAGTTTGTGTGCATAGATGACGTTTAGATTCCATAGTTTCGATCAGATTTCTGGTCTTATACATTCTCTGAATAAATAATTCTTCGCGAATATACGAACTTTTAATTACACTCGTTTATTACGATTTGTCATTTTCACTTTGCTGTTTGAAATTTATTATTCTCTTGTCCACAGTAAACTTGTTTACAATTTCTCTATGTATTATAAACTTGTTTACTGTCATTTTTATAGTCTTCGCAGAGCCTTGCGTGGAAATAGCTCGGTGTTTACATAGTCATTAGACGAAGTGGATTACAATGAACGACCTAGTGGACGAATTATAAAAGTCCAACCCGTGGCGACGGAATGAATATTTGAAACTTAAGTCGATCATAAATTCGTCTTATATCAATAACATTGATTCCGAGTGACTTGTATCGTAAAATTTCCCTGTAGACACCGAGGTACTTTTTCGTGAATCGAGGGCAATTATGAAGGATCAAAAGTGGTCTGGGATCGGTGAAACAGGTATACAGCCAACAGACGTCGATTTTATTTTTTAGGCCTTTCAAGTCACTCTACATTCCTGCGCTAAAGAAATATAGAAACGCCAGAGTAATATCGCTTCGATTTTTTTAATTCTGTTACGAATGTCGACTTAGTCGATCTGATTGTACGCCTAGAAAAAGATTAATTTGTATTCCGTTACTTAAAGAATCCTGAATCAATTTCAATTTCAAATAAAACTAGCATAAAAGTAGTCGGAGTTATTTTAGAAACGCGTACTTGAAAGTTATGGAAACAAGCCTGGAATTTGTGTAGGTCGGATACAGAAAATTATGATGCTATGCGCGTCGAAGCCTTGAAAACGATCTAACAGGTGAAAATAACAAAAAAGAAATTACTTCAGAAATTTCTCGGTCAACTTTCAACCCATTCACTGTCAACTACGAGATGTCTCGTAGTTCATATTGATTGCAAGTACTTAAGGGATAAGTTTATAACCTCTGGAGTCACGAATTATTGGAAAATAAGATCGAAAATTTTCGCCCGAGGCGAGGCGAAGTTAATACCGGAATTTCGTTAATTGAAATGAGATTAAACCAGAGATCCTTTTGTTTGAAAATAGTGGACGAACAATGCAAATAAACAAGCAAATAAAATTCTCGACGGAAGACATCTATCCAACCAGTTTTCGAGATCTCCTCGCGTTGCTCGAAATCTACCTGGAATAAGCAGCGCGTTCTTTACGATACCTCCGCGAGTGTCCGTGTTACCGGACAACGAGGGAGAGCCATGAATATGACTGAGACCCAGTATTAGGTGCCTTTATGTCGGCACAATGCCGTTTATTATCATAATCTATTATCGCGGCTTACGTGAACGTGCTTCGACTGGTCCGTTACTAACGCGTAGCCGGGGTTGCAGCCGATACAACTCGAATCCTTTCACGCTCGTTACTTGATGGCCCTTCAGGGATTGTCCTTGAATTTCCTCTTCTCTGCCCCCCTCCTCATTTTTCTCGAAACGGCAAAATCGACGTGTCTTACTCCTCCGATTATCGGTTCACTTTAAGATCCCTTTCGCTCGCGAAACGATTCACGCGATTTTTCCTTCTCGCTCGCCCATTCTGTAAATCATGTGCATAGATAACGCACAGAACTTATGCGATGGTAAATTGTGTGTACAAAATAAGGAACCTAGTCATCCGTCCGGACACGCTGTATTTTCGTAGATAGGAAATCTGTGAAAGTTCTTATTCGGTGCTTCAAGCGGAGTAGTTGGAATCGAGTCGGATTCGATCAATTGGTTGATTATCTTAAAACACTCGCGTTCGATTGATTTTTCTGGGTGGAAATCACATTTGCTCGCTCGTTTCATTGTTTTATACAATTTTCGAAATTCCTCCAGCTAAATCGCCAATTAACTTTTTCACCTGTTTGTTGCCGTATTTGTGGAATTCTCTTTGTCATGTTAATTTTTTAAAGGAGAGATTTGAAATGACCGTAGAGTTTGCTACGTACTAATTATACGCGGGTAAGGAATCGTGGAATTATGCGACGGAATAACGACGTTTAACTTACGATCGATAAATTTGGAATTGATAATTGGTTAATTTATGTCGCCGTCGTGTGAGTTATTTTCACGCGTCGCTTGAGCGTGGGAGGTCTGTACGAGTATTCTCGAAAATGCAAATTAATCCTCGACCCGCGGGCTATTTTGACGCGGTACATTGGCCAATCAGAGTATTGGATTCAACCAGCACACCGTGAGACGACCGTGAGTTATTCCGTTCGAAAAATTACACCTTCCGAGGAGTGGAAATCCAATATTAATGCAGTGGTTATTGATAATCAATGTTAATGTATTCTTGCCTTGTCGGATAGATATTTAAAATATTTAAATGCAAGGAGGATTAATAAATACCTCGAACGACTCCTCTCTGTCAATCATACTTTAATTACCAGAAAGAATCGGTTCATTTCGAATAAAAATGAGCATTATCGCGACCTTTTACTTTTCAAACGAAAATCTATTTAAACAAAGACTAAGATAATCTACGATTTTAATTTCATTTCGCAACCCATGACCGCGCCAGTTCCCATATTAGTAGATCCACTATAATTTCATCTGCGCCTAGTTTTATCGCCTCCTGATCTTAAAATCAAAAGGAAACGCGTTTGTTTAATAAGTCGTTACTTGATTTGATTGTAAACCCGTGTAATCCTGTGCCTCTTAGCCTTCCCGTTGGAATATTTGTACGAGCCTGTTGCTAGGAATTAATTATTCGTAACAAGTCTTAACGAGGTTCCTTTATCCCTCAATATAAACTGAAAATCCCGCGAGTGGCGTTCTCCGAATGCAGCGTGTGTATTCATTTGATTAATATAAATCAGTCGCGGAGCGGGGCCGTTAATGGCGCGAGTCAGATGTATAAGCGCTGGAATTAAATACCGCTTAGCATTCTTCGGATCGACCGTATGAACGATTATGCTCTTATCTTGCTCTCGAGCATTCATCAAGGAGCTCGACACGCGCGACGAGAGCTCGCGGACTGCCATTTTCGTACCGCTGCGATGGGGGATAAGGATTCTCGGCGAAATACAAATTTCGAGTGATTATTAATTGTACGGGAAATAATAGTTGTGATTAAAGTGGATTGATTTATCAGCGTGTCACGGACGGGATCGTTTATCTCTGCGTTTCCTCGTTTGGATCGTCCTCTGATTGGACCACAAATTATGATACAGCTGACGAAAAGCGTGGTTGAAATGAAAAATATTGAGATGGATTTACTTCGAGAGATATGTGGAATATTAGAGATGCGGGATTAAGACAAATGAATGTTTAATATTGAAAACAAAAATTGGTAATCATTGTTAACCAATTGGTTGCACGAGACTTGATAAATATGCAGAGAAGGAAACAAGGGTGAATAGGCATTAGAATTGATAAAGGAGAAAGTTAAAAAAAATAAATAAAAGTCTCTTATGTTATTAATAAACTCGTTTGAAAGAAGAATTGATTAATGAAGTGATACAATGTGAGTAACTATAACGATGCAGGACCTTTTGATACATCGAATCTTGATGCGAAACCCGGAAGTGTTACAAATGGATCTAGAACAAGCGTTATGTTTAATTCTAAGATAGTCGAACGATTTATGTGACGATGAAGGCTCTCATAAAGAAAGATGGCGTCGGTTAACATCCTACGAGCTTCCAGTGTTCGCATACCGAGTCTACCAAGGATAAGATCGCGATTATGCCCTGTCACGATGCAACCTAATTTATAGTAAGCCAGCCATCAAAATTCACGTCGAACCATTCCTAATATGAAATACGATATTACGAATTGGCTATGTTTCTGGAATCAAGAGACAAAATTCCGACAAAATTCTACTTAGAAGAAAGATACTTTCGAGTCATGTAAAGCAGCATAATCTCTTGAATATGTACGACAGCAGTTTCTAAATACGATAAAATCAGCTGTCGCGTACCCCAAGGTAGCTTCTCGAGGCCCTACTTACTTTTAATATACACCTTTGACATACTAACCACCTGCAACACGACGGTAGCAATCTTTGCCGATGACACAGCTGTAATGGCTCCAATTGAAAATCCTGTAGTAGCATCCGAACACCTCCGAGCACACTTTGAACGAACATGGTGTTATCCAAATGGCGAATAAAGGCTGACGAAACGAAACGGTTAGATATCGATTTCACGACGAAGGAAACTCGATTAACAGTTCCTTTGAATACCGAGATCTGATACGATCGAATACCTTAGCTCGATCATAGATAAAAGGCTAACCTAAAACCATCACCTTCGGGGCAAAGGCGCGAATGTATTGTCCGAAGTCGGTGGTAAAGATTAAATATAATATAAACTCACGAGCATTACTCCACATTCGATCGAACAGGTTAACGTAATTGCATTCTGGAATCTTAATTGAAATTTCTTGTTTGAACGATATCGATGGATAATATGACGCGCGCAAGCGAGGTTTTCTTCGATTCACACGTGGGTACGGTGTAACGAAGTTTGTTAAAGGCTTGTTTTATGTCTAGGAAGGTAGAGAGCACTTCTTTTTTTTTTTATAGATGTTGGTAGATACGATCCGCTATATATTTATCATCAGTCCCGCACTTCGCAGACTGTAACCATTCACCTAGGCGATAAAAAAAGTAGAAATTAATTTTAATCAGCTCCTCCGCGTCGACGCGAAGACAATCGTCGCAACATAGTGTCCATATTGGTATCCAAGGGATGGGAGGGAACGTGTACAAATACGGGATTCATCAATAATCTCAACCGGTCAACGTTCCAGTGGACGCGTTTACAAAGGAAACTTCTTTATTAGACCCCATTCCATTCCGTGTACGGGCAATTACGCTTATCGCGGCGCGAATCTCACGCAGTGGCCGCCATTAATACGAAAACACATTGTGATCGCGGCAACGACAGCCACGGGAACCCGAGGAGACGTGGCATATTCCCCTGGAATTTTTCCCGATCGAGCGACGAGATTAGTGGATGCCCAACGCAGACCGTTCGAGATGGGGCCCCGAGAGCGATTTGATTCATTGTGTGTCCCTTCCTTCCCGAAGGTGTTTATTTTATTTGATAATTACCGCGAGCGGTCGTGCGAGAACCCGCTCGGCGAACGGTGGTCATTAGTGGCTTAATTATATCTCGGCAGCGATTATTCCGGAATTTCTGTTTATACATAGACGTTACAAGTGTGTGCGTAGTGTCCGAACGCGTAGTGTAGAGTGGAAAAGGGGGGGCGAATACGAGCGTTGGTAGACTTTAAAGGCCATCCTTGGACGGACCCTCGTAAAAACGCACTTTGTTGCCTCCTTAAATCCTGATAATTCCACGCTTCGGCTCTACCCGCCGATTACGTCGTAATCGCGTTTCGGGGGGCTTCCCGGCGAGAAGACCTTTTTTTCGTTACGAAACGACTCCGTCTCATTCGGATTAATTGCGACGACGGTTTCGTCTCGGCTCGACGGGACGATTCCTGGTCACGCGTCGAGCGCGCGACTGCGATCGATAAGTATCGAATTTCTTCGCGCCATTGTCAGAGATATTTCAAGGGTTAGACCAAACAGTAGCGATGGGAACGATAGCAGGGGGAAGTCGATGTTTGGGGGACCAGGGATTGTTTATATGAATTTAAATTTAATCTCGGGTCAGTAAAGTTTTTCAGATGTTTTTCTTTAAATTCTTCAGTTGCGATTCGAGGAATTCAAAATCTCACTACTAAACCAAAATGATGAATTTTCCACCGTTAACAATATAATATTCTATTGCTTCGTTTTCCCCCGCTTACAAGTAGCTTCTTTACCGCGATCTATAGATCATTCTCATTGCGCAAATTAGAAGAAAGCGTACGCGTCGTACCAGAGCGATCGCCATAATTGCGTAAAGGCGAGGCGCGGTCGAGAGCCGCTTTTTAAACCTAACCTCAAAGCCATTGCAACGACCACACATTGTGCAAAGTTTCGAATCGTTTCCACCTGTATCTTTTTCGGAGAATATCCATAAATAATTTACTTTATCGTGAGCGGGAGGCCTGCCTTACAATGACAACTGTGAAATCGACCCCAGCGTTCGCGATTTCCAACGTTTCCGTCCAACAAAGCGCAAAATTGCGATTCGACGATTGTTAATAACGGCTTACGCCCTGCCAAACCAACAGGTAGCAACGAGAATTCAGTTAAATGAAGAAAGAAACGAGTACCGTGATTTAATCCACGTGGAAAGTCGTCCTCATGCTGCGATTTGCATTTGTAAACACGGCTTAAGCCGCGAGTGCACGTTTTCCGGGTTCAACCGGTTGTGCCCGTCCCTTTTGTTGCGTTATTAGCTTCCTATTGTGGGCTAATATCTGAACTGAAGTCGTGCAAAAGTGATCCGACAAAAAGAAAAGGTTTTAATAAGTTCGAGCAAAATCGATACTAATTTAAAAGATGCGTTTACAAAATCGACCACACGTTGAAACGTCGAGGAAATTTGTAAAATTTTAATTGCGACCGTAGCTCTGTTCCGCGCAGAATTTATTAGCAATTACGCGCGTCCGTGGTCCATAATCGAATGGAATGCGATAAATCGGTTTCCTCGCGCTAGGAACGAAGCGATTCGTTCCGAGTAAGGAACCGAGTCCAGGGATTTTCGGTATATAAATGTGATACGCGTAATTGCGAAATAAGATTTCCCCCGTAGTTCCGTGATTAACGTAATTACGTTTTGCCCCTCGGAATTATAGTAATCCCGACGAAATAGAAGCAACGAAAAAGAACCCGAGGCGGTCTCTCAATCATTTTAATTACATCTTTTGAATGCTCCTCTAATTTTTATGGGTCGCGTTAGCCGCGCGTATGGAAAATTAAAGGGACAGGCCCTCGGTTCGTATTTAATTGTGCCGATCGTCGATCGAAGCGTAAACGCCGACGAAAGTCGCCGCCATATTGCCCATCGGCTCTGTCATCGTCCAAATACCAGTCCAGGCACGAAATATTTTTGCTTGAAACTGATTAAGTTCAAATTAACGAACCTATTACGTTGGTCGATCGTTTAATAATGAACTTCTTGATTGTTTTATACTTTAACTTAACCAGGAAACGTTTTCTTGATAATTATTTTACGAATAATTGGTATTTGTTAACGTATTATAACTGCAACGGTTTAATTCAGGATTTCGTAACACCGATCTCGTCCAGGATTTTGTGGAAATCGGCGGGTGACGTTGGTCGAGGCTAAAAAGAAGAAAACCAGACGAAGAGAAAGAGGGAGCCGCGGGAACAAAATTCCAAATCGAACGTCGCGGAACGATTTCGTGGAATTTAACTTGCGGAACGGCGTCCTCGAACGTGTGACGGTTAAACGGCATAACAGATTCGCATTCCTGACACTCCGCGACACATAAACTGCAATTTGCGGAGCGTTTCAGGTGTGCGCGTTCTCGCGCGCTCCTTCATTCGTTTTCTTTCGCTCGCCAAAAGTCGCGACGCGCACGCGATAGCTATAGATCCCCCCCACCCCCCCCCCTCGCTCCCCCTCTTGAGTCGCGATTTACGAAGTTGAACGATCCACGTTCTTGCGTGGTGAGGTCCTAGAATTTGCAGGCGCGCGACACGTCGTAAATTCGCGGAACCAGGAACATAGTCTACGTATTAATCGTTTCAATTCTAGCGCGAAACTGGGCCCCGCCGATCGTGTGTCGTCCGATTTACTGCATTTGGGCACACTCTCCTACGTGTAACGGTGGTATAATCTCAGGTTGCTCTAAAGAGGCTAACGTCCTATGCCCGACGAGGTGTACAGGGTGTTCCTAATGTTTGGACACGTATAAAATGTTAATGTATATCATATTTAGAGAATTTCTTTATTGCCTGAATGTACAGACTTTATGGACACCCTGTACTACGAAGGCAAAGATTAGAATTCTAGTACTAGCAACAAAGCAAATTAAGATGCAAACTTTTGAGCATAGCGTTCCATCGAGGGGCATTAATCTTGCTCCTAATCACGGATCTCGATCGATCCGTTGGATTCAGCTGAACGGAGCCTGATCAATGGCCAGGATCGAATTTTTCTCGAGGTGTCCAGTTAAAACTGTTCCGATGCCACCGCCTAGAAATCTCGTGTGTCGGCGCCGCTATTAATAGACGGCCATGTGGTTGGCGATGCGGACATTAATCGACGTGTCGTTATTCGTGCATACGCGCCGTGCCTGGCATGGAAAACAATATTTTACGCTGGCGACAATAGTTGTCGCCCGGTTAAGTCCAACTCTCTCTCCTTCTTTCACTTGTATCTCGTGCCTTTCCTCTCTCTCCCTTCCTGCCGCTTATCTCTGTACCCCTCTCCGTTTGTCGCACCTGTCTCCCACCTCTGTCCTCGTTATCTCTCTCCCTCCCGGGGCATCGCGGACCCCAGGCCTCTCCTTCGGACGGGCCTGAAACTCCGTATCTCATCGTCAGTCCCGTCATGCCAGAACAGACGGACGAAGTTACGAGGCACGTGTGCTCGTCCCGAACAGTCTTGTACGCGCGTGTACGCGTCGAGTAAATTAGAGAGAATGTTAAAAATTAGTCATTTCTTCTGTTTGTCTCATGGTCGATTTGGAATAGTTAAGAAGGAGGCAGATTTCATTTGTTTTACTTACATTGACACTGCTTTCACATTATTATATATGTCTAGTTCATTAACTGTACTTGGTACTTAAATGTTTGTGATCTTTCAGAAATACGATAGTACTTCCACGATACGAATCGCACTTCTTTTCATTTATTTTTGTCCTAGTCCCTACATGACAAACAAAATATTTTCTAATTCTTCTCTCACATTTTATATTAGATTGACCTGCAAATTAAATTCACCACGACACAACCAATAGAAACTTCCCACTTGATCCAAGCCTAATCGAAGTCGCTCCCATTTGTTTGTCGAAGGCGTCCGATGCTGGGGCCTTGGCTGCTATTGTCTCCTAATCTTTAATCCGCAATCAGGGCCCATTGTGCGTGGCCATCGAGGCTGCGGTACGCGCGGGCGCGATCGCGGATGTACGCTAAGAAGGATTAAAATCATCAGAGAGAAAGAAAAAGATGTATCGGGGGTGATGAACGCTGGGGAAAAAAGCGGGGGCTGAGTACAAAGGGCCCCTCTGCGTGGTTGGACGAAAATTGTCATTTCCTTGGAGACTTAACCCGCAACAAAGTGCACGTTATTGGATTTTTATTTAGACGGTTAACCAAGTAATGGTAACCTATTGGAATAATCAGGTTCAATAAAATACTTTGCAAGCACTCATAAAAGTAACGGTGACAATAAGAAAAGAACCGCCGGGAACCATAATTTTACCAACACTGTGCTACATTTCGGAGTCGAAGTACATCGATCCCCAAATTATTAATATTTGTGAAAATGTGACAAGTGAAATTAAGGCGACGAGTCGCTAATCTTATTATACGAGATATTAAATTTCACCTAGTCAACCCTGAGCCGCAGAACGAGATTCATCGTGGGGCACAAAGTGATCCCCAGCTGCAGACCAAAGAGGATACATAGCGATCTCACGGTGGAGGGGGGAAAAGGATATTCAAATAAGTTGATTCGTTAGTCCGTCGGATTAATTTGCTACGACGGTATCGGATGTGCCCTCGCATTCATTAGGCGGACTGCCTCTGCACTTCTTCGTGGTAGGAGTCGTACATATGGAGACGGCTTACGCTTCTACGGGTGTCCTGGCGAGTTTTGTGGGTCTGCCATGTGGATCACGATGACTGAGCACCGACGACCCTATCGATTCGCTTCGCTCGCATCGCGAGATATAATTACAGACGTTCTCATGAAAAAACGCGGAAGCCTAATGTAATCGATGGATTACGTCAAATTCGAGGATCGCTTTAGGAGTTGTTTATACTGGACAACAGATTCAGGAATCTTTTTGTTGGCCTTTCTAAACTCGCGATACCGCCTCAATCTCGAATTCTAGTTGGGACAAGTTTTATGTAAGAGAAGGAGTTTCTAGTCGAAATTAGTGGTGAGAAAAATACACGAGGTATTAACAGTCTCTTACGAGGGTAGATAATTTAATTTAATATTTAGCCGAAGCATTCAAGCTCAGAGCCCGCTCCGATTTGAAATCGTTCGTCGAAATTCACTCCTTAGTATCTCTCGTCGTTAACTGCAAATGCAAAGCGTACGATTCCTTCGATTGAATTTCCCGTTTCGAATGTCTCAGCAACAAGGGATAAGAACGAGAAAGGATAACCTGTCGTCACGATTGTATTTTCATTTCGATGCTCGCCTCTCGGCCTTTTCCCGTTGGAGTGGAGGAAAAAAAAAATCGAAATGTCCAAACGCAGCTTCGCCTCTCCTTTATCTGTATCTATAACATTTACGGCTTTGTTATTGGGGCGGGGATAAAAATGCTTGAAACGAACATCGCGGGTCGTGGCCTCGACGTGTTGGTTCGTAACAGGGTGAGAGATCAGATCGCGGATAAGATGTGTCCAGCCAGCAGATAGCCATTGGGGCCCCTTCCCATGTCACAACTGGTCTGGCACGTTTTGCATTGCGCTTGTTCTGCCAACCCCTTCTCCTCCCTAAGGCGATCCGAAGTCCCGTGATTTTTCCGTTCTGGGTCGGGATTCATCGTTGCGGTCGGCCTGCCAACGTAATCGCACGACCACGTAACGTTTCTCGGCCTTTTAACGCGTTGATTGATCAATGAATTTCTTTAACGAACCTACCCGCTTCGGATTCGCGGCTTCAATTATTTCGACGGGTTGTCAGGACGAAGGTTTAAGGCACCGAGGGTTCTTGAAGCCTGGCGAGCTTGCGATGACCGAGACGGTTCGACGAGCTGATAAATTGTCAGCTCACGGTGACGCTTCGACGCAGTTAATCCTTGCACGATTTGGAAAATGTTGCGCGATGTTCTCGCCCCCTTGAGAAAGTGGTTTGTGTTGGGAGTCGATGATGATGTTTGGTTCCAAAGAACAAGGAAGAATGATGTTTGTTGTCAGAGGAGTTTTTGGCTACTTACGGGGTATAGCTTGTCTGGAGGAATATGGTTGGGCTAATTACATGATTTGCTTTGAAATTTATTAACGTAACAGCTTGAAGAAGGAATAGAAATTTGGTTACGATACCTAAAACCTGATGTGATACATTACCTTATGGTATTGCGATTAAACATTACTAGAACAATATAAAATATTTTACGAACGATTCGTTTTACTACATAGGCACCTTTTTAGGTCTCTATAATTCAGCATTCCTTTTCTTTGAGGTTTTCAGCTTTCGTCCATATTCACAAACTCCGATTCGATTCATTATCGACTTTCTCATCCACGTTTTTAAGAGGATTACGCGGGTCGTTTCTTTTTATTTAAACATTGGCCAGGTAGGCTCGCGATGTCCGAATTTCTTGCGACAACCTTGCCCGAAGACAGCGAACCTCCGGTTGCTGTGACTTAATGATGTAGCGTCAATTCGGTGTGGGCGCCGCTTGTTCTCTCTCTTTTTCGCTCCCTCTCTCTGGTATCTCTCTCGCTTCGTGGCTACACCTCGCATATTTGGCGCGTGATGTCGCGACCAGATTGGTTCGACATGCTATACGAATGTAAAGGTCGAAGCCGTGAAGACGTTGAACGGATTCTTGAACCGACGACGAGAAGCCACGAGTTCTCCATTTAACGAGTTCTCCACGTCAGAAGTGGAGGAACGATGATTGGTGTCATCGAGAATATCTATTTTCTTGGCTAGTCTAAGCAACATACGTTCAACGTGTTCAATTCTTGCTGTTGGGTCCTCTTTCAGTACGCAGGTACTTCAAAAACATGTGTAGCAATTCGCGTCAACAATGGTTTTTCACGTTGGATAATGCCAACGATTATCTTCAGCGCGGTTAGCATCGGTTGTTTAAGGGGACCAACGTTGAATTCACAGCGGCGCGGCTTAATTGGTATTACGCAAGAATGGTAATATCGGACAATTACCCAGTGGTTGCACAAACATACAGAACCATTTTTATTGATTCAAGCAAATCGACCGGTTTCGTACCATTAATTATTTTGTTTTATCGACGAAGCCTTTGGCGGGACTGTCACACGAACAAATCCGAGTGACATACCTTGCGTCGAGTCGATACTCATTGTCAGATGTAAACTTTCGTTTCAATTTCTTTGCAGACTTACGCCGATCCGACTAACGTTTCTACTCGATCTTTTTGCGCTAAAGTAAATTATAATTGGTATCCTGAACGCTACAATTGATTAAATACGCGAGGTACGCGATCTGTGTACAGGGTGGTCGGATACTTTTGTGTGTAGCTGTACATCACGGGGACCGAGGGGGTTAACATTCTAAGAAACTTCTTAAAATTCCTATCGTCGTTCAGCAATGAGATTTCCCATCGATCGATCGAGAATCGAACGTTTCTCAGCGACGAGTCGACGCGGCGCGCCGTCCTCTTCTTGGCTTCTTTTACTCGTTCGATGAATCCAATGGAAGTGACGCCCAGCGGGTTCGATCGACAGCCTTGAGGTGTCTGTCGGTGATTTAAAACACTAGAAGCTTGCAGCGTGTCGCCGATCGAACCTGTATGCGTACACAAGGGGTCCCACGTCGCGCGTATATGCCGTTTCAAAACCTGCCAATCGGAGCTCTCTAACGACAAGATCGGTGAGTGATGGTGGAACGATCGAACTTCTGCCAGGCACCGACATTTGCATGAATCATTGACCGATTTTCATCGACGTCGGCTCAGCCTTTATTAGATCGAGGTCGTCGATCGACGATCGGTGTTATTTATTGGAAAAGCGCGCCGGGAAACCGGTTCACCGATTGTTTAATTAAGCGACGGTACCGACTTCGAGTCGCATTGACGTATCGCGCATCCTTCTTTTTGCGAGCGATCCCGATCTCGAGTCGGGAAAGAAGAGATATTGGAATTAATATTTACATATTCAACATGGTAGTCGTTTCGAGCAGATTTTTACTTTTACTCGAGATGTCCAAAACGGTGAAGGATCGATCGGAAAAGCCGCGCATACGCTTAGGGAACCGGTTAGCCGATTGTTTGATTAAGCGCCAGTCTCGTCTCCGGAGTCCGTAGTCGCTATTGTCACACCGAGATGCGCATTTTTCATTTTTGCTGGCTACGAATACGTCATCGTGACATTTATCGACACCGTTTCTGTAACGGTACGATTCGACGCTGTTCTCTTTTCGCTCGATTCGTTTCTCCGTTAGAAGTTCCGCGTGTAATCGAGAACATGGTTAATTTATGTGTTCACCGCCACGTGAATTATACTTTTTTTCGCGGCGAGGCCATTTGCGATTTCATGCGTAACAGTCGATCGTCGATACAGACTTGCCGGCGCGCTACGATCGCGCTAAAGTCTTATTGCTAATTGTGTTCCAAAGAGTACTGACTCTATTGTTTCGGGAACGGATTTAGCTCCGTATATCCCGCAGTAAAATGAGCGTGAACGATTTATTAGAAAGTCTTTTCAAGCATTTTCCATATTATGTTTGGTTTTATAATGGTTCTATATTACATTATTCGCATACTCGCCAATTTAATTGTTTAGAACACACAATCGCTTTAATTCAGCTAAATGCTGGAAAGTGTATTTTCTCTGAAGGTTAACAAAAAAATCAAAGTCTATAATTGTAGATATTCCTCCTCGCTATACCTTGCTTTCTACTTTATTAATGATGTTCTCCGAGCTACCGTTGCAGTTATTTTAACTTTAACGGTAATAATGTTTTATTAATAGTAACAGTCTTTTATTTTTCCTTTTACAAATCCGATTAAGGCTATTTCTCATCCGACCAACTACTTTTACATTACTATTGCTGTAATTCTATTGCTGCGCACCTGTCGCCATTGCGATTCTCTCTCTCTCTCTCTCTCTCTCTCTCTCTCTCTCTCTCTCTCGTGCGCGCGCGCTCTTCTCACGCCACATGCTCCACGTACAATCTTTCTTCTTTCGCCAATCAACCTATCAGTCACTTAAAATTTCTTTACGCGTCACTCTCTCGTATTTTGTTTGAAACGAACGTAAGAAGCAACTATTCGAAATAACATTTCAATCTTTTATATTCTGCGGTATTAGTTTAACATAACCGAAACATCGATTTATTCGAATAATATGGAAGAGGTAGCTAATTAGTAGAATTCGCAATCTGCTGATTACAGTTAAATACATCCCCGTACCAGGCAATTGTTCATACTCCATTGGGCGACGGTTGTTGCTCGCTGTAAAGAGGAAGAGATCGTGTTTGACTGATTCAGGGAATAAGCAACCAAGCACGAAACTCGAGCAGAGTACACACACTCGCTCGCTGAGAACACGGAACCAGTTCTCAGCTACCTTATGCATGAAATCGATCAATCGTTGCGGCGGAACGAGATCGGTCTTTTAGTTCGTTCTACCGTTCGGGACTTATATGAATCATTAGCTGACTTTTGTCGTGCTCGATGTCACGTTCTAATATACAGCCCCCCTTCGTTCTTAATCGCCGCGGGAATTTTCACGGAACTTTTCCTTCTATCATAGTAATTACGTGATCATACCGCAGATGGAGGAAATTCTTATCTCCATAGAAACGTCGAATAACGAATAAATGATAAACAGCTTTCGATTGGCTGTTTCCACATTGAATTAATAACGGTCTATCTGAATAACTGGAAAAAAAACCAGACGTTTCATTTTTATCACACGTGCAATTCGTTACCAGTGTCGAAACCGTCGTGCAAAGTTTTATTTCGCGATCGGTTAATGACTCAGGTTCTTTCGTCGTCGACGAATCGTTTTCTTGAAGGAGGAACCTCCTAATTTACATTTCTTTCTTTGAAACCACGAGAACTTTTTCCTGCGTCTTAATTCGCTTCTTTAATTCTACGACGTTTGTTAAAAATTGAAAGCGAAAAGTTCGCTTGCGGTATTAATTGTTTCGATATCGTAGCACAATTAGCAATACGCATACAGGTCGAGCGAAGTCCGGAAACTTTTTTTCACCGCTGTTTTGTTCGAGAACAGTTCCCTACCTGCTCGAAGATTGTTAGATGCGGGAGCAATTGAAAAGGCAAAGGTGTGTGCAATCTTGAACTACCAGCTAGGTAGGAATTAATTAGTCTTTATTGCCCCATCAACAGTGCCAACTCGTCGAGGGGTCGCTCCGTGCCATAACTCGAAGAAAGCCCAAGAATAAAGGAAAGAACAAAGAAAACTTTCTTTATTCTCTGTTCTTAGGGCCATAAAATGCACCCCTACCTTTTCCAATTTTTTCTATTTCACTTTATGGTGCAATCGATGCGTCGAGCACGAAGAATTGTTCGAGTTTTGCCTGGTCGATCTTTATGCTTGCATAGCAATAGGCTACGAGACGTTCGGTGTGTCACTAATGGAATGGACTTTAGTAGAATCGAGGCATTAAATTAGAAAGACAGAAATTGGGAAGTGGTTATTTGATTAATTTATTGTAGTATTAAGGGGACCAGAAAGTAATGTCGTTTCTTTTACACCCTAATACATTAGGATGTCCGAAAAGTAATCAAAATTTAATCAACATTTATTTATTAAAGAAGTAAAGGCAGTTCGATTCCTTTTATGAAAAAAGTCCTTCGATTTGTTCATGTCGAAGATATTTCAATTACTTTTCGGCTCCCCTAATACAAATGAAAATATGATAACTCTATTTTTATTTTCTGCTCTCGTGGATTTCATCATGTTTTCTAAACAAAAATTATTTTCTATTTCTTTGATTGCTGTACGTGTCCAGTACCAAACACCTTATAAAACACTGTTACAGTTACCTTACTCCCTTGATGCTCGACCGCGGTTATCAAAAAAAATTCATCGAGCCTATCAGACATCTAGAGCCACGAATTTGACCGACTGTTCCCGTTTTCCGTTCAAGTTCACCACTGATTTATTACCGAATGACGCGCAATCTCGCGTCCACCGTTCCATCATCGTCGACTTTCCACGGTCTCCTCGCCCATGGAGCGACGTAACGAGTCCGTTAAGCATCGAAGTCGTAAATAAATGCGAGGGCACGGCTGAAATCGTCGGAAGTCCAGTGAATCAACGCGCACGAATCCTTTCACAGATGTGGACGCAGCAGCCAACGAGCGAGCGGGAGCCCCAGCATCGAGAATTCCATCGAGCAGAACGCGCCGCGTCGACCTTCCTTTCACAAAGTGCGCACAAATCAGCGTAGACACGCCACCGTCTTACGCACAGAAGTTGTACCCGGTTATTACACCTCTCCGCGGGGACCCAGCTTTTTTCCAGTTTTCGAAAGACGTCCGTCAACCTGACCGAAGCGAGTCTGCGCCTCGAATAAAGCGCAACGAGTTACGCTCGCTTCCATCCGCTCGCCTATCAGCCGCGTGATGGGCCAAGTTCTCATTTGTGAGGCGTTCCAGTCAATTTTCAAGCTGTTTCATTTTAGTTATATATCCATAAGGAATTTATTTTATGGGATATACGTAATTTACATCCGACGAAAATAATCAAAATTAGAGGCGGTACGCGGAGCTGTTTGGAAAGTGTATCTGTGAGAGTGACCTGGAAAGTTCAGGGAAG
Source organism: Hylaeus anthracinus (assembly GCF_026225885.1). NCBI lineage: Eukaryota > Metazoa > Arthropoda > Insecta > Hymenoptera > Colletidae > Hylaeus > Hylaeus anthracinus. Next base: position 7,122,830 of record NW_026534333.1, on the reverse strand, counting down.
GGTTAATGCGCGCGCGTAATTGCTGGGGTTGATAAGAATCAGTGCGTGCTGCGCGATGTTTTATTAACGTGACGCAACTTTCAACGATTTGGCGACTTTTCAAGTTGATGGATCAGTTTCATATATCTTTCTCGTTATTCTGCTATTGAAACGTTCGCTGCCTTTAATAATTTATTATATTTCCAGCAGAAAAGATTTAAGTACTAATATACACGAAGTCAGAGAAATAAATGTATACAAATTTACATGCAATTGCACGGAAATTTTTTGATTGTATAAACCATTTCTCTGGACGCATTGATCTCGCTGAAAGAAGAACGGACGATAAGCAGACCAAATCGTACGATATCGAAACGAAATATTTCCTAAGTGGAGAGTCAATGCGGGCGACTATTTATAAACGTCGTTCTCTGTGTTTTGTCCAAGATCTGGCGACAGTATTTGAATTCTACGCATACTGTCGGAAGAAACCCAGCGGTCTTTGTTAGTCGACCTGCGCAGGTGTGTCTCGGCTTTACCTGTACCAACAACAGGAAAATCACAAAGAGCGTTTCGAGCTTACCCCGACGATTGCAAGGCGCTTATACTTACAATGAGCTCCCACTTTTCGACGATCATTCTTACTGGTACTTGGGTACTGGTGATAATAATCAGCATTGATCGATATCACGTTGAACAGAGTTTGCATTTTGTTACTTTCCTATCTAGGATCCCTTAGGGAATTTTCACCTCGATCTCAAATTTCCATCAACCTGAAGACCAAAACGCCTCGAAGAAAAAACGACTGAAAGTTCGTAAAAACAGAACTGTAGCCACGAAGTATCCCTAGAAATTATACAAAAATCTCGCCGGAACCCTAGGGCTCTCCCGAAGCGTCGCGGACAATGGATCGCCATGGGACAATCCCCGATCCGATCCCAGGATCCACCCGTGGTTCCGAATAATAAAGAAAAATCAGACCCGATCGATGGCTTCCAGGAACCAGCTAGGATTCGTCTATTGACGGCGGACGTCGACGCAGGTCCTGCGCCCGTGTTTGCGTGTCTCCGTTCCGATGCAAGGATCCCCTCAACAATGGGGTCCTCTCAAAGCCTGGCTAAAGACGAAAAGCACGGACGATGCTTTTCGGATGCTTAGCGGAACGGGGCAACAATAACAGCGACCAGTCGGACCCGTGGGCTCTTTACGAGCGATCGACAGCACCTGGCAGAGAGTGACCTGCGTCTTCAGGGACGCTGCGATTTTACTATCGAAAAGCCTGTCCGGCAACGAACACCTGCATTCTCGGGAAAAACGATCGGACGAAGTACGTCGAGTCCATTCAGGGAACGTTTTCAGAGAGGGGAAAAAAAGGGAGGAACAAGAAGGAGAGAAAAGGTGAAGCCGTAGGTGGCCTTGGTTCGGGACGCTCGAATTCGGGAAAGGAAATGCTTCGGGGGGAATTTTTGCATGGAGATTGCTCGTTGGACGCGTATGAATTCCGGTTTCGGGGAAAATGATGCGCGAGACACCTATGCGCGAACGCGATACGCGAGTATCGTTACTCGAAAGTGGAGAATTATCGAGCATTAACGCGCGACCCGTCCAAGTTTCCAGACGATGAGGGCAGAACCTGGTGGTTCTGCTCGAGGATCGGGAGTTCTTTGCGATCTGTTTTGCTGTGGAATGATCGGGATGAAAGCGAACGTCTGTACTGTGTGGTGCGTTATTGTAACCATAATCAATACGAGCCGTTCAAATCGATTAACTCCATAAAACAAAAAGTTGAGAAATACGATGAAGTAATATACATCATTTCTCAAAACTCCCTTTGTAATGTAAATTCAAATAAATATTGTAGAATGGATAAATGCAATATTTATGCGACTGGTTGGAGTTAATCGATTTGTGCAGTGAACGGCTCGTATCTTTAGATCGATGGTGAATCACTTTTTTTTTTCCACTTGAATACAACTCGCATAATTATCATTCCCAGACACCCAAATCTGCTCATATTTTCCAAAGCGTATCGCAAGTCATTTCGTGCATTGTCAGTTGCGAATGCGTTATCCGAAATGAAATTAACGAAGAGTGCGAGCCGCGAATGGTACCAGAGATCCAATTCTGTCGATCGTCGATCGTTCCAGCAGGCTTAATTCGCCGTTTCGATCAACGTTCGAGAAAGAAGTGCAATTGGTTGATGCTCGACGGTCCCCCGCGGCGTAAGAAGGCCAAAGTCCTCCACCTACGCGGCCACGGTGGCGCACCTTGGAGATATGAATTTGCAAGTTGGGCGTGGGCGGATCGCAGGGCGCTCCGTATCGCCTTTAGTTTCTTCGCGTCGTGCTCCGGATGACCGTGTCTACTCTGGAAGACGTCCACGGGGGACGAACCACCCACGCGACCGTCGAGCTCTTCTTTTTCTCTTCTTTCCTCTCGCTCTCGATGTCTGCATAATGCTCCGAGAGACGCCGAAGATCCATCGAGATAGAGGTCAGGCAATTAATCGTACGAATTAATTAATCGGATCACGGTCGATTCCTATCTTCGCGGTCCGAACGAGGAAGTTTCCTCGTCGGGCGTAGGCGACCCTAACACCGCGATCCCACGTTGAGATAAGGGCGCTCTCTCGGCGACCACGTGAACAGCAACCCCACGGAACACAGGAAACCAGAACATTCCTCACGTCCCACCTTTCGAAATAGGATTATCTTTCTCCATTCATCCCTCCCAGAGCGTGACTTGGAATGGCTCGCGTGGGCGTAACGCGGCACCGTTGACGATTTTCACGCTTTGGGAATTTTCACCTCCTCTAAACGTGTTTTTCGACACGTAGATTTCGTAGAAACTAAAGTAGAAATTGAAGTGCATAATATAAAATTATTTCTTCGTTCATTGTATTATACATATATTCCGTCCAGCGCGTCGTTCTTGTACTCGAATCGTCCAAAGCATCCACGAACAAAGATCCGCGTGATTCGCGGGTCAGCCAATAATATCAGTCATTTAACGCGTGACTCATTGTACACATCGATCGTCGATGCCGAGGAGCGTGTTATCGATAGGCGTTATCGGCAGTCGCGTTCCTCCCTCTCGCCCTCCACCCTTTCCACCCTCGTCGAATCCCTTAATAATGACACGATGCTCCCAAGGAAAATTACAGCCGTCCTTACGAAACAAGTTACCCAGGGTGAATCCCAACGTACATACACGATACACCCGGTACATGCGCACCAGCTAATGGTATATGAATAATTGAATATCCCCCCTATCCGACACGTATCTATGAGTGGCGGGAACATCGCTCCACTACCAACTCCCTAACGGGTGTCCCGTTCCTGTTTCGGCAAACATTCGATTGGAACATAGCGACTATGAACTTGACTTTTTATTGCTGTTTAATGATTCTCTAGGTAGAATATTTTATTTTATATTTTTCCAAGTACTTTTCGTTTTGTGCCTCAGACTGTTACAAAATAACCTTTAAAACGATCCTACTTGCAACATTCGACCCTCTCCGCAGGGGCCCATTTTTCTATAAATTCCATAAATTCTATTTTTCCCGTAAACGTTTCTGCAAAGTCGACAATTGAAATAATCATCCAGTGTTTAGAATTCTGCTTGGCTTAAACGGCACTCGAATTTGTTCGTCGTTCGGGTACATGCCGATTATTGCGACACGGTATGCAATTTGCCGTCGATACGTAAGCGTTAGCCGAACGTTTCCACATATTCCATGGTTGCTCGGTGGTTGCATGTCGGGGATAATCCTCGTGGGGAACGCTTCCCTAATTTAGTCCCAATGACGTAACTGCTTAGATGCGTAACAATTGCAGGATATCTTAGAAGGGATATTTCCAGCTTTAACGTCGCACAATATGATACGTGCCATTGTCTTCCCGCGGTACAGATACGCGAATCATTGCAATATGGAGAGGTGAAGGCGTCGATGAGTTGTGGGAAACAGGGGGTAGAACGACGGTCACTGGACACGTCGATACTCGTACGATAAGAAGTTGTCTATTACTTTTTAATATGTGGCAACATTTGTCAAGACTCGTGTGACATTTCAAGTTAAGGTGTCTTTAAGATAATTGGAACCTTTCTATTTGTTTATATTTAGTATCCACTCGCGATGTAGGGTAGTAGGGTCCAAGACATAGTTTTACTATTTATAATAACATTCTTTAAATAAGTTATTCCTTTGTAAAAATACAATTTCATTTATTTAACAAAAAAAAATCAATTCTTATTTTTCTCGTGTACTTCTCTCAGTATAAGCATGAATTTCGAGAATTCGATTGCTCTTCATTTATTTTCGCACGGGCAAGCTTCCCTTGTCGCATTAATTTTAGAGTTTCGTCGTTTTTGATTAATTCTTCAGAAAAAAAGCCCAATGAAATTGGCACTTTCCCAGGTTCAAGTTGACGCTTCATTAGGGGCCATTTCTGCCATCTCCTCCCCTTCATCGAGCCGTTTCGTCCTTCGTTTTTCCTCGTCCACTTCTCAGGACCTGTCACAGAATTTTTCACGCTGATCCACCTGAAATAATGAACGGCGTTTCTACCTATGCAACCCCTCGGAACGAAGCGTCTCCGCACGTACCGAGTTCTTGTTCTTCTAGAAGAGTCCCCATGCTCTAACGATCTCGTTCTGGCCGTGGAATTTGTTGACGGTTCCGTCGGTTCCATAGGTGAACGTTAGTTTCTTCATCGATCGCTTTATTATTTACTTCCCCGCGCACATCGGGACGCGGTTGACATTAAATAAGAACGACGAATTCTATGAATGTTTTATTATTTTTTTTCCAATGTTAGCTTGTCTAGAAATTTCGTGCCAATTTTTAAGAAAAATTCAAGAACGCATTCAAATTTGGATGTATATTTATTGGGTGATATTTAAAAAATACCGAAATCACTTTTCACCGTCAATCGTTGACTCGAGCCACCGATCGGCCATCGCGACTTTTCTTCCCTCGTTTCCGAGAATGATTTTCCTCCCAGCTCGGCCTTTTTCTGATCCGCCCGTAAAGGATTCCTGCGCGGCTTTAAAACGATCGCGCAAGCACGCACATGCTTTGGCCGTAAAGGGTTAGCTGCAGGGTGAGATACGCATCGCCAGGGCTGGAAAACGGCAACGAGGGTGGGCGTAAAGGGAGGCATTGTAAGTTTACCGATGCGGCCTGCTAATGAGGCCGCCGCGGCAACACGCCTTGCCACCGAACAGCCCTTTCCGGAAGCGCGTGAGCGTTCTTGCGACGCTGTTGCTAACAGGTTTTGCACGCCTGCCTAGCTTAGGCTTATCGCCAGACCGCAGGAATACGCTACGGCGAAAAGAAACGGCGGGCATCGACATTTTTCATCTCGCTCGATTTACATTTTACTGTCAATCAAAATTAAGTATCGAGCGGTCTGCCTTTTTGTTCGGTGTAGAATCTACACTGTAGATCGATACCGTAAGCGGGTTTTTGAGTTTTGGGATCGATTCGCGTACAGTTATCGTTTATTTGGGCATTTTGTAGGTTTATTTCGAGGGTGAATTAACTGTGATCTGGTTAATTTTGTCATGTGCTTGTATAGAGTCTGGCCAGCAGGCTGATATAAATTGTCCCCCTTAACTTGATACATCGGTACAATGATAATTAATAACCCCTAATTTCTAAACACGAACCATTACTTGGGTGGTAAAATTGGCAGGAAATTGAATACAGTCTCGGCTAACGTTGGTGCTTCGAGTTCAGCATCAGGTTTTTGGATTCGTTCGCTTAATACAATTGATAACCTGTAATTTAGCATTTGGTAACTCGATATCCGCGTGGGTTGCTTGTCATAAGCTTGTCACACGGCGATTAGTAGTTTCTAATAGCATGCTATTAGCTCTGAATTTTATTAATAAACGTGTGCTCGTCGATTGCAATCCATATTTAACGTCATAAACGCGCTAACCAAGTTTCACGGTGACCGCGAAAAATTAGATCGTACGTCCATTGATTGATGCTATCTAAGTTATTTCGTCGTTAAACGATTCGATGTACTAGATTACGTTGCGATGCATGTTTGAACCATAATGCGAGACTGATGATCGGATGGAGCCGTACAGTAAGGTTCAAAAAGAAGAGAACGGAAACGTTCCGACACTTGCTGTGGTTGAAGCGATATTTCAAAAAATCGTTCCTAAAATGTTAAAGACGATATTCTAACCTTCGATGGTACATCTGAAAAATAAATTTCGGAAGGTTGAAGATTTCAATAGTGTCGGCTGCACTCGAGGCGTTCGCGATTAATCGCATTTTTTATCGAGGGAGAAATAATATGCCAGGTAAGGAGATTGGAGGAAAGTTACGTAAACCCTTTCACTTGGCCTACCTCGTAAATATCAGCCTGTCCAAAAATTAAAGACCAACACTTGCAACCTGGCAGACAAGATGCTTCTCTCGGTTGGACTCTATGGTTAGCGTCAGAGAGCGTGTAGCAGTTATAAATTTTAGGATTACAACTCCAGTTGACTTGCGATAAAGTAGTGTCTCTCATTCATACCTAAGCTAATATAATTTTATATCAAAATAAACCCTACTCGTTCTTTGTGCAGGGCTCTCGACAAATTGCCTCGAACTAAAGACTCGCTAATAAATAAAAATAAACAAGGCTAATTTATCCGCAAGCCAGTGTTACACTTTCTACTTCGTTGCCTCTTTCCCTTATTTTGGACGATTAAGAATGTTCGTACGGATCGTAATCCAGCGTGAAGAAGAAGCGTCGACTTTTGCTCGTCGCTGTAGCGACCGGTTCGATATTATTTGCTGCGAGATTATTTTTGCAACGGCCGCGGTACACGGTGCTCGCGTTACCACACCGGCGTTGATGGATCTGCCGTTGACTCGCGAAGCGATCCCACGGGTTCAGACAGATATGGGCGTGGAGCATTTAAATCAATTTACGGACACGCATGAGTAGCCGCGACGAGCATTTCAAGCGTTCCATAAAGGCGCTTCCTACGGTCGATTTCAGTCGAGTCCTTGGAATTTTCGGTATTCGAACGTTTTCTTCTAAACGGGATGTTGCGGCGAGGGAAAAACTACCAATTGCTCGTGTAACGTGTAGTCGTTCACCGTATAAAGCTTTCAAAAGTATTTTAGCGTGGAATTAAAGTTTCTTCAGCAGGTGTGGATTTAAAAAACCCGCCAAACGAACTTCAAACCGGTGCTGCTCACGTGCGTGCCAGCCACTGATGCTGAAAGCTTTTATTTCATTCTTATAGCACGATTATTATCTACTTTTGTTATTTTCTATCATGGTCTTAATTTTGTTACAAGCAACCTGCAGATGTTTATGAAAGATTCTGCACCGAACCTCGGTTAAAGACTCGAGGGACTGCGCTTTTGTACCTTTGAGCGGAGGAGTGCACGGTTACACGAGCGATTTGTGTCGCTTAGGTTTCTTCTTCTTTCCCTGTTACTTATGTATATGTACCGTCGACCAGGACATAGTATATAGTCACTCATCAATGTTTTCCGACCTTAGGTGTGCGTCATCGGAGTAACCCTTTGTTCGAGGGTATAATTAGCTCTACATACACCGTGCCAGAGCTTGTACATAAAGCGCTTCTACCTACGGATTCGCTTGAAATCGAAGCGGACGATGTCGCCATTGGCGGTGTGTCACGACTTGCACTCTGCTCGTAGAGAAAAGAATAACATGTCCCAGCCGAGGAGTATTCATCGCGACGCTTAGGATTTATCGAAGTACTACATTGTGCTTTTATCGATTAGTACACGTAAAGAAGTGCACTTGTCTTCCGACTCGTAGTAAAAAATAGTTTTTCCTGTTCATTGCTTTACCCTAAAGTTTAGAGTTTCGAAAGAGTCGCTTAGAAACTCCTTGCGAAAAGTCGAAGAACTAACGAAGAAATATGATTAATACAAAGGAGGCACGTGTCGCATTGTGAAACGCGAAACAAGAATTAAAAATTAAAAGAACTGCTTTGTTATCGCGCGTGGAACGCTGATGGGGAATCGGTGCGGACTGTTTCGCGCCAAATTGCTGGAGGTCGTTAACCTTCGTCCAACGATCGCGGCTAATCGGTGCTTCGAACGAAACGCGAAGCAGTTATTATTCGCCGTCCACGACAATATACGCATCGCGAGTTTTATCCTTTGCCCCGTGAGTCTAATTGTAACGGATCTCTGTACATCAATCACACATGCGCCACATGGAGCACCGTTTGCTCTACTTCGAGTGCGTTTTACTATTGGGACAACTAGGATTGGTTTCTCCTAGATGCACTCTCAAACTGACAAATGATTCTTGTCACTAGTTTTGTTGCAAGATCGTCCTGGAGAAATTAATAGAAATCACGGGAGTATAAAAATTGCTCAGAATAGCAGTTCCCAATAGTAGTTTTTAAAATCGTTATTAATAGCGGTATTAGAAAAAGTTCAAGTTTAGAACTGTTGATAGCAGTAGACAGTCTAGTTCGCTATTCTAAGCGCTATGAAATACATGGTATGTATCATTCGCATCACTTACACTATCACCCCAACGATATATCCTTAAACTGAAAGTTTCTGGCTCATATACATAAATATTCTAATTATCGACACACTTCACACCAATCGGAACTATGCAGTCTAACCGTGGTCTAGAATTACGTCATAACTCTTATATTCTCGGCTGATTCGACGCGGGATTTAATAAATTTTAATGAAATATGGCTTTTGCTTCGCTAGGTCATATAGATATTAAGGTGAATTAATTCAAATGTCATAGTACGTGTCGACACTAGAAATATGTTCTATTTAGAATTGATTAAAGAATGCTGTTCACTTCTTTTTATCTGAACACTGCCATTCCTCCTGCACATTTATCAATGAAGGTAGTTTGGCATATTCCTTTCCCCGAGGAAGATATTCGATTGTAAAATGACTTTGATTTCTTCGCGTTTGAACTACTCGATCTTCTACTGATGATAAAAAGAAGGCAATCTCATCGAAATGAAACATGAGCCTAGGATCAGTGTGATTTCTCGTAGTGAACTCTCTAGAAAATGTATAGTTGCATCGCTTACAGTAAATTATGATATACATAAAACTAATATCTTCGTGTACGTCCATCTTTAAATGTTGCACTTGTAATCGTCTATTTCCTCATTAGCATACAGATTCCAACTAAAAAATACATTTAATTAACTGAGAATTCATGTTATCTTAAATCTCTAATTCTCTTTTCAAATAAAGTCGTTCTTCGACAGTTGAAACGGTGGCAGAACTCGTTTTCTGCAACATTGGAATTTTTTCTTGCTACTCGTCATTTCGACGACGATGGCGATTGCTACTTTGATAGTCGAAGACGTGTACATTACACGAGCATGTTTCAATCTAATAGAAACGTGTGCTTGAATCGTCAAGAAAATTACTTCAGTTTAGACTTATAGCTCTATATAAAAAGATTTCGTTGAAGGCGATGTGTAGTTCGTTAGTCCCGGATAAGAGCAATGAAAATTCTTTAGTTCCTTATAGAACTGTGACTATATATATACATATATATTAGAGTAGTGTTAGTTGTGAATAAAGCATGCATCTGGGATTGGATACAGCCACATGTTGTTTTCTATTTGATCGAATTCAGTCCAGAAACCAATGTTCCCTTAAACAAAATTATTCCTGCCATCTCGACTGCGCTTAAACACCCACGGATCAGCTCGATGCAAGCCAAGGAACAGAGGACCCGTGCCTTATTATCGATTCGCCGAAATCCCCGTCGATCATAAATCAAAGGGAACGCGTTCCTCGCGGTGCGAAGCATCCGCTAACGGAGATCATTAGCGCACCGCGTCAAACCGGCCTGTGAACCCAATCAGAATCATCCTTGCTCGAAGAATCGACCACGGTGGATTGAATCAACGCCCTGGACGGCTTTCCGTTCCCGAAAATCCCCACGGAAGGAACACCCCATTCACGGCCATAGAGAATGTTAAATTTCCGGTGGAGGCGACGCGAGCCGGCAACAATGCCGCAACGATCACATTAAGGAATGTTTTTGCGATAATTCCCTGGGCAGCGTGGCGGGTAGTCCGCAGATACGTTCACGTAAACGCGCGGGGTACCGAGGAGTACGTACACGTAGACGCGGATAGCTTGGTAAGCTGGGTAGCTAGGTAGCCGCCATGTCTAATTATGTCGCATTGATTTTGTCATTAGCCGCCCCTGCGGCCGTTGTTGCCAGTGCAGGGTCGACGTCAGTGCAAAAACACTTCCTACCAACGATTGACGACGAAACCCGACCGCGTGTTCCCTGTTCGTCTAACCCTCCCTCTCCCTATGCTCGTCAGATTTGAAATCGACACTGGTGATCACCGGAGGTCTCGAGAGTTCGAGGATGGTATTCGACGTGTCTCCTCTGTAGACGCTTTTTCCCTGCTTTTTTTCCTTTTCGCCTTTTCGTCGCTAGTGGTGCAGCGATTGAACTTAGCCCTGCACCACAATTGCAACCAGTTTTTTTATTGGCTTGAACTATACACGCATTCTACAGCCCCTGAGGGCTTCGTCTTTGTCTTATTTATGCTTGGTCTGAAATTGTGACCACGAGCGAGGCTCGAAGTATAGCAAGAGGTTAATCGATGATTTTTCAATTTGCGCGAGCGAAACCGTCTGCGATTCGCAATGGCCGTTCGCGGTCGAACGAGAGCAGGGTCGAAACGACAACTAAACGACAAGAGAGATAGCGTACGTGTGTGTAGGGAAAGGTGGGGTGTCCAGAGGGAAAAGTGGGGAATCTCGATAAAGAAGGGAGGGTGTACGAAGAGGAGAACGATGGGAGAACAGAAAGAAGAGGATCGGTGGAAGACAACGGTAATATGCGAAGGGCATATAGCACACGAAGGAGGCGCGCGTAATTTACGTACAACATGGATCCGGGCGGCGTTTAATCCGGCGGGCGAGCTGGCGATTATGAAGTTAGGTTGGGTTAGGTGGTGAGCGCAAGCAGAGCCTCTTTGTGATATCAATTAAGTATGATTTGCCCCCTCCGAGCGGTGGGCGCTTTGGTTCTCTCGCTGTTTCTCCTCTCTTTCTCCCCTTCGGCTCACTCCCCCTCCATCGTCTTGCTCCTCTTCTCGTTCGATGCTCTCTTACCCCCGCGGGGTAACCCGGAGTTTAACCTCATCCCTTATAATTTTCTTCGAGTGCACCGTGAGAAACTCGCCCGTAACACGCACGCGCACGCACATACAGCCGCAGAGTGTATCGGTTTCTCGTTCGAACGGCGGTCACCGATTATTAGATTTCATCGAATTTTCGTCGTTCGCTCACGTGGCGGGCCCAACGGCCGCATCCCGTCCGGACGCCAATTAACCCCGTTAACGTTCCAGACCTGCAATTAAGTCTCGATCCGTGAGAGAACCGAAATCCCGCGCCTCGCTTTCTTTACCGCCTTCCGAGATCTCGGGTCACAGAGGGAGCGAGGAAAGAATGCTCCTCGAATCGTCTCTCCCAGATACCTCGCAGCCTCTTTCCGATAGTCCTGATCACCGCGAGCTTTTTCATCGCTTTTGAACTCTACTAATTTTTAGGAAAATTCGCTCTTGACAATTTCTTGACAATCGAAACTCTTGCAAATATTAATCTGTTTGGTACGATTAGACTTGATTATAGATTCATATAGCTTTCTTGAAGCGTTGACACCGTAAATCCTTTATGTTTGCAGTGGTGTCACTAACAAAATTTGTTAGACTTACGATGTCCCCTCGTAAAGGACATCCAAGTGCAAAGGGTTAAATCAACCAACTGTACGAGTAGTAACCCCATTAATGTCTCACGCGTATCATCGTTAATCCTCCTCGGTACTTTGCGATCACCATATAATCTGATGCGAAAACCTATTAAAATTCTATTAATATTTAGTTTAGCCCATACGAAAAATTAACCAATAGCATCCCAACTCGTTCCCAAAAAATCTGATCTCCGAATCTGAATTCCATCCAACCCCTCCAAGTCCCCCCTACAGTCATGGTGCATCGTACGCTACCAGTCTTGAACTGTCCATCGTTTCCCGATCCTGCAGGAACGACGAATCGATAATTCCCGTAGCTTCCTCATTAATTGACAGCGATTGGACGGTTCCTCGAGTTTTATCGCGGCGCGGTGATCGTTTCACGTCGATGCGTTTCGAGTTCGTGCAACGCGTGGGTCTCGTGTCGCGTTCTGGCTGCGTGTACTCGACTGCCTGTTGTGTTCGGCCATTCGATAGTTCTTATCAGTCCACCGTACGCGCGTATTAAGTAGAAAGCTGCCGGTATAATGATAATAATGAAAGGAGCACGGCGCGAGATTAATCGGGGGCTGCGAAGTGTTACGTTTAATGATCGATATCGTTAAACGGATACCGAAGCACACTTTGCTGGCATTTCTCTGCGCGCCTTGATTAGCATAAATAATAACGAGTGTTGTTGCGTTTCATTGAAACTCGGGAGCGTTGTTAAAAGAGGAAGTTGCGAGAATATGCGAAAGGAGAACGAGCTGAAATTTCGTTGGGAGCGTGAACGGAATGCGATATTTCGTAACATTGGATCTTTTAGGGCTCGATTGAATTTCTCTTGATCCATAAGATCGTTTGTTTCGATTCTGAAATTGATAACTTTTTCGTTCTTTTTGAAACGATCCTCGCCAGATGCGAAAAAGAGTCGCGCAAATTCGATAAGAGTCGTATAGAGACGCGGAAGTAACCCGAACGCCTCATCGTACCCATGTGGTTCTTTCGAACGGGGACTTTTGAAGAACACGGAACACAGCGGTGGCGATTATGTCTTCCATCCGCAGAAACACGGATAGACGTGGTAGCATCGGTCTCCCCGGTCGCGACTGCACGCAAGCTCGGCTGAGGAGTAACCAGACACGATATTCAATAAATAACGAGACGCGTACGAGATAATTGGGAGTCATAATTGCGTATTTCGTGCCTGGGTTCGAAGTCGCGCGACCGATCGCCATGTGGAGCCCGCAGGCACCATCGATTCCTCCTCCTACCGTCACCGAAACATAAAAGGGACTTTCGCGTGAGAAGAAGCGCATATCGGTTCGGTTTCCGGTGAAACGAGGCGACAAACAAAAGCCCGGTGCGTCGACTTCGCGGTCGTTCGCCGAATATTTAACTCCCATCATTATCGGGGCCCTTTCCCCCTTCTTTCGACCCCGTTGTCCGCTGGAATCGCCAGCTCTCGGCTACGGAATCGTCCCTGTCTCGCCTGTGTTCTGGTTCGTGTTCCCCTTCCGTCATTCAGCGCGGACTCATCAACCATCTGTGTTCCTCGACTCATCCTCGACTTTCCTCGATATGCCCGAACGACGATTACATCCCGTGTCTCTCGCGTTGTGTGCACGTTTCATTTCGCGCCGCCATTGTCTTTCGGCGTCCCGAACAACCGGAAACGCTTAAAGTAAACGCAGAGATGAACACCTCGCGGCCCTGGAATTCGAGTAAATATTGCGTCGAGTTGAGCGTTCCATATTGTTGTTGGAATAGGATTTGATTGGTGTTTGCAGAGGAGTTTCGAAAACTGGAGACCTACCAGAACTTTGGTGGACTTGGACTTGTTGATACACTTGTGTGATCGGCTACCGTTTGGGATGGAAAATTTCTCATCCAGAGGAATGTGATTCGGCGTTGTAATTATTTCATGGATTTTTAAGGGAATGGAATTAATTATAAGCGTACTTTTTTAACCAACGCTCCTTTCTGTCAGCTACAATAGCTCGGATATTAAATAAACTCCCAGTGGTGCACTCCGTGTACACGAAACTTTTAATTGAGTCAAACTTTATCGAACTAACACGGTAGGAAAAGAAGTTCAACCGAGAATAATAAATGGTCGAGAGTTTGAAATTATATTAAATGCTCAAAACTTTGGTAGATTCTAAAAAACTTGCGTAAAAATTAGCTCGAAAGACACCACGCCGAGCAACATTAGAGCCTAGCCGACGGAAACATAGTAATCAAATTCATCGATCGCATTAGCGGCAACAACGTTTCGCGGAAGAACTAGCTTCCTATGTCGTCGGAGAAAAGGTGGAGGGAATACTCCCGTAATCGATATATCGGCTTCGTTTAATGAATCCTTCTAGAAATACGTAGTCATCCACCGGTTCGTCACGCCATCAGACCCGTTGAACGCGTTTCCCCTATTTCAGTGGTTTTCAAACGTTTATCGTTCGCAGCAACGCTCGCTGTTGTACTCGATCCACCTGGAGTGTCCTCTGTCAAAGTTCGCGGTGAGGGTTTCTCCTTTGACATCGTTATCTTAAGCTTTATCGATAAGAAGAAATCCTAAAATAAAACTCCTTTAAAAGGGATTACAGTTAAACTCGTAAGTTAACGCCTTGAGTAAACAGCCTCGGTCACTTGAATACCGAAGAAGAGGTAGTTATTACGATTATACCTCGATTTGGCTAACCGAGGGAAAGATATAGGATTCATTTCGAAGATTCTTGCACGTAAGATTCTAGCTCTTGACTAACTACGCTAATTGTCAAAGTACACGGTCTTCCCACGCACGTACTTTTGCAAGAGAAATCCATCCATCAAATATACATGACTCATCGAATCGGTCGGGTTCCATGACGTGCCGTTTGAATACCACTGGTCTAGCATATCGGGGTTACCTCATCGAAGTTACCGAACTCTCGATGCGCTTCTAACTTTCTGGTTAAGGGAAAAATTCCAGCCGAGCAAATGGATAATTAGCTCGTCGCATCGAAGCGAAGTTGTCGCATCGACGCAGCGTGAAACAACGCGGACACGTCTAGGATTTATCGACGCGAATCGATGGTAACAACCACGCGCGTAACGGTCGTGAATTCGCATGGCGTAGGAGCAGTTAAGATGTTATCGTTTAATGAGAGACTCAGGACCGAAGAAAGTAGAGGTTTCTATTGAGATCTAGCCCGATCGAGCCTGCCGAGCTGGCGGCCGTCCTTCGATACCTAGCATCGTCCAAACGGGTGATAAATTAACTAGAAATAGGTAAGTCGGGGCAGGTGATGTCAGATTGGCAGATGTTACTGGTTACACAACAGCTCCGGCCCTAATCTATCCGGCATCGGCGTTACCATTTTTTTCGCTTTTGCTCGATAGACGTCTACGCGAGCTACGTTATTACGTTATGCATGAGTATTATATTATTGTAACGGTTGTCGATGTTAGATCGTCTTGTATCTCGGACGTTCGCAGAAGAATATGGTGGAAAATGTAGATCATCGTGTAGCGTACATCTTTGACCGTATCAGACATAGACAAATTTTAATTGGAACGAAAGTATACGGTAACTATTCGGAATAATTTATTTTTCGAATAAACCAGATGTCGGTATAAATCAGATTTACGAAAGATCTTTAGAAATTTATTGTACCGATTTCGGCTACCGCTTAAAAAGTTTCCGCGAGAAAGGTAAAAGTTTGTTAAGTTAAACACGAGACATTTTTCCCGTCACGACACTTGATAGACTGGTCGTGCATTAGAGCATTATGAACGCGTTACACATTGCGCAGACATGGCATAACGTAATACATGATCATAGGAGTCACGCAATGATCACGATATTTGCTTTAACCGTGTATGAAACCAAGCTATCGCTCTTTTCGACGTGTCGGGACGTAAGTAAAAATGTCTACCTTGTCTCTGTCGAGCTGGGTTGTCGACGAATCTAATACCCTCGCCGGTACACTAAACATTTCTTTCTGTTCGCCAAACAATACAATCTGTTTATGACAGCTACGTTGCGCTGAGCACATGTTCGATAGACAAGTTACATATCATTCGAAAGATTTATGTTGGATTGCTCAAACCTTTTCGGTGCTCTAATTCCTTCGGCAACGATCAAATTCATGTCAAAGAGACGAATGACTGAAAAAAAAAAAAGGATACAAAGAACTTTAATAGAAATTTAACAGGCGCAAACGTTACAGTCGGTGTCTTCCGGTCGCCAGTGGAACTGAATTAATTAATCGCTGAATGCAAAGCAGCCAGGCATTCTCGTTCCCATCATCGATTTCCGCGGTCTCGGGAAGGGAAGCCTCGACGAGCGTTATCGACTGTCGCGTGATTTACCTAGGTCTGGCGGGATCGATCAACGATAATCCGTGGTAACGATCGGCCGCCGTGGCTCACGCGTTATAAAAGTGGCATCGCTTGAGATGCCGGGGATACGGTGACTGGATTATGGAGTTTGCACCGCGGAATTATAACTGTGCTGATAGCGGTGAGAAAGGCGGAGAGAGATAGAGGGAGAGACCGCATAATACCGTACACGTATGTATCATGATGTCCAGCGGTGCACTTGTAGCCAACAAGAAAGGAACACCGTGGCCCACGGGTGGAAGAGGGCGCAGGAATCTCGTGGTAGCATCCGCGGGATGAGAGATTCTCGGGTTCGTCACGCTGCGATGCACCCCTCTGCCCTCTCTCTCCGATCTATCCTCCCTCCCCCTGGTGCATACGTGTCCGTTGGTAAATGCATAAATCCGCGTACACCCACTCTTCTCGACTCTAATCCGTTAGATTCTGCGAATGCTCGCGGCTGTCTTTTGAACCGCGATAATCCGAGGCTGCGATTTCGCGTAATTGGGACTAGATTATTAGACGCACGGACGCCGCCGACAGGAATTCATGCGCGGCGTTCTTACCCGCGTCCATCTTGGAATCGTACTCGCGATAATCAAACGATCCTCTACCCGTGGTCATCAAACGGTGACCTAATCCGGTCTGTTTGCCAATGCGAACAATTTCTCGTTTCATTGCTAGAAAAGAAGTGGGTTTCTAGACGGGGATGCAGAGAAACGAAGGTTTTAACAGCGCACAACAGCGACATTCATGCCTCCCGACCTTTTTCCGTTACGGTTTTCTTCTTCGCGCACAGGTCGAAAGGAGACGTCGATATCCAATCGATAGATAAGCTTGGTCGACGGCTCGCAAACACAGCTGGGTCCACGCAGGGCTCAGGTAATCCGAACACAGGATGCCTTGTGTTACCGTGGCAAGTCTCTCCGGTTTTGTGTACCCACCCGCCGCCATCGTCGCCCCGATCCTCTGCACACGCAGCTTGCCGTGCTTTCGACGTATTTCGCTATCTTTCGCCTGTCCTCGGTGCCGGCGCTGTTTGTCCGGATTAACCGACTAGACCATCTCGTAATATCCCTGGCGAAATCATTCCCTCACGGGCGGGCGAGCTAGATTCTTCTTCGTGAATATTAAGTACCGCGATTACTTCAGAATGTAACCGCTGGCGAAGACGACGCGGAGCGTGCGATCTTCCGGCATCTGTTGTACGCCGGAGCGTAGAATCGGTAACGTTATTTAAACATATCGTTGACCGGCAATTTTACACAGAAATTAAAACGATCTAAATAAACTCCAATAAACTTTATAAACTGTAAAAAAGTATATTCATCCTGGCTTTCATCAATTGAAATAGATAATACAAGAGTTTACGACACGAGTTTACAACAATGTGTTAATATTTACGTGTGGACAGCGTTTCTAAGACGAATTTTTGTTTTGTGTTGCAGGTACGACCTGGGGTTGCGTCGGGGTAGCTAGCAAAGCGTCTGTCGGTGGTGAAGAGGAGATTACGATTACTGATAGACAACGATTGAAGAGGGCGGGGAGCGCAACGTGCGGTAGAAGAAGAAGAAGAAGAAGAGCAAGTCGAGAGAGTGTAGGCGCAGGCGCCGTAGGTGATGTGAGGCTGGCGCCCGCCTCACGTTTGGGGTGATGCCCTCCAGTGAGCCTCATCCCCCCCAGTACCACCTTCAGCACCACAACATTCCTCCGTCGCATCTTCAGCAGCACACGTCGGCCGCGATCGGGCAGCATCAGCTCTATCAGCAGCTGGTGGCGGCCCATCAACAGCAGCAGCAGCAGCAGCAGCAGCAACAACAACAGCAACAGCAACAGCAGCAGCGACAGCAGCAACACGGCGGGCCCTTTCAAAATTCCACGTACGCGCAGCAAAAGCAGGAGATGAGCCCGGAGGAGGAGGGGGGTCGAGGGGGCGGGTCCCCCCC